>NC_138768.1:839201976-839454476 GCF_965119305.1 Pelophylax lessonae | reverse complement strand
GGGGACGGGGTGAATTCTTTCTCTAAAACACTTCTCCTACAGGGTCTCAGTTCTGACTTTCCTCTGGGTTACTCTGTTAAAGTCTGTGCAAAGAAGTTGCAACTAGTGAAGTTTGTCCTCCTGTCACAAGTCAGAATTTATGTTGTATCCCATACCACCCCAACCCCTCTCCTGTTAAAAGTTCTACAAGTGATAAATGTTAAAGAGGCATCCCCTAGACTGTTTAATGGAAGACTTCCTTATGCCCCCCACCCCTTATATGCCCCATTCACCCTCCCACCCTTCCCGGAGTCAGCAGCACTGATTTTATCTGCCTACCTCCCAAAAACAAAAGAAAAAAAAAGTCCCTCCTCTGCTCCCACCTCCTGGACCCCTCTGTTGACCCAACGGGGCCCAGGAAAATGTAATTTAAGCCCTGGTAAGAAGGTAGAACCAGTGGTGTTGTCTAGTAAAATCCATGTATTTATTTATTTAGACAGAAATGAACAATAAAGCTGCCATGGACCCCCCCCTGTTTAGCCCTTAGGGTCTGGGCCCAGTACAACAGGGCTGGTTGTACTGCCTTATCAGCGGCCCTGGCTGGCAATATGTGGATAGATATAGGTATGCGCTTTCTGCAACTTTCCTGCTGCTTATTGATTCTTTTCTGACCAGTCATAAGATTAACAGTCATTAGGCGGCCATCTCTGACAAAAGGATTCAAAGTCCTGGCTCTATTAGGATGGCTTACAGAGAGACATAGGCATTAAAAAAAGGAACAAGGCATGGTGGGTCAGTCATGGGGAAAGTATTGCTATAGAGAGACCACAGGCAATACTGGTGTTTAGACCTTCGCTTCCCTTTCTTGGGCACAGCTTCCACAGTTCTTCCTTAAGAAGTTGACTGATATTTGGTTAGTCCTGACTAATGTAAGGTGATGAAAGGTGAGATGTGACTGCTTGCTGGGGTCATTGCACTTCACTCATTGTCATTGCATTTTGCACTACTTGATCAACTCATTATGTCAAAGTAGGCAGTTATTGATCATGGTATGTTATTATATTTTGTACTTAATTAGGGGAAAAAAACATGATATTGATTTAAAATAAGGAGCTGCTGAAATCAATAAATTTATAGCCCAAGGCCTGATGCTCTAAAAATATGTCTATGTCCACCCTCTCCACTATATCATGCTGACCAAAAGAGCAACGTAGTGCTAGCTCCTGTTGCATCACTGCGTTTCTTATTTCTGCCAATCTGTGACATATTTAAAGTGATATTAAAGGCAAGTTTTGTTTTTTTTTAATAACAAACATGTTATACTTACCTGCTCTATGCATTGGTTTTGCATAGCAGCCACGATCCTCTTCTTCTCGGGTCCCACTCCTGGTCCCACCCTCGTTCGTGCCAAGTGCCCCCACAGCAAACAGCTTGCTATGGAGGCACCTAAGCAGGCTTGCTCCTGAGCCGCTGCTCTGTATGTCCATTCACACACAGAGCCACAGCTCGGCCCCACCCCCTCACTTTCCTCATTGGCTCACTGGCTGTGATTGACAGCAGTGGGAACCAATGGCTGTCTTAGCCAATGAGAAGGAAGAGTCCCCGGAGAGCCGAGAATCACGATGGGCCTCAGGTAAGTATTAGGGGGGCTCCTTCACACAGAAGGTTTTTTTTTACCTTTATGCAAGAAGCCTTTAGAACCTCTTTAAGAGATGGCATATGGGTCTTACTTTTTTTTACATTTTTGCACAATGTGTGGTATTGTTTTAAAAAATATATTATTTTTATATTATTTCTATAGTTTGTAAATATATATGTACAAGGAGCAACCATTACAAATGCATGCTCTTTGTTCTGTTTAGTGGTGTTGCACAATGGCTAGGACTTACATATTTTCTTTCAATGCAAATCTGCCAGGTCAGAATAACTAAAAGAAAAGTGCACATGGCTGAGATTTTATCTTAGACATGTTTGGCAAGTGTAGCAATCTCTCCACAAGAGATGCTGGAAATGATGGGCTCTCCTATGTTTCCAGTGACTCTTGCTTGTACCTAACAATACAATGACACACCAATAGTGATATTTGGGCTTTATTAACCACTTTAAGACCGGAAGGATTTGCCCCCTTAATGACCAGGCCCTATTTTGCGATTCGGCACTGTATTATTTTAACGGACAATTGCGCAGTCGTGTGACGCTGTACCCAAATAAAATTGACGTTCTTTTTTTCCCACAAATAGAGCTTTCTTTTGGTGGTATTTGATCACCTGTGCGATTTTTATTTTTTGCGCTATAAACAAAAAAGAGAGACAATTTAAAAAAAAAAACAATATTTTTCACATTCTGTTATATGACATTCTCAAAAAAAATTTTTAAAAATCAAAATGTTTTAACATTTTTGGCCAATTTGTTTTTGCTACATATTTTTGGTAAAAAAAAAATCACAATAAGCGTATTTTGATTGGTTTGTGCAAATGTTATCGCGTCTACTAACTACGGGAAAGATTTATTTCATTTTTATTGTTTTTTATTTTTTACTAGTAATGGCGGCGATCTGCGACTTTTTGCGGGACTGCGACATTGCGGAGGACAGATCAAACCCCTAACTGACATTTTTGACACTTTTGGGGGGACCAGTGACATTACTACAGTAATCAGTACTGAAATATGTACTGTTACTGTAATAATGACACTGGCAGGGAAAAGGTTAACCCTGTGGGTGATCAAGGCGTTAAATGTAAGCCTAGGGGAGAGATTCTAACTGTGGGGGGGGGGGGGGTGTGGCTTCTGAAATGACCATAGAGACATGTAATCCTATATAGAAGGATCACATGGGCTCTATGGTCATTGCAGGGAGAAGAATGGTCAGCTGTGTTTACAACAGCCGACCGTCCTTGTCCCTTAGCGGGAAGCGATCGCAGGTGTCAGGCGGCCTGACCCTTACATCGCTTCCCTGCTGCCGAGTGGGGGCGGGAGCGCACCGGCGGCGGCGCGCTTGCTCACCCCCTAGCTTCCCACGCGCGGCCGATGTAGACCTACGTCAGTTTGCGCAGGAGAGCCACCCTGCCGCAGTAAAAAGGCGGCGGGTGGTCTGGAAGTGGTTAAAAAACAAATCCTGCAGCAAGGTATTGGTTAAACAGATTGGAAATTAGTAAAACAACTGAATAATATCAGCATTACAGGTCAATAACACACCGGTGCTCATTCTCTTTCCCACGTGTGAGAGCTCTTGCGTCAAATTCAGAGAATGACTTTGCAAAGAAGAATAAACAACACTTAGGAGTCTATTTATGAAAATTAAAGTGGTTGTTAAGCCACTATGTGATCTTTACATCAGTCCCTCTGTTAGATTACAAACTGTATCCTAGTGCCTGTGCTTTATTTAAAAAAAGCCTGTGACGGTACTCACCGTCACTGGGAGTGAAAGACAGGTACTTAATGGACACTGAGAATATGTTTTGGAATACTTCAAATGGGACAGTAATATATATCTCAAGAAACCTATGAAAACTGTTTCACACAGTCAGACTTATAACAGATGCTAATATCATCAACTCAACCACCTGTCTTCCACATATCGTTGAATATGCTGATATACTCACCTGTTATCTACTGCGGGTTCTGTGTTTACACTTTTGATAATGTGTATTGTACTTCAATGTCAGAGACGGACAGTCTGTCACTGGTGGTCCCTTCCTATTGTCTGTGTATTATGTGATGTGTATTCTGTTAAGCCTGTCTGTCCCATTGTTAAATGTTAATTAACGCACATATTGTTTCTGTCCAGATTGCTAGATAATTTGTTCAGGTTAATTCTATTTCTTTATACAATTTCATCTGCATATGATAATGTAATCAGGCAACCCCTAAACTGATGGGGTAATCTGATCAGGAGGGGGATGTCCATGCTGTATATAAACTGTGTGAGTTGTTCAATAAAGGGAAAGGTTCCAGAACAAGCTAAGTTGTCGGCTAGCTTTGTATGGGGGCGGATGGAATATTTGATATCTATGTTTGAGACTGAAGGAAGCCATATACTGATGGAAACCACAGTGTGGGTCGCGGTTCCGTTAGTGCCTGTGCTTCATTTAAAAAAAGCCGATTTCTACCTGTTTTCACAGCTCCTATCGGTGATCACGTGACTCCAGGCTCTCTTCTCTCCCCATCTGACATCTCCAGGGGGCAGGGACAATAACTTCATCTGACGTCAGCTAGGGAGGCGGGGAGGAAAGGAGGAGAGAGCTGAGATTCACGTGACAGCTAAGCAGCGCTGTGAAAACAGGTAGAAATCGTCTTTTTTTAATAAAGCACAGGAACTAGGATACAGTTTGTAATCTAACAGAGGGGACGATGTAAAGATCACATAGTTTTGTAGCAGCTGGGAGGGGAGGAGAGCGGCACTAGTGACCAAGCTGACCAGCAGGAGGACAGAGGGAGACAGAGGAGAACTGCAGATGACAGAGACACAAATGCTGACCACTGTGTCAGGGCTCAGCAGCCATGATACACCATGATCACTCTACAGGGAGGAGGGTAGAAACAGGCAGGTATTTTAGGTGATTGGCGGGGGGGGGGAGGAAAATTACACAGCACAAGCACTGTGCTGTATAACATGCTTTAAGTGCCGGTTCACACTTATGCGATGCGGGAAGGCTGCGAATTCACAGCCTGTTCCCGCATCGCACACGCACCCCCGGCAGTTCACACTGCCATATGCGATACGCTGGGGGTGTCAATGTAATCTTAACGACACCCCCAGTTTGATTGCATATCGCAGTGCGATCGTGCAGTTCGCACAGGATCGGATCAAGTGTGAACCGCTGTGCAATCCGATCCTGATGCGGCTTCCAAAAAGGGTCATGTGCGTGTTTGCTGCGGCTGCGGTGCAAATTTAGCCATACAAAGTGTATGGCTAAACTCACACCGCACAGCCGATCGCATGTAATGAAGGAGCAGTGTGCTCCGACATTACATGCGAACCCGGCACTCGCACAAGTGTGAACCGGGGCTAAGGGAACAGGATCTGTTTTGTTTTTTTGTTTTTAAGGGTAACAAACGCTTTAATATTAATAATAATAATAATAATAATGATATAAAAAATTAAATACCCCATTCAGGAATATTACCTCTATTTGAACCGACAATCTTACAAAATAAACAAACTGAGAAAATTACTGCTAAGATTTGTGACAACTGTGTGAATGATTGACACAATTGCATAGCAAATTGTTTAAAAAATATACTCTTTAATATAATCAAATATCTTGGAACTAGAGTAATGGGGATGCAGCTAACTATTGGAAAAGAGACAGCTGGTGGTGGGACCCTTTAACTCAATGGTGAAGCTGTTAACCTTCAAGTGAAGGCTTTTGTGATCCATAAGGGTAAAGATATATTCTCAAAGTGTCCAGTCCAATCCAACTAATAGCAAGAGGGTGAGAAGGTCCTCTTTAAATAACGTTCCACCAAGCAGTGCTCTTAAAAGAATATAGGCAGCACAAGTCTAATGGTTGTCCACTCAGGTCTGTTCTCCTGCATGCCTCAAAGCAAGCTTAGTGTGATTTCTGTCTGCTGTCTCCTACTGTCTCATCTGCTCTCTGCATGAGCTACTTCTGACAGGTTATGCCAACACACATGAAAGAGAAAAGGACCTAGTGCATTACCCTTGGACATCTTTAAAATGTTTATTAAAATGCCAAAAACATACTCACAGACATGAAGAGCAAAAATCGCATACAATGAGTCCACCACATGTGGAAATTAACATGTCCCTTTATTTGGACAGCTGACGCGTTTCAGGAGGCTCGCTCCCTTCCTCAGGGCTCTGGGCACTTTGGTGATTTAGTTGTTTGAAGAACTGGGGTTATGCCAACTCCAAGGGATCCAGGGGAAGGGAGCACCCAGCATGTGAATGACAGCCTCAGTTGTGCACGTTTCTCTATAAAACTGTGTAGAGGGGTTTGTATCCATTCCCTCCACTCAGGTGTCAGATTACACCCAAATCCCTGCTTTATGCTGTGCAGTGTGCTGCCTCAGAACCCCTCCCCCCTGCTCTGTTGCGTAAATTCGGTACTTTAAATGGATGCAGAGTAGAGTGTGCAGCAGATAAACAGGTACAACTTCTGTAGGAGGATTTGTTTAATCTCTCTGTATCACCTGAGGCTAGTCTCTTCATATATAAGGGTTTACAACCACTTTAAGGCACTTATCTCCTTTATTTCGGTATTGGGAACATGGAAAGTAAAAAAAAAACACACAGAAGGTATATAAAAAAATAAAATAAAAACTTTTCTTGGGTTCAATGCCAAAGTGGGACAGGCATCAGATAAATGTTCATGGCAATACAGGTATGCTAAGCAATGTGAATGTCTGGAGGAGTATGGGTATAGGTAATTTATATCTTTAAGTTTTGCACAAAGTCTTAGGCTAGGTTCACATCTTGGCGTTGCTATTTACAGGTGTTTTTTCAGGCGTTTTATTCAGGCGTTTTTATGGGAGTTTTTTCAGGCGTTTTACAGGCGTTTTTGTTCAGGCGTTTTTAGGTTGACTAGTAACCAATAGAAAAAAAAATAAAAACGCCTGTAATCTGCCCAAAAAGAAGCTCATGTACTTTTTTGAGCGTTGGGCGTTTTGCTTAAAACGTCAAAATGCTCAGGTGTGAACAGGGGCCATTGAAATGAATAGGATTTGTCTTGTTGGGCGTTTTCTGAGCTGATCCTAGAGCAGAAAAACTCCCCAAAAACGTCCCAAAACGCCTACATGTGAACTTAGCCTTAATCTGTTTCTCTCTCCAGAAGAATGGAGGCATCTTTGTTCAGTCATCGTCCATGATCAGCATCTATCTACTTTCTGGACTGAGAGCTGAATCAGAGATGTCACAATCCTGGTGCCTGTGTAGTTTTTGTCTGTGTTCATAAATGCCTGGCACAGGCCAACCCATGCTACGATGATAACTGGAGAAGATGAAACCGAGGGAATGCTTCCTCCTGCCTGAAGCGGACTGGTGGCATCATGTTAGCCTAGATAAAGTCACTGGACTGGGGTTCAAAGACAGCTTTTTAATGATAAAATGTAGAGCTTTTCTGAAAAACGGTCTACTTCAAGAAAATCTGAACATGCTGTGTTCTCCAAAAGTACACTATAGTTCCTCATTAAAAAAAGAGACAATATAACACCTTTCACTGGCACAGCAGGTAGAAAAAAATGTAGATAATGACCCTGAACTGATTAACATATTGTCATGCCATTAAAAAAGACTGAGATAGACCTGAAATTGCCATCAACTTGAAATATTTGCTTTTTTTTCTCCACTTAGGGGAACATCTGGAACATTACGCTGATAACAGTAGAAATACAGACACAATAATTAAAACTCACCTTTGCCAGCATATTGTCACTTTCAAGCATTACATGCGCCTATCACATGAGTGCAAAAGTTGAAAAAAATTAATGTTGACCTTTTAAAAGATGGTTTCCTTTGCCAATCCTGGAGTAA
This sequence comes from Pelophylax lessonae, assembly GCF_965119305.1. Classification (NCBI taxonomy): domain Eukaryota; kingdom Metazoa; phylum Chordata; class Amphibia; order Anura; family Ranidae; genus Pelophylax; species Pelophylax lessonae. The sequence goes on along the minus strand of NC_138768.1, from coordinate 839,447,002 downwards.
TTGCATCATGTTTTTATTAACCTACAGCACAACTCTTTGGAATATCTCTCTAGAAAGGAATTATGGACAATGTGCCTTTATATAACCCGGCGTATTATAGGATCTTCTAAATGTTCATTTTGAAGCAAAGCCATCAGGGAAAATGATATACATCAGGTACGGTCATGGTTGAAGTACAGCCATCTGTCCGTAGAGTCTAACCATTATTTTTCTTCTGACTAAATTGATATTTTTAGTGATATTTTGTTCTGACATATGGTGGTTATAATGGCATGTTATTTTCTCAGATTGATCATCACGGTCATTTGTGGTAATATTCTGTATCCTTGGCTGAATTTTAATACTCATCATGTCTCAAAATGAGAAGTGGGTCAATAGTTCACAAAAATACAGTACAGTAAGGGGTCTTCTTATATAGGCGGTGGAATAAATATTTGTCTCTGTTTCACCATACTTGGTCTGTTTTTGCTACAAAATGTTGTCCCTCTTTAGTTTATAAAGCTTTATATGGAAAGTAGTGAGGGTAAGGTAAAAAATAAATAAAAACATTAGGATTCTTTACACTATCCAAAAGCAAAAACCGAAAAGGTCTTTTTTTTTTTTTAAAGTCCTTTCATTTTACCCGCTGGTAATCATGGGTTGTGCTAGGTTTGGAGTGCCAACTGCAAAAAAAGACTATATTATTTATTGCGTAAAAAATATTGAACATATGACAAAAAAGTAGAAAAAATGATAAAAATAATGGTAATAATAATAATGGTAAAATAATCAATGCCTTCCCTTTTCAAGTATACACGATATAGCCAAAAATATTGTCAGGGTTTGCTCCCCCAATTTTTTGCCTGTTTATTATGTATTCGGTCTGACCAGACTTCTGAGGTTGAGCACCCCACCCCCCACACACACCTGTACTCTATCAGAGTCCACTATCAAGTGGATATAGGAGGAGTCCCTTGTAGTGCATTAGCACATCTCTCCCAGCAAGGAGTGTTGTCTCCAATGGTTAGAGAGGCTGGATTCACTCCTTTTTATGGATAGTGTAGGACCCACTGACAATGGGGTACTTTGACGCAGTGGTGGGCTTGAGCACGATATGGCCATATGGTGGGACTAAATCCCCATTTTTATTTATGGATTGTCTCCATATTTGATAGTCATTTCTTTTGCATGTGTGCGCTATTCTTTTTTAAATAAAAATATTGTCGCCTGACTATAGTTGGCCAATGTATGTAGGATATTCTATCTATATATATACTGCGTGTATGTGTATATATATATATATATATATATATGTTATATATGTTGGGCGTTTTGAGACTTCAGAGATGAGCGTTTTATGAGCTTAAAAACTCTCAGGTGTGAACAGGGCCTAAGGGACCCCCCAGGCACGATATTTAAATGCGTTTTTCATTTTTGTTGTTTCACTTTAAGCATCATTAAAATCACTGCTCTTTTAAAACAATTGGTAACATTTTTATTTTCTTTTGCATTGATGCATGTCCCCCAGGGCAGTACCTGGGTCCCCATACACTTTATATTACAATTTTTTTTTATGTTCATGTCCTATAGACTTTAGTAGAGTTCGCATGTTGTCTAGAACTTTTTCCCTGTTCGAGATCTTCTGGTGCGAACCGAAAAGGGGGATGTTCGGCTCATCACTAGTGAAGACTAGAGCACGACAGAAGTTACAGGGCTAGAGGGGAGAAGAGTTAAAGGAATATAATCAGAACTTCCTTGAATCCTTTATTCAAACTTCATAGAGTTATAAAAACATCAGTTTACCATTTGCTGTTCTTGCACTGTCTGTGATGTTTTTATGACTCTATGAAGTTTCAACAAAGGATGCAAGGAAGTGCTGAGAATTCAGATTACTTTCCTATCACTTGCATTGACAGATGAGCTGCACTACCACCCTTGGATAAGGCTGGCATCTAGGAGGTCTTTTGAGAACTCAACTGGAGCAGCTTAGCATTGTGTGTTTAATTCTGAAATGGAGGGAAGGTCAGGGGCAGGGCCACCAAAGTTGTGAGCAGAACGGCTCTTCTCTTGCAGGGAACTCAAGATACACTTTTATTGGGGGACTGACAATAAATCTAGCAATGTGAGGAGATGTTGGGTGTTGCCTGTCATTTTGATGGGCTACCAAACCTTTCTTCTTCACAGTGAGCACAACAATATATAGAAAAATAAAATATTTTCTTAGTGCTTACCACTGCAGGTGGCAAAAATTAGCTTTTTGTAACTGAGGCCTGAAATAGGTAACTTTCGAAAAGGTGGTTGGGAGCAGGTAAAACCATAGGTCGGGCTTTAAATTTTACTGTCCCCTGGCCTCCCACCCAAATTGGTAAAATACAGCCGGATGGAGCAGTGCACGTGCCGTGACTGCTGCATTTTTAACACAGGGTGCAGAATTTGACAGGCAGTACCCCCTGTCAAACTTGCCTCTTGTGTTAAATGAGGCTGTGCCGAAACCGCGTGCACTTGACGTAATTGTGGCGTTGTTGTGTGACAGTACTGGGTTGAATCAGGTGATGGGGCAGCGATACTACACCTCTTTACTGCCAGTCAGATACCCTCCGAAAAACTATCTAAATGCAGGCACTGCGGTCCACTGCACTACAAAAAAAATCTATATTTATATAGATTTTGAAAAAGGGGAGGACTTGCATGTGCACAAAACACATAGGGGGAGCTTTACACGCCAGCATCACGCCGCTGCATCTGGGCCCCGGAGTGGTGGCCATCTTGGTATGTTAGGCCGCATTTATGTTCTTTCTCCAAGTGGATTTTAAATATTACATGTTTTTACACTAATAAAATAAACTACTAAACTATATTACTACTCTGGGGCTCCGTGTGATGATGAGCAATTTCCCATACAGGACGTTCCATCCAGCCATCCAGCATTGACACAGAGGAGCTTATTATGGAGATCATTGCAGAGGCCCTGTGAGACTGGAATGATATGACAGGCTGATTTTGCTCATTGTACTGGTGAGTGCTTAGTGGTGGTGGAACCTGAACGCTGTGGAAGCACCTTTGTTTGTTCAAACTGCGCTAAGAAGCACTTTTATTGAATGTTCTTATTGAATATCACTGCGGATACCTCTTGGACAACAATTAGTCTTTATCAGTGATTTTTTTTTAATGTTTAATTTGTCTTATGACCTTTTTACACTTTACTTTAATTTTATTTTTTGATGATTGTATACATATGCATATATTTTATGGCTTATTTCATATGCACTTTATTATCTTTGCACTTTATACTTTTTCTTTTCCAATGATTTTTATTAAGGTTATAAACTGTAAAAAAATATAAGACAAATATAAAATACAAAAATGAAAACAAAATAATATTAGTAATATACACCAGTGGTCGCTATAGAACCGGATTACGCTATTTTTGGCTATGACCAGGATCCTTAAGAGCAGGGAAGACAGCCTTCAAAGAGGAGCTGCATGACTGGAGGATGCCCTCATCATGGACAGGGGGTCGTCACAGCCACGGTAGCTGGTCTTTGTGTTTGTATAAACAGCCCTCCAACCAGGGAGTGGGGCTGATAGCGGCCACCAGCGACCCCACACCGCTCCCCAAACTATCCAAAAGGATAGTAAGTTAGAAGAAAAGTAACAGGGAGGAAAAGAAAGAAGAGGGATGAAGAAAGGGGGAAAAAAGAAATGGGGAGGGGGTAGCGAGCTCTACCTAGGCACTATGAGGCTATCCTCAGATCTGACGAGGCCGTCACCATCGGATAGGATCCCTGTTTTTTTCGAAGTTTGTCCTGCAGAGTGGCAGAGAGGTGTTCATTTAACAATATCCAGGACAATTTGGTCAAAGGATTGCACCGGGGTTTTCCAAGATCTTGCGATCCTTATTCTGGCTGCCGTAAAAATGAAGGATATTAGGTGTTGGGTGGGTCTTGGAGCTCCCCCAACAGGGTGTCTGAGCAGTGCCTGATGCAGATCAAATTAGTCCCCTTGAGGGAATAAATAAAACTGTAGATCCAAAATCTATGAACTTTTGAGCACTTCCACCAAACGTGATAGGTCGTTCCCTCTTGGCCACACACTCAAAAAGACAGGGGGAAGCTCTGGCACCCACTGGGCAATTCTAGTGGAGACTAAGTACCACTGCATTAGTACTTTGCAGTTAGCTTCTTTTAGGGAGGTGTTTATAATTGATTTTGCAGCTCCTTGTGCCAGTCTATGTCACTCCATGGGGTCCATGACTTCCCCTTGTAGATAAGTCGGAATCTCTTTTCAGTGAAGTGATAAAATTAGCTATCTGATTATATCAATAGTATTCTGCAGTAGGTAAAGCATATTGTTCCTTAAAGGTTGCCATTGACAGAAACCCCCTGCGATGCGCAAAAGCCCCTTATTTGTCTACCATGCAAACTCAGAAGGGACTCAGGATTTGCCAATAATGGAACAAGGGGAGCATGGGTTGATCTAAAATTGTGTTTGGAGGATAGCCTGTCCCACAATCCTACAGAAAAAGAAAGTGTGGTGCATAAGATAGGGAGGCGGATTGTGGCTGGTAACCATAACAGGTGGCTTACTGGGTTCGTAGGTAGTCTAAAAAAGATGTCTGAAGCTAAAAACCCTAACCACCCGCCCGGCGCTTATGGATAAAATATATCAGTATTTAGGGATAAAAAATAAAGTGATAATATAATAAATATCCAAAATATTAGTTAAAATATCTTGAATGATCATATAAAATCATGTGTATCCTTATAATACACCAGCAGCCACTGTAAATAAAACTTCTGTGTATAAAATGCAACTCAGTCCTTGTATCCTAATCAAGCATATTAGACATTCAGCGGCGCTTAAACATACACTGACAATGCATGTTAAAAGAGTCCATCCACATATCTGAAACAGTTCATAATGTTCAGAGTTAAAAGTGTCCAAACATAGTGCAGGAAACCAGGTATAGTATGTAAAATCTTCCTCAGATGCGAGGCACCAGTGGTTTCAAACAAAGGTTCAAAAGCCTTCACCACACCGTCTGTGCTCCCCTATGCAATGGACACTCACCACATATCACATTGAATCAAGCCTGTATGCATAAGCTGCATGAGCCCTTGCTTCCGGTTAACCAGCCGTTTCCAATAATTATATTCCAGCCAGGAATATTATCAAGGGTTTCCTCAAGCTCAGGATCAGGCACCGTATAGTTTTCAGACTTCATAAAATACCCCCCAAACCATATATTTTCTGAGAGCACATGACCTGTAAGTGACCAGAATTTGAGAGAGACAATCTTCTGAAGACCAGAGCATCTCCTTAGTACGTAACCAGTGGTGGGATTCAGCCGGTTCGCACCGGTTCCATAGAACCGGTTACTAACTTTCTGCAAGTTCGCAGAACCGGCTGAATCCCTCTGCGCGTCCGAGCGCAGTACAATTGAATGTCCCGAGCTCGGACCGCGCAGCCGCAGACGTGGCGGCCAGGGAGAGAGCAGCGCGCCCCGACCCGCCCATTCTGTGACAATAGCGAATGAGAATTCGCTATTGTCACACGGATCCTCCTCCTGGGCAATCAGGGAGCGGGTCCTCCCGCTTCCTGATTGGCCGAAAGGCAAACACCGTGCCATTGGACGAGGAGGAGGCGCCGCGGGAGGACTGAAGACTCGGAGACGCGGGGAGCCGGGGACTGAAGAGAAGCTGCGCGAGGTAAGTGCGGGGGATCACTGGCACTCTGCAATCATTGGGGTCAATGTGTGGCTGGCACTCTGCAATCATTGGGGGCAATGTGTGGCTGGCACTCTGCGATCATTAGGGGCAATGTGTGGCTGGCACTCTGCGATCATTGGGGGCAATGTGTGGCTGGCACTCTGCGATCATTGGGGGCAATGTGTGGCTGGCACTCTGCAATCATTGGGGGCAATGTGTGGCTGGCACTCTGCAATCATTGGGGGAAATGTGTGGCTGGCACTCTGCGATCATTGGGGGCAATGTGTGGCTGGCACTCTGCGATCATTATGGGCAATGTGTGGCTGGCACTCTGCAATCATTGGGGGCAATGTGTGGCTGGCACTCTGCAATCATTGGGGGCAATGTGTGGCTGGCACTCTGCAATCATTGGGGGCAATGTGTGGCTGGCACTCCGCAATCATTGGGGGCAATGTGTGGCTGGCACTCCGCAATCATTGGGGGCAATGAGTGGCTGGCACTCTGCGATCATTGGGGGCAATGTGTGTCTGGCACTCTGCAATCATTGGGGGCAATGTGTGGCTGGAACTCTGCAATCATTGGGGGCAATGTGTGGCTGGCACTCTGCGATCATTGGGGGCAATGTGTGGCTGGCACTCTGCAATCATTGGGGGCAATGCTGTGGCTGGCACTCTGCAATCATTGGGGGCAATGCTGTGGCTGGCACTCTGCAATCATTGGGGGCAATGCTGTGGCTGGCACTCTGCAATCATTGGGGGCAATGCTGTGGCTGGCACTCTGCAATCATTGGGGGCAATGCTGTGGCTGGCACTCTGCAATCATTGAGGGCAATGTGTGGCTGGCACTCTGCAATCATTGAGGGCAGTGTGTGACTGGCACTCTGCAATCATTGGGGGCAATGCTGTGGCTGACACTCTGCAATCATTGGGGGCAATGCTGTGGCTGGCACTCTGCAATCATTGGGGGCAATGCTGTGGCTGGCACTCTGCAATCATTGGGGGCAATGCTGTGGCTGGCACTCTGCAAGCATTGAGGGCAATGCTGTAGCTGGCACTCTGCAATCATTGAGGGCAATGCTGTGGCTGGCACTCTGCAATCATTGAGGGCAATGCTGTGGCTGGCACTCTGCAATCATTGGGGGGCAATGCTGTGGCTGGCACTCTGCAATCATTGGGGGCAATGCTGTGGCTGGCACTCTGCAATCATTGGGGGCAATGCTGTGGCTGGCACTCTGCAATCATTGGGGGCAATGCTGTGGCTGGCACTCTGCAATCATTGGGGGCAATGCTGTGGCTGGCACTCTGCAATCATTGGGGGCAATGCTGTGGCTGGCACTCTGCAATCATTGGGGGCAATGCTGTGGCTGGCTCTCTGCAATCATTGGGGGCAATGCTGTGGCTGGCACTCTGCAATCATTGGGGGCAATGCTGTGGCTGGCACTCTGCAATCATTGGGGGCAATGCTGTGGCTGGCACTCTGCAATCATTGGGGGCAATGCTGTGGCCGGCACTCTGCAATGATTGGGGGCAATGCTGTGGCCGGCACTCTGCAATGATTGGGGGCAATGCTGTGGCCGGCACTCTGCAATGATTGGGGGCAATGCTGTGGCACTCTGCAATGTTTGGGGGCAATGCTGTGGCTGGCACTCTGCAATGATTGGGGCCAATGCTGTGGCACTCTGCAATGATTGGGGGCAATGCTGTGGTCACTGTGCATTGAAAGGGGGCACGCTGGTCACTGTGCATTGAAAGGGGGCACGCTGGTCACTGTGGTTTGAAAGGGGGCACGCTGATCATTCTGCTGGGAAAGTCGGAACTGGTTACTAAAATTTTTGAATCCCACCACTGTACGTAACCATGTCCTGTCATGTGATCCAGTGAACCAATAGGAGGAAAAAGCAAACAGCTTTTATTTTTGACCACACATTTGTATGAAAACATAACAAGTTTCTGTCTTAGTGGTGGTGATGATGACTGCTTGTTGGTTCCTCAATGAGTGTTTGCTTTTTCCTCCTATTGGTTCACTGGATCACATGACAGGACATGGTTACGTACTAAGGAGATGCTCTGGTCTTCAGAAGATTGTCTCTCTCAGATTCTGATCACTTACAGGTCATGTGCTCTCAGAAAATATATGGTTTGGGGGGTATTTTATGAAGTCTGAAAACTATACGGTGCCTGATCCTGAGCTTGAGGAAACCCTTGATAATATTCCTGGCTGGAATATAATTATTGGAAAAGGCTGGTTAACCGGAAGCAAGGGCTCATGCAGCTTATGCATACAGGCTTAATTCAATGTGGTGGTGAGGTGTGGTGAGTGTCCATTGCATAGGGAAGCACAGGCGGTGTGGTGAAGGCTTTTGAACCTTTGTTTGAAAACACTGGTGCCTCACATCTGAGGAAGATTTTACATACTATACCTGGTTTCCTGCACTATGTTTGGACACTTTTAACTCTGAACATTATGAACTGTTTCAGATATGTGGATGGGTTCGTAGGTAGGTTGAGGATTCCAGCTGCATCCAAATAGGATGCCATTGTTTAGTGTGAAAAGTAATCAATGAGGACAGATGGGCAGCCTGAAAATATCTAAGCAGATCTGGAGCTATAAGCCTCCCCTTACTCCAGGAGCAGTGGTTCTCAACTCCAGTCCTCGGGACCCACTAACAGGCCAGGTTTGCAAGATAGCTAAATTACATCACAGGTGATCTCATTTGCTGCTCAGTGATTGCAGTATTCTAGTCTGCATCTCCCCGAGGTAATACTTAAAATCTGGCCTGTTAGTGGGTCCCGAGCACCGGAGTTGAGAACCACTGTCTAGAAGCATAAAGTGTCTTTATATTCACCCTGGGCCCCTTGTCTCCCCAAACATACAATAATCAGGTTTCAATGCAAAGACCATCACAATTTTGTCATCAAGTGTTTGATTCAAAGCAAGACCATCCAAAACGCCGCTAATAATTATACTATTTTGGCTCAGGGCCTTGCGGTAGTGGAAGTACTGCCATATCAGGTAAAGAACAACGAAGAGCTTAAAAAGAAACAAGGTCTTAAACATCAAAAAGACATCTAAAAAAGATAAACATAAACAAAAGCTGGTACTCATCGGTGGGTGATGCACTAGCAATATGCAGCAGACTCTCAGTGTAGAGGGTGAAGTTGCGCCATAGCTTGTCATCCCACATGTTCAGGTGACCGATGGAGATCTGTGGCTGGAGGGGCTTGGCTGTTGAAACAAGATCGGTTAGAGTGGACGGTCCTCCTGGTGGTGTTTTTACGAAGCTGATGAATCTGTAGGAAGGAGATTCAATTTACGGATAATTTCCTCACCATCCTGGAGGGCAGTGAATGAGTGGGTCTTCCCCTTGTGGTTGAAGGCCAAGAGGAAAGGAAACCACCATCTGTACTTGATATTCTGTGAGTAGTTGCGTAAGCAGTGGCTTGAAGGAGCGACGTTTCAGGACCGTGAAAGGTGACTAGTCTGTGAACAATTGAATAGAGTGGCCTCTTCAAGAGAGATCAGGTAGAACCCTTGCTGCCGACATCATCATTTATGCAGTTAAAGCGAGGTTTCATGATAATGTCTCTGGGTAGGCCATCTGGTCTAGGGGCCTTGAGGGCCTAATGAATCTGATCAATTTCCAGGTGGTGAGGAGAGATGTCTGGGATAAGCTCTCTCCTCAGTTGGTGGGCTGCAGATTAGAGATGGTCTCCGGAAGTCCATGGATGGTGGACATTATATCTCCTGGATCTGTTATCCAGATCTTTCCATTTGCTTGATCCAATTGCTGTTGGAGGCTTGCAATAATTTCTGATTTACCCTGCGAACTGTGCCATCCATTTTAGATTCTATAGTATCTAGTCATTCTCCAATTGACTGCAGCTCCTCTTTATGGTGGTGATGAGAGTGGTTGCTTTTGAGTTCCTGTTGCAGGAGAGCTCAGAGTTTGGCAGTAATGCATCCTGCATCTCCTGAGTAAATGGTTAAGGCTGTCACCAGTTGTTCAGGAGAAATCTGCTGGCTCAGTGCTTGTTTAGCAAGTTCATGTGTTTTTTCTATGGATGAGGCAGGAGACATGACATCTTCAATATCGCCCCCTAGAAGAGACAGTGGAGGGGGAGTCTGGGCAAATATCACCTTGCAGCATTGCTGCTATTGCATCCAGAGTCCCGAGTCTCTTGTCCACACTGGCAGGGTTCCCACTGGGCTGTGTAGTGCCTTCATATAGTAGGTCTGCTGTGGGCTCTGGAGCTGCAGTCTTTGGGCTAGGTGCCATCTTGGCTGCAAAGAGAGACAGCTGCATGGTGCAGGTTGTGCAAAGCTGAGCGGCCGGCGTTGGGGGATTTCTCCTCGCCACTCCAGTCCCCCTCAGGCAGACTGGATGTGGGCTTTTCTGGAGCCTCCATGCCGCTAATGATCACTGATAGTGCTGGCGGGGAACGGAGCTTGTTCACAGCGGCACCATTCTCAAAACCACGAGCATGCGCACTTCCACTTTATACTTTTAATGTGTTGTTTCTATACACTTAATTTTTTGGGTACTGCACTATTTTCATTTTTGTGGTTTATAAGGTTTGTCACTTTTTGTGCCAGCTGCTTTTAGTCTCTGAGCGCTCACTGTTCCTTGTTTATTGAAAAACCAAAAAAAATAAAAAATAAAAAAATACAAACCAAAAGAACACAGCAATACAAAAGAGAGAGAAAAACAAATGAAGACAAATCTTTGCCTAAAAATTTCAAATCCTTTATTGACTGCCTCTTTTTTGTTCCTATTTTACTGGCAATGTTTACAATTTAGCTAATCCCTTTTAGGTTCTTCATTGTTGCTGTCTCTGTACAGAAAAAAATATTTACAACAATACCAATAATGAAGGAATAATTGTTTTTTGTGAGCAGAGACCTTCAAACAAAAATGCATTGAAATATCAACAGTTGATTCCTGGATATGGCACAGTTGTCTTACGCGGAGATATTGAACAGTTGTAACAGAACAAGAGATTATTTATTGAAGCTTACTCAGCTTGCATAAAAAGTCATCCATTTGTGACACCTTATCCGCGGATTAGAAATTGAGTGCTAGGAATGAATAGTGATCGTGCCCATGCAACACGCCAAGAATAATGCCAGCTCCTCCAGGAATGCAAAGTCCAAGGAGATATATATTAGAGCATCTAAAATTCAGCTTTATTCAAAACAGCCATGCCTCTGTATTTTAAGCAGTGTATTTATTTTTAAGAGTTAGCTCTAAATGTATTTATGCATATGGATAATACAGCATTACACAAATTCAAAGTTAATAATTTTGCAGTGCCAAAAACTGGAATTTATATTCTTCTCTGCAAAAAACAAAAAACAAAAAAAAAACTTAAAAATTGTTTATTTTATAACCTGAAATAAATTGATACTGTGGTAAATACAGTATACCTAAAATATTCTTTTCATTATTTGAAAGTGTATTTAAATCCCAAACAAAAATGTCATATATTGCAGCCTACAAGTTCAGATCTTTTTTTCTTCTATTGTGATCTGCTGATCCTGATAGCACCACAATTAGTGTCCTATGGTGTAAACGCTCAATCATTTTACAGTAAATATGGCGGAGCAGAGTTGCCACCCAAGGACAGAAAATGTGTTAGGACTACAGGATACCTTCCCTTCTCCTCATCTCCATACCATAGGGCAGTGATGGTGAACCTTGGCACCCCAGATGTTTTGGAACTACATTTCCCATGATGCTCAACTACACTGCAGAGTGCATGAGCACCATGGGGAATGTAGTTCCAAAACATCTGGGGTGCCAAGGTTCGCCATCACTGCCATAGGGTTACAGTGTTAAATTAGAACTATAGGCAAAGCTTTTTTTTTTTTTTTTCATTTTGGATAATGTAAGGGAGAGTAATAACCACTGTGAGATTTTTTTTCACCATCTGTGTCCCAATGGAGAGATTTCCCTTCACTTCCTGTCCCATAGCCAAACAGAAAGTGAGAGGGAATGCCTGCAAATAAGGGAATCCCTTGGGGACCCCCAGGTCACCAGAACTAGTGTCCTCATTGGAATATTTCCCCTCTAATGCTTTTCTGGGGACAACCCAAAATGTGTGATTTTCTTTTACTTTCACTTTCAAATATAATAGTAAACAGGACAAATAGAGAGGGTGAATCTTCCTAATGGGGGCACAGACAGCAATAAAAACTGACAAGCATTCTAATCCCTCTCCACTTTATCCAAAACTAAAAAAAAGATTTGCCTTTAGTTATACTTTAAGTGAAATAATCCTGGGCCTACTGGGGAGTAATGATGGTGCATCCCTATAGTATAATATGTTTTTTATCAGCTGTATATTAAGTCATCTATTGGTTGGACGTGCACAATAAATTGGATATTATAATGATTATTATTATAGAGGATTTATATAGCGCCAACAGTTTGGGCAGCACTTTAAAATGTAGAGGGGGGACAATACAGTTATAATATAGAAGGAACAGGAGGGTCATGCTCGTGGAGCTTGCAATCTAAAGAGAATTACAAAAGGTAATACCTGCAGAGAATGATCTGGTGGAGATGGCTCGGTACAGTTCTTAGGTGGAGGTAGGGTAGGCTTCCCCGAATAAGTGAGTTTTCAGGGATTGCCTGAATGCAGACAGAGTAGGGGCTGACCGGACATACTGGGGTTGGGAGTTCCAGAGGATGGGAGAGGCTTTAGAGAAGTCCTGGAGGTGAGCATGGGAGGAGGTAACAGGGGAGCTAGGGAGCAGAAGGTCTTGGGAGGAGCGGAGAGGATGATTTGGGCGATATCTACAGATGAGGTTGGTGATGTAGCTGGAAGCGATGTTGTGAATGGCCTTGTATGTTGTGGTTAGCAATTTGAATTTTATACGGTGGGGTAGTAGAAGCCATTGACAGGATTTGCAGAGAGGGGAACCAGTTACAGATCAGTTAGTAAGGTGTATAACTCTAGCAGTAGCATTTTTTGTAGACTGAAGCGGGATAGCCCGTGTAAGGGTAGGCCAGTGAGGAGATATAAGGTTGATTGTTTTCTAATATATAAGGAATAGTTGTAATCATTATTTGCCTATTTTTCAGCTATAGTATGTTCTCAGTTCCCTTGAAGAACAGACTAGCTCCAAACACTTCTGAATACTTGTACCCAAGTTGTATTGTGATCACTAAATGTTTTAATAGCTCTCTATATTACTTTTAATGTTTTTATTTTATGATATGTGATAAATCAAATTAGATTTTTTTTTTTTTTTACAGTTTAGTAGTTGGAATGCCTGAAAAGTTCCAATCCACATTGCTTCTTTGTTGTATATTATAACTTAGGGATGTTGGCATTTGGTTGTGTGAGTGGGGACACTCAATTATTTTTTGCATGCAAAGATACTACCACCAGCCTGACCAGCCTTCAGGTCCTGGCAGGCCTACGGCACATCTGTGCACATGCAGAGGGTGGGGAGAAAGTCTCACCCAGCCGAGAGCCATGGAAGTGCTGCTTTGCGGCATAAATAAAGTATTTTTTAAATATTAAAAAAATAATAAAATAATGCCCATTTGTAAGAGAGGGAGGAGGCAGGGCAGCACAACATTTATGGTGAAGGTCCTCTTTAAGATAACAGTGCAGAGTCCACAAAACCAATATAGCTTACTGGACTTATAGTAGGATATGTTTTTTTTGTTTATGCTTATTGAACAGATATAACAAAATACTTTGAATTGTATATTTGACAAACCAACAGTATTCACATAACATGTTTATCTTTGGCTTTTATATTTACTTCAATTATTTTTCCATTTTTTGACCCCTTTGTTTCTATAAATATATTTCTCAATTTGTCTTATTTACCCACAATAATGAATTTTAAAGTTATATGAATTTTCTACGAATCTAAACATTTTTAAAATTAATTTTAATGGTATGCTAAGCAAACGTCACATATTCACTTGTATTAATAAATAAAAGTTTCCCAGTTCACCTCACTTGCAATGATATTGCTCATCAGTAATTGTTTCTCCTAGATGTGACCACAAATTCGACTCCTCTTTCCATTCTTTATTCTCTTAACTGTCGCTTAAAAATGTGAACTCCCGGCACTTGCTAAAGCCATGCATTGTGGTGTTTAATTTCAAAACATATTGAACTTGAGAGGGGCGGCACGAGAAAGGCCATCATGTAGAAAAAAAGGTTGGACATTTCTTATAAATGCCCAGAATCTTACAGAAATTTTGGTAACTTACCGGACAGTTTTATAGAAAATAGGGTTAAAGGTCAGGTTTCCTTTTTATTCCTTAGAGGTGTCATTAGAAATGAATCCCATTGGTGCCCTGCTATTGCAATACGTTGGTAGGCTTAACCCCATTAGCAGACATTGCTCACAGTAACTAGACACTGCAAGATCAATACTTATTTTACTCATTTGCAGAGATCCGACAATTTTTCTACAGTCCTTCCACCACAGAGAACATTAAACACATCTTGTCAGCTCCTGCCCCAAAGGAGCTCAGGGTCTAATGTCTCAACCAACAACCATACCAAAATACTCTGATGTTTTTGTTTTTTTTTTTTTTAACTGAAAAGAAAATGAACCTTTTTGTCTGCTTCGGATTGTAGGAAGTGCTGGCATACACAATTTATATACAAATATTAATATTAACAATAATCATTGTATTACAATAATGTTCAATACAATTAAAATAATAATTATCATTATTAATAATAATAATAATAATATAAAAATACAAAAATAAAAATATTAAAAACAACACTGCTAATAATAATGATAACAACAACAATAAAAAAAAATATTAAATTTGTGCAAACAGTAGAGCTTTTCTTCAAAAATAAAATCTTTTGATGCGTGTGTTTACTGTCACAGAGCTAGAACAGAAAATAAGAAAATATATCTCCAATTAATGGGGAGGTACTGTAACCTCTTAGACAGTTGTCACAATTTCACCATTTCATGATGCAGGTTATCCCATAGCAAGATTCACCCTCATCTTCAGTTCCTTTGAAAAATACAATCATTTTATTTTTGCCAGCATTTTCCGTTCCGAGTCACCAGGACCAGAGAAGTGGGGACACAGACCACATTAAAAAACAGAATCAGGGTTTCTAATATTAAGCTACAAAAATGGCTTTACATACACATTAACTGTTAAGGTAAGACAAGTATTTTGTGCAGTTTTCAAATATTCAGAGTTGTATAAAGTACTCGAAACCCATACTTGAGTAAAAGTACAAGTGCTTGATCAAAAAGTGACTTGAGTAGAAGTGGAAGTGCTCTATCAAAAAGTGACTTGAGTAAAAGTACTAAAGTATTCAACATTTTTTGTACTTAAATATTGCAAGTAGTTTTTTTTTTTTTTAATTTTGCTACTCAAGTACTGAAAGTAAAAGTACAAGTACTGTGTTATGTAGTTATTAAAGAAAGAAGTCAAAAGTTTATTAAAGTTAAAGTTATTGTTATTAAAGAAAGAAGTCAAAAGTCAAAAGTACACATGACATTATACACATTTTTTTGAGCTTCATGAAACCTGCCATCTACTGTTCTGGCAGTGGTATTTTTTATAATAGTAACGAGTAACTATGCAGCACAAAAAAAAATATCGGAGTAGAAGTATTGAAATCATCGAAAAAAATGTAGTGAAGTAAAAGTGGAAGTAGGAGAAAAAAATTCTACTCTAGGAAAGTACAGATACCGCCTTTCGGTACTTAAGTACAGTAGTGAAGTAGTTCTACTTAGTTACTATACATCTCTGCAAATATTTTTTGTTTTTGGGAAAGCTCTACTACAAGCTTCATGTGCACACAGACTAGGTTGACCTCCGGCCACGGGAAAATGCAAAACGCTGCAAAATCGTGCAACGATTTGCCGTGTTTTGCGGCCAGAGGTCAAAAAGGTCCTGACCTGAACTTGATTCTTCTGCGTTCAAGAGAGGGAGGTTTAACCTCCCTTAACCACAGCAGCTTCTAAACTCTTGTAAAAGCCTATGTGTACATGGACATACAGGCTTTTATGGAGTTGAGTTTAGGAGCTCTGGCAAAAAAACGCCAAAAGCTCCTAAACTCAAGTTCAGAAGCTGTAATGTACATGAAGTGTAGTGTACATGAACCCTTAGGAATGCCACTCTTGTTCCATGCAGATTTGAGGGATTTGAGCCCAGGACCCCAGAACTGCAGGACAACTGGACTAGCCATTTAGCCAATCCGTTGGCAGTTACATTATATTTAAAGCCAAATATTTTTGTCAAGTTTTTTTTTTTTCTTTACCTTCCATGTAGCATTGGGAAGGTTTCCCTTTACTCTAGTGCTCCAGAGAAGCACCAAGAAGTAAGAGGAAATATCTTTGTTTCAATTATTGTCTTAATTAGGTAATATACCCTGACCTCCTTTTCTAATGACAATTGTGAATTGTTGGATTTCTCATCGCTTTCTGATAATGATTACTAGGCCAAATAGAGAGGATGAATTTCCCCAGCAGGGATACAGACAGCAATAAACACCGAAAAAGGGTTCTAATTATTCTCAACTGTATCATTTTTTTTATTTTTACAGTAGTTTTATACAAACTTTAAAAGGATATTCCTGTTAAATAATGTTGACAATGTATATTTCTACTTTTTAAAATAACATCATTTAAAAAATACTTTTTTTTCTTTTATTTTTTTCCATTAGGCATGATAGATACTGTGTTTTAAATTCTTTACACATACAAGATGTGAGCTAATATAATTGATTGAAGCCAGCCATTTAGAAGTTAGGAGAAGCTTTTCCTTTTTGACACATCATGTCCTATAAAACAACCAAAATGCCATTATGACTTATAAGTGTTATTTTGGAAAATTCCCCCTGTGAGAGCAAAATGTCTCTTAGAGATGGAAGAAAGGTTTGTCTTGCCCTTTTAATTTTCTTATACCATCAGATCTGTTGTCTTGATTCTCCTGTTTATTTGTTAGTGTTGTTGTATGTTTTTTTGTTGTTTTTTTTTAGACATTTTGTATATTGTAAGTGTGTTGCATTAATTTTAAAGAACAATGGCTTAAAGCGGAGTTCCGGGCACAAAAACTATTTTTTTTTTTTTTTTTTTGTGCCCCTCCGCTAGGTAGAGCTCATCTGAAAAGGAATTGGATAGTTATTTTTATTTTTTTTGTTTACTCACCTTTTTATTGAAGATCGTAAATACTCACCTATGACTGCTTCCTCCTCCAGCGCCGAGGCTCACCCCGTCACTTCCTGCCTCGCGATGATTCCTGGGAGCTAAACGTCATAGCTCCCAGGAATCAATGCGACGGCACCGGCCCCGCTCGTCATTTCCGGGCGACGCCGTATTCCCCTGCTAAACAGCTTCTGGGCATGCCCAGAAGCTGTTTAGGAATGCGGCGCCGCACCGGAAGTGACGAGAGGGGCCGGTGCAGTGCATTCTGGGACACGAAGACGCGGAAGAAGACAGAGAAGAGGACGGCGCCGGCTTCAGCTGCCCACAACAGAGATGGAAACGCTGTGGAAGAAATTTTCTAAGTAAGTATTTCTTCTAAAAGTTAAGTGCGAACCGGGACAGATCAGAGGCTAGCCATTGTGGAATGTGCTAGCCCTGACTGTCCCGGGGGTATGTTCAGCAAAAAATCATTTCTGTGCCCGGAACTCCGCTTTAATTAAAAAGGAGATTAATTTAGCATGAGATTCTATAGATCTTTTTTTTAACACTTCCACCTACCTCCTCTGCAATAAGAGAGCACCTCATATGACCAAAAGTATGTAAACCCCCCTCTAAATTACTAAATTCATGTATTTCTAGTGAAGGGTACTGTTACTATTACAGCATAAGTACAAAGCCTACCCACAAAAGTGAAAGATGTTAAAGTTGCAAGGAGTAGGACATGTTTCCTCATTGGAGGATTGTATTTCCAATTCATGTGCCTAACAAAAAAAAAAAAAAGTTGAATCAGGCAACACTTTCTGTACTGGTGGCAATGGTCACTAGGAACAATAGTGAGGTTGAATCTACAGACAGCAATAAAAACCTGGGTGTACAAGGATAAAGGTGCTTAAATCAGAATGTATAAAGTACAAATGTAATTTTCTTCAGACTCTTATATCGTAAAAATCTAACAGGGTTTAAAAAAAACACAGTAGTGATTAAAAACCACCAAAAGAAAGCTCCATCTGTCTCAAAAAAAAAAAAAATCATACAAATTTAGTTTGGGTACAGTGTTGCATGACCGCACAAGTCATTCAAAGTGTGATAGTGCTGAAGTCTGAAAATTGGCCTGGGCAGTAGGGATGATCGAACGGTTCGGGTCGACCATCGGTTCGACCCGAACACTGGGTGTTCGAAATTCGGCCGAATTCCGAACTTTTTGCGGTAAAAAAAAAATCGGAATTCGGTCACCAGAACCGCCCAAAATGCAATGGGACAGGAACTGGGCTTTAAAAGCCCGTGATTGGCCCAGAAACGTCAGTAAAAGCCAATGAGGGGGGCAGGAGTCTGCTAGGAACGTGATTGAAGTAACTACGGGGACCAGAGGCCAATCATGAGTGAATACGACCCCCAGTATATAACATAGCCCCACCTAACCTCTAGCACTGTAATACAGAGGCTTTTGAAGAGAGTGGAAGCATTAGTGTTTCTCCTGCTGCTTGTAAAGCTCCAGTGGCATTTTGCAATTATCTTCTGCTGTATGGAGCTGTTCTTTTAGTGTGAGGAAAGGGATATGCAGTGTAGTTAGGGTACTATATACCACTATAGTTAGATTCAATAATCTAGTTTTTGTAGGAATACTTTTAGGTGTCAGGGTGACCGGAGTTTAGGGAGACCAAACTCTGCCATGTCAGGGTGACCGTAGTGTAGTTTAGCTGACTCTGCCATACCAGGGTGACCGATTTCTACTATGTCAGGGTGACCCTAGTGTAGTTTAGCTGACTCTGCCATGCCAGGGTGACCGAACTCTGCCATGTCAGGGTGACCGTAGTGTAGTTTAGCTGACTCTGCAATGCCAGGGTGACCGAACTCTGCCATGTCAGGGTGACCGTAGTGTAGTTTAGCTGACTCTGCAATGCCAGGGTGACCGAACTCTGCCATGTCAGGGTGACCGTAGTGTAGTTTAGGGTGACCTGACTCTGCCATGCCAGGGTGACCCCACATATATATATATATATATATATATATATATATACCCCTATACAGAAGTTCAGATGTCATGCCTGCCTCCAAACGCCTGAAACAAAAACGCCCAGGTGTGAAAGGAGGGTAACACCATCCCTGCGCTACTGAAATTCTAAGAAAAATAATCTGGTTTTTTTTTTCTGGTTCTGGACATGCTACAGAGCTGAAACTTCACAGGTACACTTTTTAGACACCCCAGCCACTAAATCCAAAGAGATTTCATTTTTTTTTTCAATAATTTTTTCAATAATTGGCTCTCTATCAAAAACGACAATTTTTAAGAACTTTTTTTGCCCTTATTCTATGTCCCTGGGGCATGACCCAGAACCCTGGGTACTTTTTAGGGGCATTTATTAGGTTTTAGGGCTTCAAAATTGTGTTTTTTGATTCCCGAAGTTCGGATCCCATTGATTTCAATGGGGTTCTGGAATCCAAACCGAACTTTCGGTTAATTCAGGTGTTCTGGTCGAACCAAACTTTTCAAAAGTTCGATTATCCCTACTGGGCAGGAAGAGGGTGAGACTGCTCTGTAGGCAAGTGGTTAAACATGATCAACATTTTGTGAAATTTCTTCCCTATTTGTCTTCAAAATCTTCAGGCGATCCCTGAAAACTCATCTCCTCAGAGAAGCCTGTCATGCCTCCAGATAATCTCTTATCACTTCCATCAGCTCATTCCCCACAGTTACAATGTTTTGTATCACTTGCCCCACCCTATTAGATTGTAAGCTCTTCTGAGCAGGGCCCTCTTGTATGTTATTGTATTTTAACTGTATTGTTTCTCTTTTATATTGTAAAGCGCTACATAAACTGTTGGCACTAAATAAATCCTGTATAATAATAATAATAATAATCATCTCAGTCTTAGTCTGTAGGGTTCGCTATTGAGTTGGCCCACCCTTTGCAGCTATAACAGCTTCAACTCTTCTGGGAAGGCTGTCCACAAGGTTTAGGAGTGTGTCTATGGGAATGTTTAACCATTCTTCCAGAAGCGCATTTTGTGAAGTCAGGCACTGATGTTGGACAAGAAGTCCTGGCTGGCAGTCTCCGCTCTAATTCATACCAAAGGTGTTCTGTCGGGTTGAGGTCAAGACTCAGTCAAGTTCCTCCACCCCAAACTCGCTCATCCATGTCTTTATAGAAGTGCATTGTGCCTTGGTCCAAATCATTTAGTGGGGGGGGGGATTATGGTGTGGGGTTGTTTTTCAGGGGTTGGGCTTGGCCCCTTAGTTACAGCGAAGGGAACTTCTAAAGCGTCCGCATACAAAGACATTTTGGACAATTTCAAGCTCCCATCTTTGTGAGAACAGTTTGGGGATGGCCCCTTCCTGTTCCAACATGTTTGCGCACCATAAGGTCCATAAAGACATAGATGAGTGAGTTTGGGGTAGTGGAAATTGACTGGCCTGCACAGAGTCCTGACCTCAACTCAATAGAACACCGAGCTAGGCCTTCTTATCGAACATCAGTGCCTGACCTTCCACATGCGCTTCTGGAAGAATGGTCAAACATTCCCATAGACACACTCCTAAACCTTGTGGACAGCCTTCCCAGAAGAGATGAAGCTGTTATAGCTACAAAGGGTGGGTCAACTCAATTTTGAACCCTACGGACTAACTTTGGGATGTCATTTAACCACTTGCCGACTGCTCACAGTATATTTACTGCGGCAGTCAGCCCCTCACAGGCTAGCGTACTACGTCGCTAGCCTGTGAGGCTCTGGGGAGCGAGCGTGCGCCGCTGAATGCACGCTCCCGCTCGGTCACGGACCCCCCCGCGCGTGTGCTCGGTGGAACCGATGTCCGCCGGGCACTCGCGATCGTCCGTGACAGCGGGAGAAAGGCAGGTGGCTAATGTAAACAAGCCGCCTGTCATTCTCCCCTGTGTAGGAATGGTGATCATACGGTTCTACTATGTAGGACCGTTGATCACTGTTCCTACACCTCAAGCCACAGCCAATCACAGTTAGAATCACGCCCCTAGGGACACACATAACCCCTCCCTCTCAAAAAAAGTTAACCCCTTCACTGCCAGTGTAATTTTACAGTAACAGTGCATATATATAGCACTGATTACTGTAGTAATGTCACTGGTAACCCCAAAAGTGTCAAAAATGTCAGTCAAGGGTCCGATCTGTCCGCCCCAATGTCGCAGTCCCGCAAAAAAAAACGCAGATCGCCGCCATTACGCGTTAAAAAAAAAACAACAAAAATTACAAAAATCTTTCCCTTAGTTAGTAAACGCAATAACTTTTGCGCAAACCAAACAAAATACGCTTTTTGTGATTTTTTTTTTACCAAAAATATGTAGCAGAAAACAAATTGGCCTAAAATGTTAAAAAAATTTAGATTTTTACATATTTTTCTGGGGAATTTCATATAAAAAATGTGAAAAATATTGTTATTTTTGCAAAATTGACGCTCTTTTTTTGTTTATAGCGCATGATCAAAAAATCGCACAGATGATCAAATACCACCAAAAGAAAGCTCTGTTTGTGGGAAAAAAAGGACGTCAAATTTGTTTAGGTACAGCGTTGCACGACCGCGCAATTGTCCGTTAAAGTCACGCAGTGCCGAATCGCAAAATAGGCCCTTTTTTCAGGAAGGGGGTAAAATCTTCCGGGGCTTAAGTGGTTAAAGTTCATGTGTGTGAAAAGGCAGGTGTCCCAATACTTTTGATAATATAGTGTATATGGAGTCTATGTGAAAATATACATTATTTTATGCCTGGAAAGTTGTAATCCTGTACAGTGTAAAAGTAACAATCATTTATTTTTCAGTTTTTTATTTCAACTGTTTGTAATAGGGCTTTAGGCAGTTCTGCAGTTAGCTTCATTATGGAAAGCTACCATAATACATACATTTAGTAAGCAGCTAAGACTCATCTTTTCTAGTGTCCCATTCTTATGGAAATTTGGCCATTTTGTGGTGTCAAGTGGAAAAAATATTGATGGATATACATTAAATGACAAAAATAATGACCCTCATGAGACAAGCCATTGAGTATTGATGTAACCTAGCATGGGACTACATGACAATGAGCTGATAACTTAAAAAAAATATCCAGACCACAGAGACCTCTGCGCAATATTCATAAGTATTTTTTCAGCTTCTCTGTGGGGACTAGATGTGCAAATCGTTTATAAAAGTCATCGTTAGCAGCTTAATGGGAGACTATAATGAGTAGGGGGTCAGTGTTTATTCTTACATTTTTAACCACTTCTGGACCGGAAGGATTTGCCCCATTAATGACCAGGCCACATTTTGCGATTCAGCACTGAGTTATTTTAACGGACAATTGCGCGGTCGTGCAACCCTGTACCCAAATAAAATTGATGTCCTTTTTTTCTCACAAATAGAGCTTTCTTTTGGTGGTATTTGATTACCAGTGCGATTTTTTTATCTTTTGTGCTATAAACAAAAAAAGAGCGTCAATTCTGAAAAAAAAAAAAAAAAACACTATATTTTTCACATTCTGCTATATAACATTCCCAAAAAAAAATTAAAAATCAAAATGTTTTAACATTTTAGGCTAATTTGTTTTCTGCTACATATTTTTGGTAAAAAAAATAGCAATAAGCGTATTTTGATTGGTTTGCGCAAAAGCTATCTCGTCTACTAACTACGGGAAAGATTTATGTAATTTTTATTGTTTTTTTTTTTACTAGTAATGGCAGCGATCTGCGGTTTTTGGCGGGACTGCAACATTGCTGAAATTTTTTACACTTTTGGGGGTACCAGTGACATTACTACAGTAATCAGTGCTAAAAATATGCACTGTCACTGTAATAATGACACAGGCAGGGAAGGGGTTAACATTGTGGGTGATCAAGGGGTTAAATGTGAGCCTAAGGGAGTGATTCTAACTGTGGGGGGCGTGGCTTCTGAAATGATCATAGAGACCTACGATCCTATAGAAGGATCACAGGGGCTCTGTGATCATTCCAGGGAGAAGAACGTTTGGCTGTGCTTACAACAGCTGACCGTCCTTCTCTCTTAGCAGGGAGTGATCGCAGATGTCAGGTGGCAATTGGAGCCGCCTGACCTGTGCATCGGCTTCCCCACTGACGAGTGGGGGCAGGCGTGCGCCTGTGGCGACATGTGCTCACCCCCAAGCTGCCTGCTTGCGACCGACGTAGACCTACATCGATTTGCGCAGCAGAGCCACATTGCCGCAGTAAATAGGCAGCGGCCCGTCGGGAACCGGTTAAACTAAAATTTTATACTATATTACTATTTGTATAAATTGTTTGTATTGTAAATAAAATAATTTAATCAGGGTACACCTATGACACTTCTAGGGTACACTTAGGTCAGATGCACTCAGGTGCATTTGGGCGTACAGAGCCAGAGTGCAGATTATTTTTGCGGTCAGGAATTCATAGGTGTTGTGTGCGCTGTGGCCAGCAGTCTATACAAATCAATGACCTGCTGTCAGACACCATGGTTGTAAGCTTGGTAGTTACTAGAGATGTGCATGACAGAAAAATTCATTATGTTTTATTTTGGATTAATTTGTTTTTTTAAATTTTTTTATGTTGGAACGATTCATTTTCAGAATTTGTTTTGCATATTCGGATTCGTTTTATACATTCGTAATTTTCGAATTGATTCAAAATTCGATATCAAAATTCAAATTTCGAATTTCAGTAGGCAGCTATATACGTTCTAATTTCATTATATTCTATTTATTCTATTCTATTCTTGATTTTTCTATTCTATTATTTTATTATCTATGTTATTCTGTTTTATTCCATATCTTATCTATTAATTTCTATTTTATTTTTTTATTTTCTATTCTATTCTGTTTTATTTTATTTTATTCTATTCTATTATTATTTACTCTATTTTATTCCTTTATTTTCTATTCTATTATGTTGTTTTATATTTTATTCTATTCTACTATATTCTATTTTATTCTATTCTTTTCTATTCTTTTTTTATTTTAGTGCTTTCTATTATATAATGGCACTTTTTCACTGCAAGTATCGGCTAGTACCGGCTCGGCTCTACTCGGCCCTGCTTGGCCCAGTTTGCTTTTCCACTGCTGGTACCGCATGGTATAGTGTCGGAACGGTTCGGTACGGTACGGTATAGGTTTGCTTTTCCACTAAAGTGGTACTAAAGTTAAGTGGGTGGGATAACAACGGGGTGGGTGGGATTCTCTGACCAATCAGTGGCTAGTAGTGACTGCATGCAAAGGATTGTGGGATATGGTACCAGTTTGGTACCTGTTGGAACCACAATCGAGTAGGTACTGTTTTTTCAGAGCCGTACCATACTGTACCGTTCGGTTCCATGCAGTGGAAAAGCAAACCTATACCGTACCGAACCGTTCCGACCCTATACCATGCGGTACCAGCAGTGGAAAAGCACAAAAGCGTGCCGAACTGGTACGGTTCCATGCAGTGGAAAAGCGCCATAAAGCAACCTAAGTAGGAATAATCATCTTATTTCACTTTTATTCCTTACTGTACTTACTGAAATATGTTTACATTTCAAATTCAAATAATTTTCAAACTTGAATATGGATAATTTGTTTCACTATAATTTATTTTGGATTTGTTGAAATTCATACTGTTTTGATTCAGAAATTTGGATACATCCGAATCTCTCAGTAACAACAATGTTGTCCAAATTTTAATTCATGATTAAACAAATTGCACATGTCTAGTCGTTACACACATACTGGGATTAATAAATGGCCTTGGACATGAGGCTTCCTCAGGGGAATATCCCCCTGAGGAAGCCACGTGACCCTGTGGTGTAACACGTAGGGGAGGGGCCAATTTGTCATCACGCTGAGGTGTGCATTTTAGGCATACCGTGGTAATACTGTCTGATTGTCTTATACCAGCACTGTGAGGACTGAATGGTTTTTTGCAGTTTGGTGCACTCTAAGAACCAGGAAAATGTGAGTGTTTTATTATTTTGTGATTATTAAACCAGTTGTTTTAAAAGATAAAGCACTATGTCCAGAATTCTCTTTATGATTTGGGCATATGGAGATAAGTGTAAGTAAGAGAGGGAGGATTCTAAACTCCAGATTGCCACCAAAGGACCAAAACCGCATAAAACAGATCCCCAGATAGGGATTGGTTGGTCTTATCCCCCAGGGAAGGGCACATCGGATGAGGGGATTATCACCAATGTATGTGGATGATTGGAGCCTATAGTGGTGTGAGCACTAATTAAGGAAACAGTTGTTTGGATATGTGAACACAAGCCTGTTTTTTAAGAAAGATTGAGCACATGCAAGTGAATTTATACCAAAGAACACTTTATGGACTGATACATTGTTTGTTTTGTTTATGTTATATATGGTTTGATATGATATGCTGATTCTAAAAATTGCTATGCAAATAAATTTAAAGGGATACTAGCCCATTAGCATTTAGGAGCGTGGAAAGACTTTTGAATATAATTTGATTATAGCTATTGGACTGGAGCACCAGCTTTCTCTATATACTTTTTGAAGATTGGAAGTTACCAGAGACCTCTTTAGCTGGAAGCCCCTGCTTGCAAGCTGTAGACGATTAAGAAGGTAGTAGCCCTGTTTCATCTGTTATTTCCTATTTTGGGGTGTTACACTCTATCCCTATCCCCCAACTGTGTTTAACATTGTCACCCTGCAACCTGCGCTTCCCATGTACACTTCCAATGGCTGTTTCAGCACATATTAGACAAGCATTGTCCACTGTCCGCACAAGCATGGTCCCCATGGTACACAGGGCCGGATTAAGAGCATCATGGGCTTGGTGCTGAGGATTTTGAAGGGCCTTAAGGGCCGTGCCTTGGCATGCACCCAGAGGAGGAAGGGTGCAGCCATGCATGCCTAATTCAACATGGGATGCTGTCTCTGAAGCCCATAAACACATCCATGCATCGGCAACTGTCCCTCCTTGTCCGGCCTTCGCGCTGTGTGGGGAGGTTCTGAGGGTGCTGCCTGGGGAAGCGAGCATAGAAGCCAGACTTCTGTGTTTACAAGTGACAGAAGAGCGGTAACAGTGAATATGGCCAACCCGGGGCCTATATAAAAGGTAGGGGCCTGGAGCTGCAGCTCCAATAGCCCCTACGTTAATCTGGCCCTGATGGTACACCAACAACAGAAGAAAGCCTACAAACTAAAACAAATTAGATTTACCCTAACTCAGGGGACTCCAAACTACAGCCCGGGGGCCACATTTGGCCCACTACAAGACTTTGCAAAAATAAGATAATAAAATCAGCGCAATCTAAAGTGAAAAAAAAAACTAATTATATCTCAATGGCAGCATGCATTCAGTGTCTTCACTCAACACAAAATAAATCAAATAAAATAATAATGCAGCGCCAAAGATAAGAAAGTGAATAAAGTGAACAACAACTAAAAATTCTGGTATTCAGAGAGCACTAGAGGAGTTTCTCTTTGTCTTAAGCCTCGTACACACGCAACGATTATCGGCTGACCGATCGGCCATCTTTTGTCCAGTGTTGTTGTGTTGGTTGAAATGTGCTCTAGACTGCACACGAATTTTAGCGGCCAACAAAAACCAACTTCAGAAGTGATGTCATGTTCTGGTTTACTTTCCGTGTGTTTTTTCTTCTCTGAGCATGCCCAGCCTTGCTCATCAGATTTTTGTCTGCCGAAATCTGTACTGACTGATGAAAAATCGGCCGTTCTGTTGACGGCCAACAAAAATTTTATAGCCTGCACACCAGATTTTGTTCAGCCGAAAAGTCGCAGTCGGTTGTCGGAAGCATCATACTAACAAGCCGATAATCGGTCGAACAGACATTGGCCGAAAATTCACGGCCAACAATCGTTGCGTGTGTACGAGGCATTATATGAACAGATTTTGAAGGGGGAGAAGGTCTTCCTTACCTATCCTGATACCCTTGGGTATAGAAGTTTATCTGACTCATTGGAATATATGAGTTAGACAGTGAGGTGAGCTGCTATTGAGCACGAACACACGGAGCACCTATGTGTGGAGTGAAGGACTAGCACTTTTCACCATTCAATGCACGGCATAGAAGGATAGATTCTGTTTGATTTTGGACTTTTTTTACTTTTTATGCATTTTTCATTATTATTATCATTCTGTATTTATTACGTTTTCTGATTATCTCATGAGATTTATTTGCACGAGGAAGGTTTTTATCATTGATCACCATTTATATTCTATTTCACTTGGTATTTTTTATGTGATTATACGTGGATTATTCACTTTACTAATGCATGTGAATTTTTAGTTGTTGTTCACTTTATTCACTTTCTTACCTTTGGCGCGGCATTATTAATTTATTTCACTACAAGAATTTGCCCGCTCCATAGCAACTGATACTGTGTGCATCATGAGCTTCCATGGTGCAGGTGGGTTTTCCCTTCAGCACTATAACAACCAATGATGCTAAGCTACAAAGACATGCAGCACCACCTGTTGCTATTGTGATGGCGACCGTGCCATATAAACTCATGAAGCTGAAGCAGGGCAGTGGCATCCAGGACTAGCCTAGCATTTATAAGAGGGCCTGCTCTGCCACCCACCCTCTGTCTGGACCTGTTCCACGTCCTGCCCTTTGTCATGCTGATGCTGTGGTGGGGACTGAGGGCTCTAATGTGAAGGAGGAGTTCTGATGTCATGGGGACTCTAATGTGAAGCAGAGCTCTGATTTGATGGGGGGGCTTTTGATGTGAAGAAGGGGCTCTGATATGATGGGGGAGGCGTCTGATGTAAAAGGGGGACACTGATATGAAGGGGGGCTCTGATGTGAAACAGGGCTCTGTTGTAAAGGGGAGCTTCTGACGTGACGTTATTCCTTGAAGCGTGTCCATTCAATTGTTTACATTTTATAAATTCATTGTAAATATTTGTGAAATATAAAACATGGCTCTCGCCTGCATTCTTTGGAGATCCTTGCTCTAAAAAGATCCTGATAAAAGAAAAGGAATTGGCAGCACTCCAGGTTGAGTCAAAATCCAGATTTATTGACTGGACATCCAAATATGACAATCGTGACAAGGTAGACGCGTTTCATACACTGACTGTGTGCTTAATCGTAATGATTAAGCACACAGTCAGTGTGTGAAACGCGTCTACCTTGTCACAATTGTCATATTTGGATGTCCAGTCAATAAATCTGGATTTTGACTCAACCTGGAGTGCTGCCAATTCCTTTTCTTTTATCAAGTTTTCACGGAGGCGAGCCGGGGCATGCACCTGTGTGAGTCATCAGGCAATTACACCACCTTGAGCAGTGAGTCCTTGTCTGTTCAACTAAAAAGATCCTCACTGTTTAAGGCTAGCACCTACTGGCAGCAAGTGGTACATATTCATATCCAATTTTTCACATTTACCTGAATATTCAATATAGGTACCAAAAAAAGTAAAAGAAAATAAAGGCAAAGTTGAAGGACATATGCTCACGGGCCACTTTATTAGGTACACCTTGCTAGTACTGGGTTTTTTTAGAACTGCCTTAATTCTTCATGGCATAGATTCAACGCCTGAAAAAAGCCCAAAGAAACACCTGAAAAGGATACGCTCAGGTGTGAATGCAGCCTTAGGCCCTGATCGCACCTGAGCGTTTTTCAGCTCGTAAAACGCTCATCTCTGTAGTCTCAAAACCCCAACAAGCAAAGTCCTATTCATTTTAATGACCCCTGTTCACTTATGAAAGTCTTTTCACCTGAAGCAAAATGCCTGAATACATGAGCTTGTTTTTTGGCAGATTACAAGTGTTTTTGCTAGATGTCAATGCCTGCCAGCAAAAAACCTACAAAAAACACCTTAAAAAAACGCCCAAAAAACAATACGCTCAGGAGTGAATGGAGCTTTTGGCCCCTTTCACACACTCCGTCCGTCGGCGCTCTCCATTTCTCTCAGCGGGGGATCAATCCGCCGATCCCCCACTGAGCAGGAGGATGACAGCTGTTCTCCGCGCTTTGTGCGGAGATACAGCTGTCAATTCCCCATGCATCTCTATGGGGGAATCGTCGGTCCGTTCCCATCTGATCCGATCCGCTGGATGGATGGAAAATAGGGTTTCCATCCGTCCAGATTTGACGGATCGGATGTCAGCGGACATGTCTCCACTGACATCCGATGCCCCATAAGGATGCATGGGGGGACCGTTCAGATCCGCCAAAAAAATGTACAGGCGGATCTGAACGGTCCGCCTGTGTGAAAGAGCCCTAAGGGTGAAGGTCTGCTTTAATTTGTGTCTTTTATATCTGCCTGGAGTTCAGCTTTGAAGCGTCTACTTTTATTTCAGCACCTCCATGCCATAAATCATTAGAGTGAGAAATATAAACCACTGAGCACAGAACTATTAAACCACCAAAGTAATCAAACTTTTCCCATTCTCTGCATCTCTCCAGTTGCTAAATTGCACTTTGATAACTGTGAATATGCCGGTGTCATCTTATTGCAAATGTACGGCTGGCCCGCTTTGGATAGCACTTCAGATGAAACAATGACCTTGTTTGTATTCAGGATGCTGTTTAACTTTAATTTTCTGTTCAACTTTGATTTGTAATGTCGTTCCCAGCAATGGATTCCTATCATTGTTATCCATCTCCCGATAGCTCTTGAGAAATGAAACTATGTTTTTTTCCCCTCCGATTCCTTTCCAGCACATTAATTGGAAATTGCTGTATTTAATTTCAGTTGATATTACAATAAACGACTGGCGCCCACACTTGTGCAAGTGTTAATATGTGCGGAATGATTTAAGACGTTGTACAGTTTCCAATTTAGTGGCAAAGGTTTGGCTGGATGCGTGGGTCTGGGCACGTCATAAGTGACACAACAAAAATCACGCTTAATTATTTCCTCTGAGGGATTGAATTAGTCTCAGACTTGGGAGTTTTTTTGGAAGCTTGGTTGAGTATAGAAATAACACCTACACGTATTTTATGTTCACATTCAAGAGACTAAAGAAAAAAGTGACAAGTGTTCATTTCGGGTTATTATATTTGAAGAAGTCGGTGGGTTATAATAACCTTTAATTTAGCCGGGGTGTTGGCTGAAACTTAAAAAATGACCTGTCACTTTGGAAACCTTTTATTCATCGATCAGTTTGATGTAAATCCTTTCAAGATAAACTCCAGCTACCCTTCAAAATTCACCTTGCAGTGCTGTCCCTTCCCTTTTAAGATTTAATTGCTCATTTAGTCTAGAGCAGCCTTTCCAATCTTTTGACCCCGGAGGAACCCTTGTAATTATTTCCAGGTCTTGCTGAAACCAGTTCATTGGGGATTAGCAGGAAAAAATGCTCCTTTCATTGATAACTAGTGGGAAGAACACCTCCCTTACAGGCAGCGTAAAATAATTTTGGTGTCATGCAGCTAGCTGTACCAAGAGGTGTTGGCCCTGCAACTGTGCAGGCACCATAGAATGAGAGGCCAATTAGCCACAGCTCCAGGGCCGGTGCTTCCACTAGGCAAACTAGGCAGCCGCCTAGGGTGCATTGCTCCTAGGGGCGCAGCCACGAGTCAGCATTCTCTCTCCATCATGAATGACCCTTGTGAGCTGAGGGGAGGTGCGGCAGTGGGGGAGGAAGAAGGGACAGAGGAAGATGCCAGGTGTCTGGGGCAATGGCGGAACTAGCAGGCCCTGGATTTCCACCATTGTTGGGGGGTCCCCAAGAGGCAGAAAAGGGAGCCCACCGGAGTGCTGCCTGCATAATGATCCTCTTCATCTGGAGCTGAGCGGCCTAAACCTTGGGCAGGACGTGACTCTCTACACTGAGCTGGTGGGCAGCCGTTCATTTCCTGGACTCTGGGTCGGTATTAAGCAGGGAGTGGAGGAGAGCTGAACCTGAGCCGGAGCTCAGCACTGGAGGGCGACACCTTTACTGGATCAGAAGCGACGAGGCACCGGAATGGTCTGAGGATGTTGGTGATGAAGAATGTGCAGAGCTCTCTGACTGCTGCTTCTCCCTCCACCAGGAGCCGGTTGAAGCTGTGATGAGAACTGTGGTCCAGGAGAGGAGCATCCTCGGAGAAGGAATCAGCAGGATCACAGTGAAGGAGGGCAGAGTGTGGGTCACTTTCTTCATACTGCCCAGTGAGTGTCCCCAGAACAGAGGATCAGGGTCCCTGGGTGTGACATGGAGGATCCCTGGTGTGAAAGAGAATTGGGGTCACCAGGTATGCCATGGGGAATCTGAGTCACCAGGTGTGCCAGGGGAAATCGGAGTCATAAAGGTATGACATGGGGGATAGGGGTCACGAGTGTAACAGGAGTTTGGGGTCACCAGGTGTGCAATTAGGAATTGTGACCCCTTGGTATGCCATTGGGGATTTAGGTCCACAGGTGTGACATGGAGGAACATCAGGGTCCCCAGGTGTGACACGGAGCAACATCAGGGTCCCTAGGTGTGACATGGAAAAACATCAGGGTCTCTGGGTATGACATGGAGGAGCATCAGGGGCACCTGGTGTGACATAGAGGAACATTGGAGTCACTGGGTATGACATCACGACATGGAGGAATATTGGGGTCTCAGGGTGTGACATGGGAAAACATTAGGGTCCCTGGGTGTGACATAGGGGGACATCAGGGTCCCCAGGTGTGACATGGAGGAGTATGGGGGTCACTGGGTATGAAAGCATTACATGGAGGAACCATCAGATCAGGGTCACTGAATATGACATAGAGGAGTTTTTAAACCCTTCCCTTTTTATTTTATTTTATTGTTTTTTTTGGGGGGGGGCGCGTGTAGCTGGTGTTGCCTAGGGCGTAAAATAGTCTAGCACCGGCCCTGCACAGCTCAATGAACCCCTAGCAACCTTTTGAGGAACCCTAGTTGAGAATGGCTAGCCTAGAGGATAGTGAATAATTTTGAAATACCAGCCTTCCTCTACACTGTATGACCTTCTTAGTCAAAGTGTTTTGTCACTCAACCTGGTGCAGCTCTCTAACATCATCACGTACAAAGCAGGAACATTGATCCTTTTGGTGTCATACAGTGGACTTCTCTACCACAAATTGTAGTTACTGCAGGGAGAATGGCTACTTTTAAAATACTCTTGGACGTACATCTCAAGGATAAAAACATTTGGGGTATGGGAAATGAATACATCCATGCACGCCGACACAGGTTGAACTGGATGGACTATTGTCTTTATTCAACCTTAACTACTATGTAACTATGTAGCTAGTAGCTAGATAGTGGTGTTGGCCCTGAAACTGTGCAGGCACCATAGAATGGGAGGCCATTTAGCCACATCCCAAGGAACCCCTAGCAACCTTTGGAAGAACCCTAGGGTTCTAGAGAACCCAGGCTGAGAATGGCTGGACTAGAAGGTGATGAATAATGTTGAAATACTAGGCTTCCTCTCCACTGTATGACCACCTTAGTCAAAGTGTTTTGTCGTTCAAACTGTTGCACCTCTCTAACATCATTACATACAAAGCAGGAACATTGGTCCTTTTGATATCATGCAGCTAGATTTACCAAGTGGTGTTGGCCCTGAAACTGTGCAGGCACCATAGAATGGGAGGCCACTTAGCCACAGCCCAAGGAATCCCTAGCAACCTTTGGAAGAACTCTAGGGTTCCACAGAACACAGGTTGAAAATGGTTGGCCTAGAAAGTGATGAATAATGTTGAAATACTAGGCTTCCTCTACACTGTATGGCCTTCTTAGTCAAAGTGTTTTGTCACTCAAACTGTTGCAGCTCTCTAACATCATTATGTACAAAGCAGGAACATTGGTCCTTTTGGTGTCATACAGCTAGATGTACTAAGTGGTGTTGGCCCTGAAACTGTGCAGGCACCATAGAATGGGAGGCCACTTAGCCACAGTCCAAGGAGCCCCTAGCAACCTTTGAAAGAACCCTAGGATTCCACAGAACCCAGTTGAGAATGGATGGCCTAGAAGGTGATGAATAATGTTGAAATACTAGGCTTCCTCTCCACTGTATGACCACCTTTAGTCAAAGTGTTTTGTTGCTCAAACTGTTGCACCTCTCTAACATCATTACCTACAAAGCAGGAACATCAGTCCTTTTGGTGTCATGCAGCTAGATGTACCAAGTGGTGTTGGCCCTGAAACTGTGCAGGCAACATAGAATGGGAGGCCACTTAGCCATAGCCCAAGGAACCCCCAGCAACCTTTGGAAGAAACCTAGGGTTTCACAGAACCCAGGCTGAGAATGGCTGGCCTAGAAGGTGATGAATAATGTTGAAATACTAGGCTTCCTCTCCACTGTATGACCACCTTAGTCAAAGTGTTTTGTCGCTCAAACTGTTGCACCTCTCTAACATCATTACATACAAAGCAGGAACATTGGTCCTTTTGGTATAATGCAGCTAGATGAACCAAGTGGTGTTGGCCCTGAAACTGTGCAGGCACCATAGAATGGGAGGCCACTTAGCCACAGCCCAAGGAACCCTCAGCAACCTTTGAAAGAACCCTAGGGTTCCCCAGAACCCTGGTTGAGAATGACTAGTCTAGAAGGAGATGAAAATTGTGTAAATATGCGGCTTCCTCTCTACTGTATGATCATTCCTCCTTAGTAAAAATGTTTTTGTCAATCAACCAGTTGCAGTTCTCTGACATCATCATGTTTAGTGCAGGAACAGTGGTCCTGCATTGTGCATGAGGACACTGAGGGCCCGCCCACATCCCCCAGGCATCAGAGAGCAGAAAAGAGCACTGGCTGCTGGGAGAGCAATAATTCAGGTAAGTATTTCTACTTTTTCATCAACCTCTAGACAAAATGGGCATTTTAATTCATGCAGTGTAGGGGGGGGGGGCACTGAAAGGTAAATTATAGCAGTACTCGACTCCCCCACCCCTCTGTTTTTTTTCCCTCTTGTCCTGTAGTTCTATAATACTCTTCAAAGCACATACCTGCACAGCGAATCCAGCGTTGTCCAGCTGTAATCCGCTGTTGGGGTGTCACACAGCGAGTCCAGTGCCACCATCTTGGTCCTCTTCACCTGGCTACTTTATCTGGACGCAGACAGCTAGCTCTGATGTGCCAGACCCACCCCCCAGGCCATGCTGTGTGCCAATCCTGCAGATCCTGGGAGATGTGATTTAAATATCCCAGGAGACTGCAGGACCAACTATAAGTCCTTCTGGTCTATGCCATAATGTGGCGGGGGAGGGGCCAAAAATGTTGAAAAGTAAAATAAAATGGAAAAAAAAAAATACCGCAATTCTTCTTGAGGAGTGAGGAATGTTAGAGGAAGTAAGGATGGCCATACATTATACAATTCTCTTATTCAATTTCCTTTAGATTGACCTCCGACTATGTAGTGTGAGGGCCTGCCTGATTGTATACAAATTGAAAGTGATTAGGTTTGACCGTCATATTATATGGTTTTGGTAAATCTAAAGAGAATCGTACAATGTATGGCCAGCCTTACTCCCATTTGGGGGTTAAGTTCCGCTTTAAGTACTGCGGGGTTCAATGTTAATTTCTTAATAAGCATCATAAAAGGTACACAACTGCCAAAGCACATAGAAGATGGGAAATTATAACACAGCATGGAAAGGTTACATCCTAGCATACAAAACTCTGGATACTTGGATGGCAAACATTAAAGACTTGTGAATTTCGAACCTGTGCTCTGTAGAATGGCTTTTGTTTTCTTAACAATAGGGATGGGGCAAACCATGGGAGAGTGATGGGAAAAAGAAAAAAACTCATGAGGAGTCGGGGATTTGGGTACAGGGAAAGGGAGGTTTCCTCTCTGCTGCGGTATTAAAGAAGTACAAACTTGAGGAGGATCTGTATGACCAGAGAGGTCTGAAACAATTAGAGAGAGGTGAAAGAACAATACTCCCGAGAAAATGAAAAGTCATTTCACTAAAACTAGGTGTTACAAAATAGCTCTTCCTTGAATTTTAATGAGGCCGTAAGATCTTCCATGCGTTTAATCTCATTAACCAAAGAAATTCATTGACCGATGGTGGGAGGATCTGTGCTATTCCATTTCAAAGATATGCATGCTCTCACGGCATTCCCCAGATGGCATAGAAGGTATTATTGATATTGTGTTCTGGGTGGCAGATAAGGATGTAAAAGGAATGCTGAAGGGGTGTCCTCCAGGAAGTCGTGTGTGAGCTTGGTCGCCATTTTTTAATGTCTGCCAAGTAGAGTCCTATTGACTGGCTTTGCCAGAAAATACTGTATGTAGCAGGGTACCACTCACCTGATTACACCTCCAACACAAGATGACTGAGGCAAATATTTTATTTGGCAAGTGAGTTGGAACTTTGTACCACCTGGTACAATAATAATAATAATAATAATAAAATAATAATTTGTACTCATCCTGAAATGAATTCCTCCTAAATGCATCCCCACTCTACTTGATCAGTAGAGTAAGTAGGTCATACGTAGTTGATATTGTATGGCTAGGGTTTTGACCAGTCTATCGCAACTTTTCTAACATGGAGGAACCCTTAAAATAACTTTCCAGGCTTAGTAAACCCCTGATAATATTTGCTATATTTAACCACTTGCCCACCGCTCACATTGAGCGTACTGCGGCAAAGTGGCTCGTTCCCGTCCAGCGACGTAGACCTACGTCGCTGGACTCCTCCCCCTGTAGGCGGCGCTCGCGCGCCGCCGGAGGCGCGCTCCCGCTGTTTTCATTCACAGCGGGAGTCGGGCCAGGGGAGGAGCGGCGGCGATCGCCGCTGCTCTGCCCCGATCGTCGGGGAATCGAGTGAGGAGATCCGCCCGCCTGTGTAAACAGAGCGGGCGGATCTCCATAGTGACAGGGACTGACAGATCGGAGTGTTCAGCATAGCTGGACATCCGATCTGTCCCTGTCTCACACAGTCACCTCCCCCCCCCCACACGTCAGTAAGCACCAGGCATACATTAACCCCTCCCTCTCCAATAAAATTAACCCCTTCACTGCCAGTGTCATTTTTACAGTAACAGTGCATATTTATAGCTCTGATTACTGTAGTAATGTCACTGGTACCCCCAAAAGTGTCAAAAATGTCAGTCAAGGTTCCGATCTGTCCGCCGCAATGTCGCAGTCCCGCAAAAAAAGTCACAAATCACCTCCATTACGCGTTAAAAAAAAAAACACCAAAAATGACAGAAATCGTTCCCTTTGTTAGTAAACGCAATAACTTTTGCGCAAACCAATCAAAATACGCTTATTGCGATTTTTTTTACCAAACATAGGTGGCAGAAAACAAATTGGCCAAAAATTTAAAAAAAATTTGATTTTTACATTTTGGGCGGCGGGGGGAGGGGGAATTTCATATAAAAAATTTTTAAAAATATTGTTATTTTTTCAAAATAAACGCTCTTTTTTTGTTTATAGCGCAAAAATTAAAAATCGCACAGGTGATCAAATACCACCAAAAGAAAGCTTTGTTTGTGGGAAAAAAAGGACGTAAATTTCGTTTGGGTATGGCGTCGCACGACCGCGCAATTGTCAGTTAAAGTTGCACAGCACCGAATCGCAAAAAGTGGCCTGGACGGAAGACAGCAAAATCCTCCGGTGGTAAAGTGGTTAAGCATTTAAGGACCGCCCACCGTACATAAACTGCGGCAAGGCGGCCCTTAAGTGCAAAATTATGTACATGATTTTTCTTTAAGGGTCCATTCACACTAGCGCAACTTGTCAGGCGACTTGGTCGCCTGACAAGTCGCGGTCGGTCGCCTGCCATTGATTAGCACAGGACCCGTTCTAATAGGAGCTACACAAGTCGCTCCGACTTAGAAAAAGGGGCCTGTACTACTTTGGGGCGACCTGGAGGCGACTTGCATTGACTTCAATTATATGAAGTCCGTGCAAGTCGCGCCGAGGTGCACCGCGACTTCACAGGTCGCCCCAGCAACTCGTGTCGCCCCTGTCTGAATGGGCTCTTAGACTCTAGGGGGAGCATGCGCACCACCTGAGCTGTGCTCCCGCTGTGATTAGACACAGCGGGAGCCAGTCCACCCGTGATTGTCAAGGAGACTGACAGAACGATCGTCTACCTATGTAAAAAAGGCACACAGGAAGGAAGAGATTGTGTGTTCCTAGTAATCAGGAACACCGATCTGTCTCTTCCTTCAGTCAGTCCATTCCCCCCACAGTTAGAAAGCACTCCTTAGGAGCACACTTAACCCCTTGATCACCCCTGATGTTAACCCCTTCCCTGCCAGTGTCATTTATACAGCAACAGTGCATACTATTTAGCACTGATCACTGTATTGGGGTCACTGGTCCCCAAAAACTGTCACCCCGTGTCAGATTTGTCCGCCGCAATGTGGCAGTCCCGCTAAAAATCGCTGATCGCCACCATTACTAATAAAAACAATTTTAAAAAAGTCCATAAATCTATCCCATAGTTTGTATAAACGCTATAACTTTTGTGCAAACCAATTAATAAATGCTTTTTGGGATTTATTTTACCAAAAATATGTAGCAGAATACATATTGGCTTAAACTGATAAAGAAATTTGATTTTTTTTTTTATTGGGAATATTTTATAGCAGAAAGTAAAAATATATATTGTTTTTTTTCAAAATTGTCGTTTATTTTTTTATTTATAGCGCAAAAAACTAAAACCACCGTGGTGATCAAATACCATTGAAAGAAAGCTCTATTTGTGGGAAAAAAAAAACTCCATCAATTTTATTTGGGTACAGCATCACATGACCACGCAATTGTCAGTTAAAACAACGCAGTGCCGTTTTGCAAAAAATCGCCTGGTCATTAAGGGGGTAAAACCTTCCAGGGCTGAAGTGGTTTAAGTATAACTAAAGGCAAAACTTTTTTTTGTTTTCTTTTTGGATGGAGTGGAGATGGATTAGAACACTTGTCAGTTTTTATTGCTGTCTGTGCCCCCATTAACAAGATTCACCTTCTCTATTTGTCCTGTTTACCATTATCATTGAAAGAGAAAGTAAAAGAAAATCCCAAAATTTGGGTTGTCCCCAAAAAAGTAATGGAGGGAAAATCTTCCAATGGGGCCACTAGTTCTGGTGCCCTGGGGGTCCCCAAGATATTACCTTAATTTGCAGGGATTTCCTCTCACTTCCTGTTTTGGCTTTGGGACAGGAAGTGAAGGTACTGTAAATGGTGGGAAAGTGTCATACTAGGAAAAATTCTTACATGTGCGGTTATTGGAAATAATTTCCCCTTACTGATAGCTAAAAAGATTATTAGTGTCAGTGGGAATCTGTATCTGAGAAGCAGAAACTGCTCATTGCTCAAGGAACCCCTAACAAGATTTGAAGGAACCCTAGGGCTCCACAAAACTCTGGTTGAGAAGCCTGGTGTAGACAGTCATTTTCAAAACTAGATCTAGTTGGCAACAAAAGTGAGTATACACCTAAGCGAAAATGTTCAAATTGGGCCCGAAGTGTCAATATTTTGTGTGGCACCATTATTTTCCAGCACTGCCTTAACCCTCTTGGGCATGGAGTTCATCAGAGCTTCACAGGTTCCCACTGCAGTCCTCTTCCACTCCTGATATCACGGAGATGGTGGATGTTAGAGACCTTGCGTTCCTCCACCTTCCGTTTGAGGATGCCCCACAGATGCTCAATAGGGTTTAGGTCTGGAGAAATGCTTGGCCTGTCCATCACCTTTACCCTCAGCTTCTTTAGCAAGGCAGTGGTCGTCTTGGAGGTGTGTTTGGGGTCGTTATCATGTTGGAATACTGCCCTGTGGCCCAGTACACTCACTACTTTACATTGTAGCTCTGGGCCGGATTTAAAGAAACTGCAGCTTCAAACATCTATGACGTGTTTCAGTTTCGCCGCGTTCAAATCAATTAACTGGCGCTGCGGCGAATTGGCGAGTAAAACAGCAATAATGAATTCCGCCGTCAGCGGGATTCACTTACGATCGCGGCTTCGCCAATTCGCAAACTTATGTCTTCGTGCTTATAGCAGTTTCACATAGCGATGTGGGCTAGTGGATTAGTGCACACATCACATGTCTGTAATTCATCTCCCTCTGCTGTAGGTTCGAGGCTTACCATCTCCACCTACTTTTTTTATTTTCTTTTTTTGTTTATATTGCTAAAATGTAACGGATTACATCATATATATTGCTAAATAATGTTACACTCAGAAGCGCTTGCAAGCTTACACCATTTTAAGTGTTTTTTTGATCTTGTCTGTGTGTCGAATCGATCTTATGAAGGAAAGTACCAAAGGCAAGTGACCAAACCCCTACCCTACTTCAGGGCAAGATGAAACCTCACAATTTTACCATGGTCTTCTTCCCACATTCCATACAATGTTTAGTTCTTTAGCTATATGTGCTTTTTAGCCTTAACACACTCCTTTTTTTCCACCATACAGCTTTATTCTGCACAATAGCTAAGTGCTTTGCAACTTCACTGCAGTTCACAACGTCATGGGTTCAAATCACATCACTACACTTGGGATCTCTTTTCACTCTCATTTTTTTAAACAGTTTTTTTAAACTATCTTGAATTTGGGGGGGGAGGGGGGTGTCCTACCCAAATTTCAAGCACATCAATGGAAACAACACAATTTTGATTTTATGAGTGTGGTCCTAGTTTTATCGAGATGCAATTCTTTACATATTTACCATGGTTCTTACAATTTCTTGACCAATAAACATAGGTGTCTGATATTGGACTCTCTCCATATTTCAACAACACAGACCCTCATAGTCCAACACTACATTTGCCTCACACCTCAACACAACACTGTCACATCCCTACTCTACATTACAACCCCTCACATCACCAGTACAAGCAGCATGCAAAGTGCAAAACTCCGGCCTTGGCAGCTTAATGGGCCATACACTAACAATTTGTCTAGACTTTTTCCTGTAGACTTAACCAAACCATATAATATAAGCTCAAACCTCAACACTTTCAATTTGGATGCAATCAGGCAGGCCCTTGCACTACATAGAAAATGTCAATCTGAAGGATAAAGTCTTCTCTAAATCTTACAGTGTGGATGGCCCTTTTGTCTGTAGGCACCCACACAAAACAAAAAAACACATGTTCAATTCTAATGTATTTATTTATTTGAGAATGACAGCAGAAGGAGGGATGCAGCAAAAGAATATTGTCACTCTCAAGTCCGTGTGCCTTTACAGCGCCAGACCACGATCTTTACTCCATGGCTACGGGATTCTGATGTCTTCCACAACTTCCGGCAGAGTTCAGAATCCATTCTGCACCTCTACCAGCTCATAGGGGACAGGCATGGCAAGTTTGCTGGTCAGCTTCCAAGCCACTTTCGAAGTTCCAGGGTGTTCATGTTGGTCATTGGCCATGTGCCTTACCAAATATCCACTGACCACAAAAGAAAATGAGTGGAGTCCATCAAGGTGGGTTTCTACCACCTACACCCGCAAGCAGTACCACTCCTGGAAAAATAAAACAAAGGATAAGACATTTCATAATGAAAATCACATCTTAATGCCTGTTTGCTTCATTCTGAACTTCATTTAATTTCGACATCACGAGTGAAATAACACATTTTATGCCAACTTACACAAACCAGAAATCATTAATGTAAACATTTGAATACACACCTGTGACGCCAGACAGCCCATCACCACAGGCTTCCCATGGTACGTGCCATGATTCCAAGATGTTGATGTTCTGGAAAATTACAACACCATAAGATACCAAGCAGCCGTTCATGTTATCAATAACTACACAGGTGGCATAGACACAAATAAACACCTGCCAGCTCTTCTCAGCCCTTTACACTATTCACAATACCAACATGTTTATGGTTAGAGGTGCATGTTTTTGCTCAAGTAACACAATTTTACCAATGTTGACTACACTTTATCTACAATGGCAAGTGTCATTGGCAGATGATAATCACCCTCTGTCTCCCTGTGAGTGGCACCTCTGCTAACTAGCTAATTAATACACATGCCCTATCTTGACCGGTTACAGTACTTACATGTAAAGTGGCTAGCAACCAGGGTATTCCGGGTGGCCATACCGGCAGCGGTGCTCCGCCGCCTGGGGGCCGCCGGCTGACGGACCTCTGGCTCCCTCTCCTCCGTCAGCTCCCAAGAATCATCCCGGGCAACGCACATGTTGTGCAACACGCAGCACGCCAGGATGATCTTGGAAGCCTTTGTAGGAGAGTACAGGAGTTCACCCCCAGGCTGGGCCAAGCAGAGAAACCGGGACTTGAGAAGACCTATGGTCAACTCAATGATACTCCGGCTTCTCCGCAAGGCCCTGTTGTAATTCCTCTCTGCTGGGCCCTGGGGGTACCTGATTGGAGCCATCAGCCACGTCAGCTGCGGGTAACCAGCATCCCCTGAAAAATAAGAAAAATATACATTAGTTCTTCCTATCATGTGACTTTAGATGACTCCTCAAAATGGGAGACAATTAGGCATTTTACTAAACAACCTGCTCGTCTGTTTGCAAAAAATCATATGAAACATCTCAACTCTGTCTAACTGCCTAAATCACTAATACAAATGGGAAAAAGGACACACAAAGTGGTGGGTTTCTCTTGCAATTTCCAACTTGGCCCCTATTTTGTTCCTATTACATTAGCCTAGGTCTTACTTCTGGAATATATCTGCAACTAGAGTGAGGAAACCAATATTGACTCACTTATGCAAAGTACTTTGGGGATATGGCAATACCATTGGAATCATTTGTAGGTTTTCTTTGGGTGGCTAGAGGACACCATTTACACATTGGTTAACCACCTTCATTGGACTCAAAGACAACTTTGCAAATCTTTCTTTTGTGAGCTGCTAAGCTGCTGATCTGGTTGTGTGTGAACAGCCTGACAACTCCTAACACATCCA
The DNA here is from genome assembly GCF_965119305.1 of Pelophylax lessonae. NCBI lineage: Eukaryota > Metazoa > Chordata > Amphibia > Anura > Ranidae > Pelophylax > Pelophylax lessonae. The sequence goes on along the minus strand of NC_138768.1, from coordinate 839,405,408 downwards.
TTTTAGGTAGGCTTTGCTTAAATCAGGGTGTACACCGATGTAGCTTATTCCTATGTCTATGTAATCTTACAGTTTATGTTGTTAAGACAAAATACTTTACCAATAAGCCACCCTTCGGGCATTTGTCCACTTTCAAACACCTCGTACAGAGTACTTGTTCTTAACATACTGGAATCATGGCACGACCCTGGGTGACCAGTGTTGACACTCATGATGCGCTGTTTGGCGTCACACACTAATTGGACGTTCACGGAGTGGTACTGCTTGCGGTTCCGGTATTCACTTTCGTGGCTCCTTGGGGGCCTAATGGCTATGTGGGTGCCATCGATTGCCCCTAGGATTTGCGGCATGTGTGCCCGCCGGTAGAAACCCAACTTGACTTCATTCCACTCATTTTCATTCTGTGGCCAGTGGATAAAATTGGGCACTATATCCACTATGGCATTAATGACCAACATGAACACCCTTGAAACTGTGGGCTGGCTAATGCCCATGATACTTCCCGAAGTGGCTTGGAAGCTGCCACGCCCTAAAATATACAAAGTGGCCAGCAATCTGGCCATGCCGGGCACCGCATGGCCGCGCTGTGTGTCCGGGTCAATTTTCTCTGCTATGAGCTGGTAGAGGTGTAGAATAGTTCCTCGCTCGAGCCGGAACTTCCTCCTGACATCAGAATCCCGCAGCTTATCCAAATAGATCCTTGGAGCAAAAATGCGTGGCTGGCGAGGTAAGGGCACACGGACTGGAGGTGCTGCTGCTGGAGGTGCTGCTGCTGCTGCTGCAGCTTCCCCACCTTCTGCTGCCTCCTGTGCCAGGGCCTCCTCAAACAAGGCACCGATAAATGCCAGCATTGCACCATCTAATGCGTCTGGGATATCGTCCTCCATTTTGAACGCGCAAATTCGCGAATGCGCAGATATATATAGAAACGGCCGCTAATTATCACACCTGTGAGCCAGCTATAAAAGGAGCACATGGCCAATATGGCTGCTGGATGTTATAGATCGATGTTTCTTATGTGCTAGCAAGACCCTGTGACCCACAACCTACATTATCTGGAGGTAAGACAATTGTATCTCTCTCTCCCAAAAAAAAGGAAGGAGAGAATTTGTACTTATCTTGGGTGTGCTTAAGTTGTCTATGGTGAATCCCCTCCAACCCACAATAGCTTGGGAACCCCTCAAGTGTCTTTTAATCATTGGCAGTTGGCCCCATGTGCATGTGGTTTGGACATGTGTTTTCTCATGTTTGTTAAAGGTGTGCAGTCTAGATTTGGCATCTAAACCTGCCCCCTTACCTTCCCAGCTTCCAAAGACACCATTTTTGCTTTCCTGATAACTGTAATTTATTATGTGCACGTATGTAGGTCATGCGATTTCTCATGTATGTTTAATGTTTGCAGCCTCCTTTTGCCTATAAAGGATTACATCACCCCCCCTCCACCAAGTCTGTTTGTGCCATTAGGTAAGTGTTTGGAGGGCCTTGTGTGATTTGTACCCATATGCGTTTTCTTATGTGTTTTTTTTTTACATTTCTTTGCAGCCTCTTCTGCTCTTTGCCACCACCACCACCACCACCACTGTGTTTGTGCCATTAGGTAAGTGTTTGGAGGGCCTCGTGTGATTTGTACCCATATGCGTTTTCTTATGTGTTTTTTTTTTTCCATTTCTTTGCAACCTCTTCTGCTTTTTTTGCCACCACCACCACCACTGTGTTTGTGCCATTAGGTAAGTGTTTGGAGGGCCTCGTGTGATTTGTACCCATATGCGTTTTCTTATGTGTTTTTTTTTTTCCATTTCTTTGCAGCCTCTTCTGCTCTTTGCCACCACCACCACCACCACCACCACCACCACTGTGTTTGTGCCATTAGGTAAGTGTTTGGAGGGCCTCGTGTGATTTGTACCCATATGCGTTTTCTTATGTGTTTTTTTTTTCCATTTCTTTGCAGCCTCTTCTGCTCTTTGCCACCACCACCACCACCACCACCACCACCACCACCACTGTGTTTGTGCCATTAGGTAAGTGTTTGGAGGGCCTCGTGTGATTTGTACCCATATGCGTTTTCTTATGTGTTTTTTTTTTCCATTTCTTTGCAGCCTCTTCTGCTCTTTGCCACCACCACCACCACCACCACCACCACCACCACCACTGTGTTTGTGCCATTAGGTAAGTGTTTGGAGGGCCTCGTGTGATTTGTACCCATATGCGTTTTCTTATGTGTTTTTTTTTTCCATTTCTTTGCAGCCTCTTCTGCTCTTTGCCACCACCACCACCACCACCACCACCACCACTGTGTTTGTGCCATTAGGTAAGTGTTTGGAGGGCCTCGTGTGATTTGTACCCCTATGCGTTTTCTTATGTGTTTTTTTTTTCCATTTCTTTGCAGCCTCTTCTGCTCTTTGCCACCACCACCACCACCACCACCACCACCACTGTGTTTGTGCCATTAGGTAAGTGTTTGGAGGGCCTCGTGTGATTTGTACCCATATGCGTTTTCTTATGTGTTTTTTTTTTCCATTTCTTTGCAGCCTCTTCTGCTCTTTGCCACCACCACCACCACCACCACCACCACCACCACTGTGTTTGTGCCATTAGGTAAGTGTTTGGAGGGCCTCGTGTGATTTGTACCCCTATGCGTTTTCTTATGTGTTTTTTTTTTCCATTTCTTTGCAGCCTCTTCTGCTCTTTGCCACCACCACCACCACCACCACCACTGTGTTTGTGCCATTAGGTAAGTGTTTGGAGGGCCTCGTGTGATTTGTACCCATATGCGTTTTCTTATGTGTTTTTTTTTTCCATTTCTTTGCAACCTCTTCTGCTTTTTTTGCCACCACCACCACCACCGTGTTTGTGCCATTAGGTAAGTGTTTGGAGGGCCTCGTGTGATTTGTACCCATATGCGTTTTCTTATGTGTTTTTTTTTTCCTTTTCTTTGCAGCCTCTTCTGCTCTTTGCCCACTACTACCACCACCACCACCACCAAGTCTGTTTGTGCCATTAGGTAAGTGTGTTCTGTAACTGTTCACTAATTATACTGTATATGAAGAGCAATCTGCAAATCCTGTTTTTTCTGTTTTCTCTTTTGTCATTTCAGATTTAGGAGTTTGGGGCTCTTTGCTGCTGCTGGACAGCCAGATTCTCTGCCCACCTCGTGCTCCCATGGCCCCACCCACTGGAAGGATGAGAAGGGGCAGGGTGGCCAGGGGGGCCAGGGGGGCCAGGGGGGCCAGGGGGGGCAGGGGGGGCAGGGGGGGCAGGGTGGGCAGATCGTCTGGCTCTGGTGTGAGGGAGGCTCCAGCTGTATCCATGAGGGAGTCCACCATCCCCATCCCGGAGGAGGAAGCCGGGGGAGGTGGTAACACACCAAGTGGACAAGCTGGCTCTTCTGACAGTAGTCCTGGAGCGGGTCCGTCCACCAGAGTCAGCTTGTCCACATTACCCCGGCTTCCCCGTTTCACCCACAATCAGTGCTGTGCCCTGGTCCACGCCTATATGGCCAGATATCAGGCGATACATGGGACCAGGGCCGCGTCTTACTCAGTAACAGAGAAGAACAGATTGTGGGATGAAATCCGGGATGCTGTAAATGCACTGGGTGAAGCACCTCACCACCGTGACAGTGTGCGGAAGAAGGTCAACGACATCTGTGGGTCCGTTCGGAAGAAGCTAATTGCATGGGCTGCGGAGGGTCTTTATGACCGTCAAGGTCGGCTGGATGAACGTGCACGAAGTTCTCTCTGGGATTATCAATTACCTTTCTTGAACATCATAGGACCCGATACCATCTTTCCCAGAGAGGACTTAGATTCGGATGCTTTGCACCGAGGTAGGATATTATCTTGGATGTCAATTGTGTGAGTTGTTTGGAAAAGATTAACTACTATCCTATGTGTGACATTAAGAGAATGTGATACTTGCCCTTCCAATTGTCCTTTTTTTGTTTTCCCCAACCTGCAATTTGTTCATCTGTAGCACGGATCTCAGCCCCTCCACAGCCCATGCAGCTTGGCGAACCAGACGGACTCACAGGTGTTGACATCAGTGCTGACCCTCCTCCTGGTAGGTCCAATATCATACTGTGCCAAACAATGTAGATGTTTTTTTTTTTCCAAGATAGCTCATATTGCTATGTCCTTTACAGAAGATCCGCAGCAGGGAACACACCCAGTGCAGCTAGGCCTGGAGGAAGGTGTTGGTATGTCTAGTCAAATAATGTTTTTTTGAATCTTATTAACCCCATTAACACACATGTTTTTTCTTAGGAAAGAGTGTTGCCTTTTAGATGTTTACCCTGCAAAACACAGTTGACAGCATTAATGGGTGCCGTCATTAGTAGGCAGACCAAGCCTTCTTAACCTTTGGGAGGGTTTAGCAAGTGTCCTATGAGCCCAGGAAAGCACTTTTGAATGTTTGGCCTCAATGCTTCATTCATGAAGCTAGGAGGGCAATCTGGCCATAATCATTACTGACTAAGGTTATGTACTAAACATGTTTTTTTTTTTTGTTTTTAAAAGAACATCAGGCCCCTCTTGACGTTGCAGCTGGAGTTGGATCAGGAGCTGGCGACGATTCTGCATCCAGTGCTGTGGTATGTGATATAAGGGAACAAGGTGCACATGTAACATTTCAATGGTAGCATTGATTTTGGACTAGATGTGGCTTACATTGTGTGTGTTAAATTAGTGCTATGACATTCTGACGATGCACCAGCACAACAAGAGTTCTATCTTGAACATCAGGGAATTATGTTATAATTTGGTGTGCCACTAATGTTCCAAAAACATCCAGGATCTTTAAAGTCCGGCCCGTCTTTGATTTTCCAGGTCCAAATTCATGGGTATCGTTTGGTTGGGTTGTCCTGTAGCCGATTGATGGCAAGATTTTAGACAACATACGTAGATGTATAAAGTCATTGGTGTAGTAACAGATTTACCAAAAGCATAAACAACCTACCACACCAGGGTTAATTGGGAACACCTTCATGTTGAATCTTTTTTGCCTTTGTCATATTAGTCATACCAATATAATATGTACCCATTATCAGAAGTGTTGCTAGCTTGGATAATCTTACAATGAACAAGTACTCATTAGAAGCACATCAAACTTTTCAACGTTCTGCTTGGGGTGTTGAGTTGTCAAACTAATCTGAAATATTTAGGCATGATGTTTGATAATGATTTGGTCTATTTCTTCTGCTTTCAGGTAGCCTTAGATGCAGAGGGATTGTCACCTACCCAACTTCGTCCATCTATGCTGGATGTAGCCGAGAGGCTGCTTGATGAGTATCAGGTCCAAAATGAGTTAAGGAGGCGTACTCAGCAATCTACTGAGGCAGTACGTCTGCTCGGGCTCATACAGGAATCTGTAGCAACAATGGTACAGGTTCACCAGGATATGTTACAGGTTCAACAGGATATGCGTAACAGCTTGGTAAGTTTAGCAGACCAGCATCAACGGGATCGGCAAAGTGTTGACACTCAGGTGCTGGCCACACGCCAATGCCTGTTTGGATCTGAAGATGCCCCATTGGCAGAGCCCTCCCAAACATCTCACTCACCTGCCACTGCAGGTTGTGGTAGTGGGAGGGTAATGCCAGTGTTGGCCACTTGTCAGGCAGCTGGGGATGGGACAATTTCTCCTGTAGCCACTCCTAGCACTTCACACTCCGTTCGGACTCCCACACCCCTCAATGAGCAATCCTCCTGCACAACCTCAATGCGCACTGGTTCCACAGTACCCCTTCCACCTGACTACATTCCCTCCACACCTTTATCACTTCACTCCTCCCCAGGCCGTTCTTCTTTTTTGTCACCAATGCGACATGTCGTTTGCCCCCGCACCGTGGACCACAACAAACAATCAACCACCACTCCCCACACATCTTCACAACCCTTGCACCACCAGCAGCATCAAATAGCCTTGGAGCAGCAACGATCCCATCTCATGGTAATGGCACACGTTGCCCAAATGCTTAGGCTGACCCCAGAGCAGATGACACTATTGGCAGAACATCTTCTGTCTGGGACATTTCCAACGTTCAACACCCTGCATCATCAGCAGCCTCAGACACAAGATATGATCCTAATGGGCCACTTGAGCACAACTCTACAGTTAACCCCAGACCAGATGGAACTATTGGCCCACCATTTGATGGCAGGAAACTTAACAGTGCTCACCACACTGCTTCAGGCACCACCACCAACTTGATTTTTTGTTTTTTTGTTTAATTTGGTTTAGTTTTGTTAATGATTTACATTGGCCAATTTGTTGGGCCATTTTTTTTTTTAATTTGAGGGTGGCACAATATGATTTATTATAGTGCTTCTTTTGGGGATGAAATAAAATTTTATGCAAAATGATTAGTTTGTGTTTGCTCTTTGGTTTTTTAGGAGTGTTGGTGGCCAAGTAATGGCCCTGGTTAATGTAGGCATTTATACACACGTGCTTCTCTATCTCCAAACATATGATTTCATGTAAATTTAGATAACTCAATGTTCACATAACGACCCAAGAAAAGGTCTCCCTTCAAATGTAGCTTCAAAACAAGTCTCAAGGCTAACATAAACCAAAGCCAACATACTAACAATTACAGACCACACCACTCAACTAAACAAATACAACACAAAAGACATTCGATGTGTACACCAAAAAGAAAACTTGGGTAATAAAATAAATGTTTTAATAACACATGTGGGTGTCTACCAACTGTAGCGTACAAAAAATATATTACAATATATAATAGAATGAACTAAATTGCCAATGTAACATTTGTGTTGCAAAGAGCAACATACTTAAATTTAATTTAGATAAACATTTTAAACATTTTTTATGTTTTGACATCATTTTTTGGAAGGTTTTCACAAAAACAATTCTTTTTTGTAAACATTTGTGGTTTTGTCGTTTGCCCTAAAAACAACAAGGCTTTTTTGTAAACATTTTTGTTTTTGTCGTTTGCCCTAAAAACAACAAGGCTTTTTTGTAAACATTTTTGGTTTAGTTTGTTACCAAAAACAACAAGGCTTTTTTGTAAACATTTTTGGTTTAGTTTGTTACCAAAAACAACAAGGCTTTTTTGTAAACATTTTTGGTTTAGTTTGTTACCAAAAACAACAAGGCTTTTTTGTAAACATTTTTGGTTTAGTTTGTTACCAAAAACAACAAGGCTTTTTTGTAAACATTTTTGGTTTTTTCCGTTGCCAAAAACAACAAGGCTTTTTTGTAAACATTTTTGGTTTAGTTTGTTACCAAAAACAACAAGGCTTTTTTGTAAACATTTTTGGTTTAGTTTGTTACCAAAAACAACAAGGCTTTTTTGTAAACATTTGTGGTTTTGTCGTTTGCCCTAAAAACAACAAGGCTTTTTTGTAAACATTTTTGGTTTAGTTTGTTACCAAAAACAACAAGGCTTTTTTGTAAACATTTTTGGTTTTTTCCGTTGCCAAAAACAACAAGGCTTTTTTGTAAACATTTTTGGTTTAGTTTGTTACCAAAAACAACAAGGCTTTTTTGTAAACATTTTTGGTTTAGTTTGTTACCAAAAACAACAAGGCTTTTTTGTAAACATTTGTGGTTTTGTCGTTTGCCCTAAAAACAACAAGGCTTTTTTGTAAACATTTTTGGTTTAGTTTGTTACCAAAAACAACAAGGCTTTTTTGTAAACATTTTTGGTTTTTTCCGTTGCCAAAAACAACAAGGCTTTTTTGTAAACATTTTTGGTTTAGTTTGTTACCAAAAACAACAAGGCTTTTTTGTAAACATTTGTGGTTTTGTCGTTTGCCCTAAAAACAACAAGGCTTTTTTGTAAACATTTTTTTTTTTTGGTTGCCAAAAACAAGGCTTTTTTTGTTTTTTTTGTTTTTTTGGGTCCCAAAAAAAGGGTTTTTTTTTAATTTTTATATTTTTTTTTGGTTGCCAAAAACAAGGCTTTTTTTGTTTTTTTTTGTTTTTTTGGGTCCCAAAAAAAGGGTTTTTTTTTAATTTTTATATTTTTTTTGGTTGCCAAAAACAAGGCTTTTTTTGTTTTTTTTGTTTTTTTGGGTCCCAAAAAATGGGTTTTTTTTTAATTTTTATATTTTTTTTGGTTGCCAAAAACAAGGCTTTTTTTGTTTTTTTTTGTTTTTTTGGGTCCCAAAAAAAGGGTTTTTTTTAAATTTTTATATTTTTTTTGGTTGCCAAAAACAAGGCTTTTTTTGTTTTTTTTGTTTTTTTGGGTCCCAAAAAATGGGTTTTTTTTTAATTTTTATATTTTTTTTGGTTGCCAAAAACAAGGCTTTTTTTGTTTTTTTTTGTTTTTTTGGGTCCCAAAAAAAAGGGTTTTTTTTTAAACTTTTTTTGATTTTTTTGTTAGATTTTTGTTTATAATGGGCAACAATTACAAATGTGACATTTCTTTGTGTTGCAACGTGCAACATAAGTAAACAAACAAAAAAAAAATACTAGGATCTTTTTAAAGGTGTGACATTCCTAACGAATGGCTCCTTAGGGTCTGGATCCACGCCACAAAGGTGTTCCAAATAGAGAATTCGGTCTCCGCACCACCTCATATAATCCAGGAGGACCTCGTAGGTGAGGTGGGTGTGCCCTGGTAAGAAAAAAACATGACAATTAGTTTTAGGCAAAATGATCCAAACAAGGATTGTAATTAATGTGCCTCAACAAATATGCTTAGGAGTCTATTGGTTGGCTTTTATCAACACTCTGAAGCAAATATGCTAAATTGCTGTTGTAAACCTTAAACTCAAACTTTCACAGCAAATTGTTCAAAAGGTTACATAAGATGGCTTGGAATGTTAGTAGCAGTTCCACCAAAGCTAAGTAAAATGCTTTTCTGCATGTAAACACAAGCAATCATTTTGAAGAATGTAAGGTGTTTTGGGTTCAATTGGTCAACACGATACATGTGCACACATTTATCTCTATCACCATTGGAATCTGTGGAGCGTTCTCTCTCCCTCTTACTGTCTATAGATTGAACCTGACACATAGTAGAGACTCACCCTTAGGAATTTTGAGGGCCAGTTCTGGACGGAGCAGATGTGTCTGCTCCCCTGATCTCCTTTCCGCCATCCCAGCTGTGTTAAGAGAGAAGAAAAAGTTTATCAACAAATGGACTCACGCTAACTGTAGGTTACGCAGTCATGAAAACGCTCTAACACCCACTCATTACCCCTCCACATTTCCCTGAAAGTTTTATTTAGACATTGATATGGTGGTGATGCAGATTTGTACAGTGCAAGCGTCATTCTTCTGGGTGAAGCTTGTAGCGTTAAGGATACGTACTCCCTGCTTTTGTGCTGATTGTGTTTTTCTGATGTTTTTGGTGCCTCAGCCCTGCCTGTTCTAAGTGTTGGAAACATATCATTTTGGGAGGGCTGCGGAAAACTAATCAGGTTAGACTTACACTCTCTAGGTTTTTGGGGACAAGAGAAATAACAATCCTCCTTTTTACATGGCCCCTGTACACACCTCTAGGCACCTCCCTCCTGTTGTTTGACCCCACAGCAGGCAGCTTGCTATGGAGGCACATGAGATGAAGCCAAGCACCCTGTGCCTGTTCAGGCACTAGGCTGTGAGCCAGCCTTGCCCCCCTCCCTTCCAATGGTCTCAATGATTAGGAGTGACAGCATCAGGAGGCAATATTGGCATGCTGTCACCTCAGTTAAGGAGGAGGGGGAGTCTGTTCCAGACAAGTATTAGTGCAAAAATTTGGACCGTAAAAAATGGTCCCAGTAAGTCTTAGGGGGAATATGCACACCTATCACTTGGAATACTAATGCATAGAATGCATTCACATAAAGAACCCGCTGCCTTTAGAACAACTTGAAGCCTGAGCGGGGACATACACAGTTAGCATTTCTCCACTTACTAAGTAGACACATTACTGGAAAAGCACACAACTTACCATCATCAGGTTTTTTTGGGGCCCCTGAAGTGGATGGCGTGGCTGGCTCTGGAGAAACTGCACAAAAAGAACACAAATTGTGAACTGGAATGTGGTACATTACCGAGGAAGAGTATTTATGAAAGATTGACAAACACACATTTTCAGTGTTGACTAAATCAGGACATGATTAAATTACAATGTCCCCTAAAAATTTACAAGTACAAAGCACACCATTTCCAATGTAGAGAAACTAACACCAATTTAGAATAGGGTGGCTTGAGATAACTTACAAAAGATAACATGTCCTGTAATGCTCCCCAAAACCACCTTTCAAACATGAAGGTTAAGCAAGAGTGTTTCATGACCAACCTTCCTGTCACATATAGCAAAACTACACTTGCTTTGACTCCAACTTAGATTATCCTAGATACACATCATCCTAGCACACACAATTCATGTGAGAATCTAATTTTAGGTACTTACAGACTAGTTCAGGGGAGCCTGGAGTGGGGGAGGATGGGGGAGACCCTACATGGGGGGATGGTGTCCCTTCATGGGGGGATGGCGTTGTATCTCCTAGAAACACAAAGACACAAATACAATCCTTGAACAAAAGCTATTTGATAAAGGCACACAGAAAGTAGTCTGGAAACATTGAAGGTAGTAGTTACAGTGGACTGGGTAAGCAGTGGCCCCTCTTCCCCAGTCCTCCACAACAAACATCCTCAATGTCAGCTGCTACAAAACCCCAATGTCAAAATATATATATTACAGCCCTTATATTTACCAGGACACATTGAACACACAAACACATGTAGAATACTTACTTCCCCTTTGAGGAGAGCCCAGGTCCTCATCCGAGTCGGACCAATTGGCCTCTTCTTGGCCAACAGTTTGTTCCTGGCCCGGATCCAGGCGACTTGGCCCTGCCTGAGGCTCCTCTCTTGCTGAAGTTACATCAACCACAAAAGAAAACAAAACAAACAATCATTCCTCCAAGTTCGACCTAATACACAACACACCAGCACATCCACATTACTTACAGGGGGCCTGAGAAGGCTGAGCCTCCACATCCTGATCACTGGTTTCTAAAATAAAAGAAAAACATTATATATTATTTATGGACACAAATAGGCAGTAACCTCTCATCATGCTAGCACCATACTCAATGCCCCTACAATTCAGAACATAGAAGTGCACTTACACCAATGAGATGCATTGACCATGTTTTAAAACAGGAGGGCACCATGCAAATTAAGCGGGCGCCTAAGGCCTCGCACCTACAGGGGCCTTGCGGCCAGTGGCGGAGCACCAACATTTCGAAGGGCGCAGTCAGGGAAATCTCCCAAGTAAAAGATTGCTTTCAATCCTCGGATCAAAAAGTTGCAGCAGTGTGCTGCAGTCCCTTCACTGCGTCTGCCAGGTGTCTGTTGTCCGCTGACACTTACTCCTCCTTCTCTGCCTGGGGATTGGCCGTCTGATCATGTTATCCTAAGATGTGGAGGAATCGGTAGGTGTGTACCTGCACCAGTAGGAAGTGACTGGCCGGTCAACTCACTCTGCTATCATCAGTTGTTGCTCTGGGAGGAGAGCTCCGCCCTGGACCCGGAACATACAGGTAACCAGGCCCAGACTTGATATTTTGCAGGCTGGTCATAGATTTGTTGTGTCCACTATGCAAAGTGGTTGAGTAGCCCCAGGGAAGTTGGAAGAGTCTGAAAATGGTTGGTGGAGGAGGAGGAGAAGAAGGCCCTGGGTGGCTGGGGGACAAGGAGAGGGCCCCTGGGGGTTTTCTAGAGGAGGAAAGATCCACAATGACGCCAGAGTCAATTGCCAAGGAAGAGAGTGGAGCTGAGCAAGTCCTGCCTATCTGACATGAAAGCCAAACATGGTGTAGATGGAGCCCTTTGCCCTACACAATGACAGCACCAGAGGTGGAAGGTGAGTGGTAGCGGGTCTTTGACATTATAGAGCATATGGACTCTGTCCATTATTGGTAGTTTTGTTTGGAGTTGTCCTTTAGATGTTTAACTGTGTTGTTTTTGACCCGAGCTGTGAGGGACTGAGGTATGACAGCCCACTATGCTGAGACTTATAGTGCCCTAGAATGTTGAGGACTGAGGAATCCTTAGTCCCTAACAGAGGGCACTACAAGTCTTAGCATAGCAGGCAGTATTTCCTCATTCCCCTACAGAGAGGATTACAAGTCCAAGCAGGTAGCCTTCTGCAGTGGGACTTGTTGTGCCCTTGACTGTGGTGGACTGAGGAAGGGAAGTGTAAGAGGGTCTCTGTAAGCTCAGATGTATGGGGGAGCTTTGGGGAACACAGAGTTCCCTTTTACACCAGAGTCCCCAGCTTCCCCCCTCAAATAATGGTTCCCAAACTCTCCTTATATCAGAGTCTTCACACTTCCCTCTTACAGTGTAGTAAGTCTGGAGACTCCAATGTAAAGGGGGCTCTGTAAAATGTGATTAGAGATTAGAAATTTCTATCATTTTTATTTTCTACTTACGATCCACAATTTTCAGCTGCTCAAATGGCTCGCTGCCTCTGATTGCGTATTGTAGTGTGGCCGTCCTCCTCCTCCCCTTCTTCACCAAAAGCACAAGAGGGTGCCGTCCGTCCGCTTTGGCTAGAAGCAGAAGAAAAAAAAGAAACATAAAAAATACGAATGTACATAGTAGTATTAAAGGTTGTGAAGAGACACTTGATGGAGGTAGGAAAGGTAGGAGCGAGAGGGAGGGGGGGGGGTGTTGGTATTAGTGTTGTTGCATAGCTAAACACATGTCCACCTACCCAAAAAATTGTAACCTATCTGGTCACATGTAATGTATATTTTTACTTACCGGAGATTTGCTCCACAGCCTTTAGCAGGAGCTTGGGTGAGCGCCTTTTGGCATCACTCCAGGCCCGCTGCAGATCCACTATATCAGGCAGGAACTGAAATCTCCGCTGCAGCCTCATCCGGAGACGACACATCATCTTGTGCTTTTGGTGAAGATGCGTATATACATTATCATACCCCCAGAGGAGGAGGAGCTGTGGAAAGAGCAGTGTATGTTTGAGTCCAAGTATGTCCAAAATAGTACAGTCTTCAAATAACATGCTAGGTCGTCTTTGAGATATTGTAGAACAAAGAATTCCATTTCTGGTGATACATATACATCGATGTCCAAATCTACCTCCATGACATAGGTTGCCCCACACTGGTGATTTCCTCTACATGATATAGCCATTTTCTCAATCGGCCTTTCATGACACACCCAGGGCCGCCATCAGGGGGGGACAGGCAGTCACTGTATTTACAACCTTATTGCTGTCCATTTAGCAGGGTGCAAGTAACTTTACACACATGTAGCATAGGTATCAACTTTTGTCACCATGTTAAAAGGACAGCAGTATGGGTAGCATTACAGTGACTGTTATTAGTCCAGGCTCACTAAACTAGCCAATGCTTGGAAAAGCAAGCCATGCAGATTGCTTTTCAGGTCCCTTTTAACACGAGCTGTCTGATTGGGTGTGGCTGTTAATTTTTGACGCAGACCTGATAAGCCCCTCAATTCTCCTTTATGGAGTGTTATATGTAAATGGGATTGCTTCATTTGAGATGCAGATTTAAACTGTGTATGGCCAGGCTGAAGGTACCCAAGTTGATTGGTCGATCACCTGGAGGACAACGTACAACCAGTCTGTCAGATTTTACACACACTTATCGCTAGCATCTCTTGTAGCCACTAGCAATAATCACTGTGTTTTCCTGGCAGGGGCAGCACCAGGAGAACACAATGGCTCCGCAGGAGGGTTTCCCCTGTCTGTGTTGATGGTGGAATCAAGGCAAAATGTTTTTCCTGCAAGCCACGGGACAAACAAAGATAGTTTTTTAATTAATCCATGATTTTGCCAAAATGGAAAAAAAAAGATGTTTGCTTTGTATATTCTTAAGTTTGCTACATAACTAGAACATGTAACAGTGTTATATCATTGCAGGAGATTTCCCTTCACTTCCTGTCTTGGTGTCACCAGGACAGGAAGTGAGGGAATCTCCCGTGGGGATATAGCCAGCAATTCTTTCCTTTTATATATACTATGGACATTATAAGGCAACAATTGCAAGCTATTTCCCCACAGTGATATTCCCCTCACTTCCTGTCTTGGTGACACTAAGACAGGAAGTGAGGGAAAATCTCATGCAATGATATCACCCTACTAGAAATTGTAGTTCCGTCTAAAAAGTATACATAAAGTAAGCACTTGGTTTCCAAAGTGGCAAAATTATGGAGGAGTTAAAACCCCATAGTGTGATCGGGTAATCTGACGGTGTGTTCCTACACTCCTCAATGTGTCTGTTCATTATGCTGTGCTGAATTATCCTTGATTCACAATTCCTGCAAGAGTTGCACATGGTATGTGGGAGATGCAAATTTAAGGTGGCATAATTATCCACACAATCACACATAATCCTTTTTAAAGGTCCCCAGCAGAATTTGATGGCATAGTGGTTCACAGCAGTGCCATCAGATTCCAGTTAGATCTGTAAATTAACAAAGCAATGTGATCTGGGGGTGTATTTAACTTGCAATGGACACCCCCATTCATTATCATATGGCAGTGTGAGATGGGTGTGTTGGGAATGTGATCCATTGAGACAAGTGATTATACACTCATGTGTTTCTTTTAGAGGTGATTTGTTCAAGGCAATCCTTTGAAGACATGACCATTCCAGATTTTTGTGATCACTGATTCCATCTCAGGTGAACCAATTAGCTGCTGTGTGCAGATCCAGCTTATGATGGTAAGAGTGTCAGACAAGACAAACGGTGCCGAGCTTGCAGTGTGTATGGATGTATGTAAGGCAATAATTTTTGGCATTATGCATTTAGGGAATATAATGTTTCTAATCTTGCATATATGAAAAGGGTCAATACATTTGTCTTTATCGAGACAGATTCCAAAGCGTCAGAGCAATCTGTCACAGATAATTGGGTTTCATTTTGTGTAAAAGTTGAAACGAATCAAATCTATCTATATACAGGCATAGCCCACTTTAAGTACACAATGGGACCAGGGCATGTATGTAAACTGAAAATGTACTTAAAGTGAAGCAATCCCTTTTTTCTTTTCTCGATGCATGAAAATACACCAGCTCCATTGTAAATTTTGGCCACATTGACATAGCCTTACTCCCAAACCATGTGGGAGCATGTTAAGGGGATCCAGGACTATGACATGATAGATTACCTAGGCAAGCTGGCCAGCCACAAAATGGATATGGTGTAGTCCTGGGTACCTGGGTACCCTGTCGTTGCTCCCTAAGTTTGTTATCCCTGTCACTTATGGTTTGTGAGCAGTGTCATGGCAAGCTGAACAAGCTGTGTCCTTACTCACGATTGTATATAAAGTGAGTGTACTTAAAGCAGGGTATGCCTATCTATATCTATATAGAAAGTTCAGAGATGTGAACCTGTTCCCTATTATATACACTAATATATGGTATATAACATATTCTATAATGTATCTAATGTATATATATTGTATATAATATATACATAGTATATATATTGTCTAATATATATATTTTGTATAATATATATTTTTTATATACACATACATATATATATATATATACACACATACATACATACATATACACATACACATACACACATATATATATATATATATATATATATATATATATATATATATATATATATATATATATATAGGGAACAGGTTCACATCTAGGAAGTTTCTATAACAGGAAGCTTCTAGATCACGTCTAATAGGCAGAAAGTGCATGCGCAGATCAGCAGACCAAAAGTTTCTTGCACACCCGCTAGATAAGCGACCCACCCATCCCCCATCCCCCATCCCGCACCCTGCACATTCACACCCCCTCCTTACCTTACACACAAATGCCACTATTTCGGCAGTAAACAGTGCAGGAGCCATGATGCACACTTAAGACAGGGCCTGGACAATTTCCGGAAACGTGTGCACGCACCAAAAGTTTCGTTTCCGGTTTCATGTATAAATGTGAGAATGCGGTTTTGTATATTCGCGAATTCGCGAATAGTGAACATACACAACCATTAAGCAGATTTAACTTAGAAAAAGAAATACAAATACATACATTTGTGGACACCAGAAAACTTTATTTAGACACATGAAGACATTTTAAAAAAAAATTGGAAACATGCTGTTTATTACATTTGTATTTTTCAAACAAAAACAACCTTTGTACAACATTTAGACCATATACATCGACAAAGAGCCCATAATCAACAGATGCATGTGCAGATTGACAGAATTATGTTAACAGCAATAAATACTTACAGAGAGTCAACACACAACACAGCCAAATCTCACCTCCATAAATAACAAAGGGCCAAAAATGTTACCCATAAAGCATGTGACACACAAATATATTGGACCTCTTCGTAGGTCAAATCTTTCCTGATGTCTGAGTGAGCTATATATAATCCAAGCAAACACACCCAGAATGGTAACGCCCAGTCCAAAAATTAACTGTGTGTATCCTGTGTGTTTTGGAGCATGCTCAGTTGCCAAAACAAGGGAAATAGAAATGAGGAATAGAAATGTATGTAGGTGTGTATAGTATATGTGAATTGAAAAAATTCTCTCTTGAAGTTTGCTAGTCATTATTTAGAATGTTTAGATACAGGAATACATACATATATATATACAATTACATGAGAGAGAGAGAGAAATATATATTTAGGTAAACAATTGAAACACACCTTTTGGGATTTGGGAAGTGAGATTGTGACAATTGACCAGATATGTAAGCCAACAATCTGACTCATCACTCATGAACATCCCTAAATTTGGCGTGGCAATTATATCAGGCGTTCTTATGTGCATTTTGGCTGGCGTTTTCACAGGCGTTTTGACATGCATTTTTTGGGCAGGCATTGTTATATGAAATCACCTACAAAAGCCCCAAAAACAGACCACAAACACGTACATGTGAACGTAGCCCGTTTGGGGGCGTTTGAGGGGGATTTGTCCAGCTCAAGGATCAGCTCCCAAAACAGGCAAAAAATCCAATCCTATTCAGTTCAATGGCCCCTGTTCCCATGTGAGCATTTTGACGGCATGAGGAAAACACCCAACGCTCACTGAGAAATAGCACAATGATTAGGGAGTCTGCCTTCCTGCTGTAGGTTTGTAAGTTCGAATCCGGAAGGTGCCCTCTGTATGGGCAACACTTGGATATCTCCAATCCTCCAAATGTTGACATCATTAATTTTGTTCATGTTTGAAAAAGGCATGTGTATCAGCAAACTTTTAATCTAAAGACATGAACAAAATACAAAAGATGCCACATAAAGTCAATATGTAGCAATATTGTGAGCTAAAGCTCTATTTGTTTGTTGGGCATACTTTGCTAATTAGCCAAGTATAAGGGATATATATATATATACCTTCAGTTAAATGTGTAGTAAAATGGTAACACTTGGCCATACCCATATGGAAGAAAAGGTAGTATTTGCAATATATTTCTAAAAACATTCTTTGGAAACACATAAAATATTGTCAAAATTGTGACATTTCCTTGATATGTGTGAAATGCTAATAATCTTTCTTTGAAATATGTTTTACATCTATTTTTTTTCTATCTGACGACCAATTCCCCAATGTAATATTTTGTGGGTTTTTTCAGAGAATGTGGAGGTTCTATATAAACACTGTAGATTTGACTGCTATGATTTCGGAGTTAGCAGGAAAGGTGTATGGAATGTGATGGTGTTTACTAAAGGATCCCTTGTTGGAAGTGTGCATGTTTTTCCAATTCCGCCGGTTTTTGCCATTTTCTATGGGCGAGACAGCGGATTTGCAAGCGGTATTCAAAAAAAAATTGACCCAAAATCGCGCTGGCGAAATTTTTTGAGCCAATTTGGCGTTGCGCATGCGCACATTCGCGAGTTCGCAGCTCGCGGCTGGAGGAGCTGTTTAACCTTTCCACACTTTCGCAGATATCTCTCTTTCTAAGTCAGTTTTTGAGATTTTTTAAACGCAAGTCATCTCCAAATTGACTTCCACACCTTCCACAGTGATTTGGGATTTTTGGGGGTACAGGGGAAAATTTGGCTAAACTTTAGTCGAGCTTTTAGCTGGCGTGGTTTTAAGTCGCGCTCTGACCATATTGCATCTTAATGAATCTCACACTAGGCGCTATTTTCCGCCCGCCGTTCTTTGAATGCCAATTTCAGACTTAAATAATCGCCGCTTCGCAAAATCACGCCGAAACGCCAATTCGCCGTACTATGAATCAGGCCCAAAGTGTCATTTCTTCAGTGTTGTCACATAAAAAGATATAATAAAATATTTACAAAAATGTGATAGGTGTATTCACTTTTGTGAGATACTGTGTATATATATATATATATATATATATATATATATATATATATATATATATAAACAGGCAGGTTCATAAATATTGGGACATCAATACAATTCTATTATTTTTGGCTCTATACACCACCACAATGGATTTGAAATGAAACAAACAAGATGTGCTTTAACTGCAGACTTTTTGGGGGTATTTACATCCAAATCAGGTGAAAGGTGTAGGAATTACAACACTTTGTATATGTGCCTCTTTAAGGGACCAAAAATAATGGGACAGATTAACAATCATAAATCAAACTTTCACTTTTTAATACTTGGTTGCAAATCCTTTGCAGTCAATTACAGCCTGAAGTCTGGAACGCATAGACATCACCAGACGCTAGGTTTCATCCCTGGTGATGCTCTGCCAGGCCTCTACTGCAACTGTCTTCAGTTCCTGCTTGTTCTTGGGGTATTTTCCCTTCAGTTTTGTCTTCAACAAGTGAAATGCATGCTCAATCGGATTCAGGTCAGGTGACTGACTTGGCTATTGCATAACATTCCACTTCTTTCCCTTAAAAAACTCTTTGGTTGCTTTTGCAGTATACTTCGGGTCATTGTCCATCTGCACTGTGAAGCGCCGTCCAATGAGTTCTAAAGCATTTGGCTGAATATAAGCAGATAATATTGCCCGAAACACTTCAGAATTCATCCTGCTGCTTTTGTCAGCAGTCACATCATTAATAAATACAAGAGAACCAGTTACATTGGCAGCCATACATGCCCACGCCATGACACTACCACCACCATGCTTCACTGATGAGGTGGTATGCTTTGGTTCATGAGTAGTTCCTTTCCTTCTCCATACTCTTCTCTTCCCATCACTCTGGTACAAGTTGATCTTGGTCTCATCTGCCCATAGGATGTTGTTCCAGAACTGTGAAGGCTTTTTTAGATGTTGTTTGGCAAACTCTAATCTGGCCTTCCTGTTTTTGAGGCTCACCAATGGTTTACATCTTGTGGTGAACCCTCTGTATGCACTCTGGTGGAGTCTTCTCTTGATTGTTGACTTTGACACACATACACCTACCTCCTGGAGAGTGTTCTTGATCTGGCCAACTGTTGTGAAGGGTGTTTTCTTCACCAGGGAAAGAATTCTTCGGTCATCCACCACAGTTGTTTTCTGTGGTCTTCCGGGACTTTTGGTGTTGCTGAGCTCACCGGTGCGTTCTTTCTTTTTAAGGATGTTCCAAACAGTTGATTTGGCCACACCTAATGTTTTTGCTATCTCTCTGATGGGTTTGTTTTGTTTTTTCAGGCTAATGAGGGCTTGCTTCACTGATAGTGACAGCTCTTTGGATCTCATATTGAGAGTTGACAGCAACAGATTCCAAATGCAAATAGCACATTTGAAATTAACTCTGGAACTTTTATCTTTTCCTTGTAAATGGGAAAATGAGGGAATAACACACACCTGGCCATGGAACAGCTGAGCAGCCAATTGACCCATTACTTTTGGTCCCTTAAAAAGTGGGAGGCTGGGGGGGGGGGGGGTTCTGCTGCGCACAGAAGTTTTTATCTTAATAAATCAAATGCAATAAGTTATAAAACTTTCTGCCTTTACAACCACTTTAAAGCATATTATTATTATATAGGACTTATATAGTATCGACAGTTTACGCAGTGCTTTACAACTTGAGGGTAGACAGTACAAATACAATACACTTTAGGCCCCTTTCACACTTGTGCAACCTAAAAGTTGCACAATTTTACAGTGATTTTGCTGCAATTTTGTTGTGTTTTTACTGCAATTTTGATGCAATTTTGACTAGACTTAAAGCAATGCCTATGTCTTTGGACCTCAAAACACATTAAAATTGGCCCAAAGTATTGTAGGGACTTGCAACTTGAAGTCGTACAGATATGAACGATACTCATTGGAAATCATGGAGTATGACTTGTCATTCGACTTCCCAAATCGCAGGACAAGTTGCACAAGTGTGAAAGGGGCACTAATACAGTAGGAATCAAAGGGCCCTGCTCATTAGAGCCTACAATCTAAGATATGTCAACACAATATCTATACCCTCCTTTAAAGTGTCCCTGTCTTTATTTAAAATCTCCATGTCACTGCAGGACACAATAATGACCCAGAAGTCAACAGGAAGATCTGGTGAGCCCTGCGGGGGACCCTGGACCTTCTTTTATAGGTACATCTCTCTGAAGTTATACGAGGTGGTATCAAATGTTTTTTGACACTAGTTTTGTAACATGCTAACAGATGGCAGTGCAAGGCTGCATGCACAGTCACAGGGAGCACCGTCCTGTGCACATCGGGAGCTGTGCAACTGGTGCTGTTCAGACCACATGTATCACCACATCTGCTGTTTTCATCATGGACAGCAAGTTAGAACAAAGAGCAAATATGAAATTCTGCGTGAAACTGGGCAAATCTGCCACAAAGACGTTTGACGTGATTCGAAGTTTACGGCGATACTGCAATGAGTCTTTGGAAGTGTGTTGAGCGGCACGAGCGCTTCAAGAGCAGAACAACATCACCGGAAGACAACGAGAGATCAGGAAGACCTTCAACAAGCTTGTTCCCTGACAATCATCATACGCAAGTAGTTTCAACATTTTTAGGGGTTGAGATGATGTCTTTTGGCACACTGACTTATGAAGGTCGGTGCCCCCTGTGACCCCGCTCTGCAATCGGTTGGCATGTTTACAAATCTAGTCTTGAAACTTTTTGATACCACTTTGTATGTTTTAATACATTGTACACTTGTGTTGCCATCCTGTCACACGATAACTCCAATGGAGACTACAAGTCAATACACATTACCCAGACATGGTCCACTGTGATCACCAACAGAAAACCCACCCTGAGAATAGTCATGCAGCCATTGCTGGAGTGTGCATAGACATGAAGTGGCTGCTAAGATAGGATGACCAGACGTCCCTGGTTTCCGGGGACAATCCCCGGACTGAGGACACTGTCCCCGGCCCAAGTCTGTCCCTGGTTTTGTCCCTGGATTGAGGGCTGGATTAAGGTAGACAGGGCATCCCTTGCTGGCTGAGAAACAGCCTGATGGCTCGGATGACGACGCCCCCTGCTGGATGATCTCACTGCTGCTGGTCAGTAGAGTAGAGGCAGTGCTGAAAATTGACTGTGTAGAGGGCTGAGACCGGGAGGTGAGCAGATGGGGGAGGGGGTCTGTTTGTACACAGGTGAGGGCAGTGGGGGAGCAGGAGTCAGAGCTGATGCAGCTTCATGGAGAGATGGAGAGTTTAGCTGTTGTGGGGGAAGGACTAAGAGATGGCTGCAGAGATAATCTGTGAGAGAAGGGTGCAGAGGTGATCTATGGATGTGGGGACATAAATGTCCTCTGTGCATAGCAAACCTCTGCACTCTATACCTAACACCTTCCTGTATATTATGTAGTCCTGTTCCCAGTGCTCTGTGTATTATGTAGTCATGAACCCAGCACTCTGTGTATTATGTAGCCCTGTGCCCAGCGCTCTGTGTTTTCTGTAATCCTGAACCCAGTGCTCTGTGTATTATGTAGTCCTGTACCCAGTGCTCTGAATTATGTAGTCCTGTGCCCAGCGCTCTGTGTATTATGTAGTCCTGTGCCAAGCGCTTTGTGTATTATGTAGTCCTGTGCCCAGCACTCTGTGTATTATGTAGTCCTGAACCCAGTGCTCTGTGTATTATGTAGTCCTGAACCCAGTGCTCTGTGTATTATGTAGTCCTGTGCTCAGCACTCTGTGTATTATGTAATCCTGAACCCAGCACTCTGTGTATTATGTAGTCCTGTGCCCAGTGCTCTGTGTATTATGTAATCCTGAACCCAGTGCTCTGTGTATTATGTAGTCCTGTGCCCAGCGCTCTGTGTATTATGTAGCCCTGTGCCCAGCGCTCTGTGTTTTCTGTAATCCTGAACCCAGTGCTCTGTGTATTATGTAGTCCTGAACCCAGCGCTCTGTGTACTATGTAGTCCTGTGCCCAGCGCTCTGTGTATTTTGTAGTCCTGTGCCCAGCGCTCTGTGTATTATGTAGTCCTGTACTCAGCGCTCTGTGTATTATGTAGTCCTGTACTCAGAGCTCTGTGTATTATGTAGTCCTGTGCCCAGCACTCTGTGTATTATGTAGTCCTGTGCCCAGCACACTGTGTATCATGGAGTCATGTGCCATTTGCCAATAAAAAAAACAAATATGTCCCCGGATTTCATTTTAAAAATCTGGTCACCTTATGATAAGAGGCTACCAAAGATTAGCAGCACTGAAATGCAACAAAGGAAAAAACTAAAAAAAAAAACAAAAAAAAATTAATTAACCACTTGCCGACTGCCGCACGACTATTTACGTTGATAGTCAGCCCCTCACAGGCAGAGCGACGTAGGGCTAGCCTGTAAGGGTTTTGGGAGCGCTCGGTCTAGCCTGTAAGGGTTTTGGGGGGTCCGCTCGGTCACGGACCCCCCCCCAGCGCGTGTGCCCGGCGGACCCGATGTCCGCCGGGCACTCGCGATCGTCCGTGACAGCGGGAGAAAGGCAGGCGGCTAATGTAAACAAAGCCGCCTGTCATTCTCCCCTGTGTATGAATGGTGATCATACGGTTCTACTATGTAGGACCGTTGATCTCTGTTCTTACACATCAAGCCACAGCTAATCACAGTTAGAAACATGCCCCTAGGGACACACTTAACCCCTCCCTCTAAAAAAAAAAAAGTTAACCCCTTCACTGCCAGTGTCATTTTTATAGTAACAGTGCATATGTATAGCACTGATTACTGTAGTAATGTCACTGTTAACCCCAAAAGTGTCAAAAATGTCAGTCAAGGGTCTGATCTATCCGCCGCAATGTCGCAGTCCCACAAAAAAAATTGCAGGTCGCCGCCATTACGCGTTAAAAAAAAAAACCAACAAAAATGACAAAAATCTTTCCCTTTGTTAGTAAACGCAATAACTTTTGCGCAAACCAATCAAAATACGCTTTTTGCAATTTTTTTTTTTTGTACCAAACATATGGTAAAAAAAAAAATTGGCCTAAAATGTTAAAAAATTTTGATTTTTACATTTTTTTGGGGAATTTCATATAAAAAATGTGAAAAATATTGTTATTTTTGCAAAATTGACGTTCTTTTTTCGTTTATAGCGCATGATCAAAAAATCGCACAGGTGATCAAATACCACCAAAAGAAAGCTCTGTTTGTGGGGAAAAAAAGGACGTCAACGTTGTTTAGGTACAGCGTTGCATGACCGCGCAATTGTCCGTTAAAGTCACGCAGTGCGGAATCGCAAAATAGGGCCTGGTCAGGAAGGGGGTAAAATCTTCCGGGGCTTAAATGGTTAAATATTTATGATACTCAACGCTTTAGCAAATGAAATGCATCCAGTTAGGGTTTACATCTACTTTAATAACATATGATTCACCCAGGAACAAACTGCCTATAATATTAAAACACCTAGATACACATTAGTAATTAAAGTTACAGACCATAACACATAGAAGCATTTGGAAACTACATATTACCCCAAACCTTCCTTTGCTGAAAATAGCTGGAGAAAAAAAGAAAATCCCAAAGTTGTAGAAATATGGTTCCTAATAGCTTCAGGCCATACATTTACCTTATAGTATATAATTGAATATTCTATGATATCATACAATATTCTGTTGCAGTCTATTATGTACCATGAGGTTAATGCAATACCTAAAGGTATAATGAGACATAATTAATCTTTCAAGATTGCATTTATTGCTGCTAACACATCACCCTCATGTTGAATGTATTTACATTATGTTGGCCGCACTGAGATATATATCTACATAAAAAAAAACTTTTTACGGGTACATTACAGTCCAAATTCCAAACTTAACCTAGAAACGCATACATAGGGCATTGCCTATCTTTACAGGGATTCAGTTATTCAATCACTCAATTTTTCCTATTAGTACTTCTCTTTCTATTATTGTTCATGACATAGAGGTCACTCACCAACTAATAATTATATACTGTATATACACTATATTGTCAAAAGTATTGGGACACCTGCCTTTGCATGCACATGAACTTTAACGGCATCCCAGTCTTAGTCTGTAGGGTTCAATATTGAGTTGGCCTTCCCTGTGCTGCTATAACAGCTTCAACTCTTCTGGGAAGACTGTCCACAAGGTTTAGGAGTGTCTATGGGAATGTTTGACCATTCTTGCAGAAGTGCATTTGTGAGGTCAGGCACTGATGTGAACGAGAAGGCCTAGCTCCACTCTACTCAAATTTATCCCAAATGTGTTCTATCAGGTTGAGGGCAGGCCATTCAAGTTCCTCCACCCCAAACTCACTCATCTATGTCTTTATGGGCCTTGCTTTGTGCACAGGTCCAAATCATTTGGTGGAAGGGGGATTATGGTGTGGGGATGTTTTTCAGGGGTTGTGCTTGGCCCCTTAGTTCCAATGAAGGGAACTCCTAAGGTGTCGGCATTCAAATTAATGGGCTGCTCGACGAGTGACAAACACACCAAAGAAGTTCCTGCACCTTTTTTGGTGTTGGGCTTTTTTTACACGCACTGGCCCCCCACCCAGGAGCACTGAACGAACGGCTATAAGATATGTGATCCAGTGCACAGCGGCTGCCCTGCCACAGTGAATATACGTGAGGCAGTCTGCAAGTGGTTAATAGAGCCTTGGTGATGAGTGGAGTGGCGTTTTTCAGCTGTAAAAACGCTCTAACGTCAATAAACGCAAATAAACGCTGACAAGCGCCAAAAATACGCTGCTAACTGGCGTTTTTTTTTAAATTTGTTTATTCCATTGCTTTTTTTAAGCCTGGGTTCTGTTTCGAGGTGTCGTTCACAGTGATGCATGCTGAACACCGCATGTGATTTGCACCATAAAAATGCACCGCATTCCTGTGCACATCACATGTGATGTCTGTGCAATGCGATTTGAGCCATATATTTTGTATGGCTCAAATTGCATCACAAAATGTTGTAGGACCCTTTTTTCTCCACACCTAATCGCATTGCATGGGAGTGAACTCCCATGTGATGCGATTCTGGCAAGCGCACTGCATTTTGCAATCTGTTTCGGGGTATCGTTCATGGAACACGAAGCCCTGTTGACATTGTGCCGATTTGGCATGTGAGTTGTCATGTCGAATCACTTGTCAAATCAGAGCCTATTGCCGGAAACAGCGCCGGTTCACACCGAGGGCGGGTTTGAAATCATTCAGCTGAACATGCAGAATTTCAAACTCGCATGTCAGTGCGACTTCGGGGGGCGATTTGACAGACATCTATACAGGTTCATGCACAGATGTTTATTAAATCGCTCTGAAGTCACCAAAAGTAGTGCAGAAACTCCTTTTGGGAATCGGAGCGGCGCCGCAAAGTCAGGGTTGCACCAATTCGGACAGTAACGTTGCCTGCAATAGGCTCTAATTTGGCATGCGATTTGACATGTCAAATCGCATGTCAAATCTGCCTGATGTGAACGGGGGCTTAATGTTCCATGAACTACACCCCGAAACAGATTGCAAAATTCAGTGAGCTTGACAGAATCGCATCTCATGGGTGTTCACACCCATGCTATTTTGATGCGGGGAAAAAAAGGTCCACATTTGCACCAAAATGTTGTAGGACCTTTTTTTCCCCGCACCTAAATCTTATCACATGGGTGTGTACACGCGATGTACTTCTGGCAAGCATTGCATTGGGGGAAAGTCAGAGTCACCAAAATAGCAGAGAGGTGATTTTTAGCTAAAAAGCCAAATAAACGTCAAAAAACGCAAAAAAAAAAAAAAAAACGCTGAAAAACATCAATATAAAAAAGCTAAAAAATGCTGAAAAACTCACTACAAAGCTACTAGCGTTTTTATAACGTCCAGTGTGCATGATGCCTTAGAGTGTGCATGGACACACAGGATAACCTACTGTCTGCAGAAAAAAAAAACAGCTGTAGCACCCTCCTAGGTAGGTGCTAGAGAGAGAGTTTAGTTTTTGACTCTGTCTGCCTATCTGAGGGGCTGCAGGTAAATCTATATTGTTCTCTGCCTAGCAGAGAGCAGGATCTGTTAGTGAGTTCTGCTCAATGTGCTCAGTATGTGATTCATTCAATCAGAAGAGTGTTTCACACTGGTCCAATAGGGAGGCATGTTGGACAGTGGGAGGAAACCTGACAAATGGATGCATAGGCTTTGATACGGTCCTGGTGATTGGCAGTGGCAGGTCTTCTCAGTGCATTCTGGAATACTGTATAAAAGCCAGGAGCACATGTGCTGTGGGGTCTTTGGCTGGAGAGTGGGGTCCTGGAAGGAGGGGGCAGCTGCCTTCTCCTCTGTAGCAGTGTTAATTTTGGCAGCAAATTTCAATTTAGTTTTAGTCTTAGTCTTAGGACTAAAATGGCATTTTAGTTTTAGTCCCATTTTAGTCTTTTGCAAGTGTTTTAGTTTTAGTCGTATTTAGTCGACTAAAACTCCAGTATATTTTAGTCGACTAAAACGCCCTACATTTTAGTCGACTAAAACTCATTTTAGTCATCTATAATCAAATGGGTGTAGTTCAATTGTAATTTGTAATGCATTATTTAAGCATTTCTCTACAATTTCCAAACTCATTATATACTACTGCTGGTCCTGGAGTGAAAAATCTAATATGTTATTATTTATGCTTTGAGCATGCACCAGTGTTAATTTTTGGCAGCAAATTTCGATTTAGTTTTAGTTATAGTCTTTTGACTAAAATGCCATTTTAGTTTTAGTCGTATTTTAGTCTTAAGAATAAAATGCCATTTTAGTTTTAGTCGTATTTTAGTCATCTGAATTGTGTTAGTCGACGAAAACGTTTTAGTCGACGAAATTAACACTGCTCTGTAGTAGTGGCACATGGTTGCAGGAGGTCGTCCTGAGGGCCGAGGAATGGATTAGAAGAGCTGAACCCAGAGGTCCAGGAGATCTGACTAAGGGGGAGATACTGGAGAACCTGGAAAAACAGTATCATGAGTACAGGGACTCATGTCAAGAAGGGGCCTGACCGGAGGGGGGGGGGGGCGCCCCATGTGTAGGATAGTCAGAGGATGGGTGTCAGCAATAAAGAGAGAGAGAGGATGCGGAGGAGAGTGTCCTGAAGATAATCAATAGTAACTTCACCAAGTGGAAAGGAAAGAGACTTAATTCCCAAATGCACCTATAGTGGCAGGGTGAATCAACAGCCTGGCTGTACATGAAGATAAAAGTCCTCCAAAATTGTGCATAATTAATTCGGAGTATTCCACTACAGGCGGTCCCCAGGGTACAAACATCCGACTTACAAACGACTCCTATTTACAAACGGAGAGAGACAACAGGAAGAGAGAGAAAATGTACCCCTAGGAAGGGAAATTCACTCCTGTAAGAGTTCTCATGAGAAAAAGGTGCCTCCACTGAAGCTTTATTACTAATCCTTGTTTCCACAGCAACCCAAAATTTTCAAAATCCAGTTGTTATAGGGACAGAAAGTGCGGTGACATCTTCTGAACAGGGGTAGAGACAGCAAAACAAATGGTACAGGGGTGTTATCTATGCTATCCAAAAAAACGTAAAAAAAATTATTTTGGCCGGAGCCACGCTTGAAAAATGTACCTGTTCCGACTTGCAAACAAATTCAACTTAAGAACAAACCTACAGTCCCTATCTTGTTCGTAACCTGGGGACCGCCTGTATTCCCTTCTCCTATCCCTAATTTATAATAAAATACAAAACAACCAAATACCCCATGACTGGTTATTGGAGCGAGCCAAGGAGGAAAAGTGAGAAACTGTAGAGGTTGCTCCCCCTGGAACTTCCCCTTTCAAGTGGTTGTTAAGCCACTTTATGCCATCCTGTCTGGTCTGTTTAATAATCCTGTGTGTATGTGTTTTAAAAAAATAAGCCATTCTTTACCAGTTTTCAGAGGGCCGAGCGCCGCTCATGTGTCCCATTGGCTCTCTCCTCTCCCCATCTGACAGCTGCCTGCAGCAGGTGGGGCCAAAGATTCCTCACTGATGTCAGTCGGGAGGGGAGGGAGAGAGGAGGAGAGAGGCATCGGGTCACGTGAGCGATGAGTTGCGCTCTGAAAACTTGTAAAGAATGGCTTATTTTTATAAAACACAGACACAGGGGCACACAAGATTAGTATACAGACTGTAGACAGGATATGAAACTTTAAATTAAACTACAGCAGCAGGAGGGGAGGGGGTGGGGCACTGACACAGGAGCAGACAGGCAGGGAGTAAAGGGGGAGCAAGGACAGAGGAGGACAGGTGGGCTGCGGATGACTGAGACACGTAAACTGACCACGGTGTCAGGGCTCAGCAGCCATGGTATACCGTGGTCAGTTTACAGAGGGGAGGACATAGCCAGGCAGGATCAGCCAGGTATTTTAGGTGATAGAAGGGGCCAAATTACACAACAAAGCACCGTGCTGTATAACATGCTTTAAGGGAACAGGATCAATTTTTTTTTTTTTTTTGGTTACCAAATGTTTTAAAAATAATTGCCCTTTAAAAATAAATACTCATAGTTTGCATCCAGTTCAACCTATGATGTGTGTGTGTGTTTGCTGTTAACTGTACATTGTATACCCCTGTAAGTTGTGGTCTATAGGGTGCCCATCTAATAGTTTTTTGAAACTATCGATGCTCCCTGCTGATACTCAAATTAAGTATAATGACTAAGCCCCTCCCCTTCGTGACATTATTGAAAAGAGGAGGAGCATGGGTGGCCTTAAAATAATGCCCCCTCCCCCCCGCTGAAAAAAGTTCTGCGGACGCCCATGATGAGGCCTTAGGGTTAGGTCACTCGGAAAGAAAATAAAGATTAGGAATAGGTTACAGATCAGACACTTTCTAGCATACATTTTAATACTCTTTTTATCATACAAACGCACTGAGACAAGAATTAGCAGTCCTGAAATCCAATGTACCGCAAAGTCTCACAGGGTGCCAATTCCTGTGAATATTAACTTCTCTCCCGCTGCAAAAGAAGAGGAAAAGTGTTAATTGATTGCATTTGCTGATTCTAGCAATCCTCATAAAACAATATCCTGCTTTTTTATCTTGGCCAGAGTTCTTAATTAGCTCCCCAAAAAAAAAAGTATCGCAACAGGATCAGACTGTTCCAGAACACTGGATGTGACAGATCCTAAAATTAAACGTTCCTAGCTCCTCTCCGATGTCCTCTGTGTCCCCTTCTCTGTCAGTTTACAGAGCTTCTCCTGGGGGACACATTCTACTTACGGCTGTTGTGGATGTCGGATGAGGCGATAACTCACTGGAAAGCAGATGACTTTTATTCTTACGTATCATTATGTTGCTGTATTACCCAAGCATCATGACTAATCTCATGCACTGGAAAGCAAAGGACATCTTCAAGCATTTTGGAAGGGTGACTGCTGAAACGGAGCTCGTCGTTTGGGATTCAGCTTCAGCTTGATAGACCAACAGTCCATGAACATTTTACAACAAGGTCTATCATGCTTGCTACACATGACACACAGGTCTTACCTATCTTTGCTGCACAAGTGCTGTCCCAGCCTTGACATATTTGTGTACTAAGGACAGTAAGGGGTTTATTTAGAAAAAAAAATGCTGTTCAATTGTGTGAGCATTTGCACAGTCTTCACCAATAATCCCCATTATTAGTCTAATAGGTTTATTTCCTATGATCATCAGCTCCATCTAGTGGCCATATCTGGGTATTTTCCTGAAATACCTCAAACAGGAAAATACCACATTATGTCTACTAGATGGAGCTGCTGATCATAGGAAATATACAAATTAGACACATTCAAGGGTTTTTTTTAATTTATTTATTATTTTTTTTTATAAATAGAGTATACAAGCTTCCTGAAAGATCATGTGGAATTATTTATAAACTAAAAATTTGTCGGTTTGGAGTTATTCGCTTCACTGAAATTTTGCCAAAATTGTAACTGTTCGGTTAAAATTTCACCATTAGTGGAAAGAGAAAGCAACATTGAAGCGGAGTTCCTCAAAGTTGCACCCCCCCTCCAAAAATTAAAAGTCAGCAGCTACACATACTGTAGTTGCTGACATTTAATATTAGGAAACTTACCTGTCCTGGAGTCCAACAATGTCGGCACCGCAGCCGATGTTTCCATCGGCTGTCGATTGCTGCCGCTGCCATTGCCGGTAAGGGAACCCAGCAGTGATGCCTTGCGGCTTCACGGTCGGGTCCCTACTGCGCATGCTCGAAGTGCGCTTTTGCATTCCTATTGGCTCGGCGCCGGGGATGGAGGAGGGGACGAGGGACGGCACCGCGGTACCGTATTCTGGAAGTGGGAAAGGGTACCTGTCAAAAACAAATTGAGCGGAAGTTCCACTTTTGGGTGGAACCCTGCTTTAAAGTTTTACCAACATTAAAGTGTTGCTAAACCAAAGAGCCTGCAGTCACTATATCTAATCTTCCGCAGTACACAGAACATGGAAATGCAATTATTTTAGTAAATATAAACTACTAAATACCTTTTCTCATAGGAGATGGACTGGGGACTGTGGAATAAGGGGAGGTTTCTTAGGTCTTTGAATCCAGCTCATGAAAAATGGGGGCAAAAACAAGTGATGCGTTTATAATTTGGTTCAGTATATATTCTACACTTATAACCAGATGGAGCTACCACTGCAATTTTATTTGGTTAGCAGAGTTTGACAGGCATCAATGGGAGATCTTGACTTGTTCAGTATTTTATTGTAAAATTCCTCTTACATAGTTACATAGTAGGTGAGGTTGAATAAAGACAATAGTCCATCCAGTTCAACCTGTGTAGGTGTGTGTGGCTGTAAACATCTCACATAGCCCTGAATGTTCTGATCCTTGAGATGTACGTCTAAGAGTCTTTTGAAAGCCACCATACTACCCGCAGAAACCACCTCTTGTGGTAGAGAATTCCACAATCTTGTAGCCCTAACAGTAAAGAACCCCCCACATTGCCTGAGGTTAAAATGCTTCTCTAATCTTATTGTATGCCCTCGAGTCATCATGCAATCCCTTCGACTGAACAGCTTTTTTTCTAAGCTGATATCCCCATTGAGATATTTAAAAATTGCTATCATGTCCCCCCCTCAGGCGTCTCTTCTCCAGGGAGAATAAATCAAGCGATTGCAGACGCTCTTCATAATTAAGGTCCTCCAATCCCCTAATTAGTTTAGTTGCCCTTCTCTGGACTCTCTCCAGCTCCAACACATCCCTCCTGAGGATTGGCGACCAGAACTGGACAGAATACTCCAGATGCGGTCGGACCAGAGTTTTATAAAGTGGAAGGATTATAGTCTTATCTCTGGAATACATCCCTTTTTTTATGCATGCTAATATTCTGCTGGCTTTGGCAGCTGCCGCTTGACATTGCATGCTATTGCCTAGTCTATCATCAACCAAGACTCCCAGATCTTTCTCCATTTTTGATTCCCCCAAGGGTTCCCCTCCTAATGTATATTGTGCTTTTATGTTTCTAGTCCCCAAGTGCAAAACCTTACACTTCTCCACGTTAAACCTCATTTGCCATGTCGTTGCCCACTCCGTAATTTTGTCCAGGTCATTCTGTAGGATATCTGCTTCATGCTGTGCAGTTATTGCCCTGCTCAATTTTGTGTCATCTGCAAAAACTGATATTGAACTACTGATCCCGTCCTCAATGCTGTTTATGAATAAATTGAACAAGGCCTTGGGGGACCCCGCTTACTACCTCAGACCAGTCTGAGTATGCACTGTTTATTACCACCCTTTGGACACGCCCTTTTAGCCAGTACCGTATCCAAGAGCAAACCCTGCTGTCGATACCTGCAGACCTTATTTTATAAATTACGCGCTTATGGGGAACTGTATCAAACGCCTTAGCGAAATCTAAGAACACCACATCCACTGGTCTGCCCCTATCTAGCTCACCTCCTCGTAGAATGTTAAGAGATTGGTTTGACAAGAACGCCCATTTGTAAACCCATGCTGATTATTGCTGATGATGTTGTTGTCTTTGTCTCTTGGAATTAAAAAAAAAACAACCATTCAGGAAGGGGCAGAACTGCCTTCTGAACGCTTGGAAGCAGCTGCTTTACCATCCACTGAAAAGTGGTCCAGCCCAGATCATAGGGTGGTAGGTACTGCCGCCCATGGGAAAGCCCTTTAAAACCAGATCTAGGTCATAGTAATTCAGATTTATTGCCTCAGTGTGCAGAGTGGAGGGTCCAGGGGAGGTGGGAGATATAAAATGTGGTGGGAACACCCAGTGATAAAGACCTGAGAGAAGGTCTCCCACCCACAGGCACATAGTGAGGCCCTCCATCATTAGAAAGTCTGGCCATGAACTGTAATAATGAAAGGTCAGAGATAAACCTATATAAAGGTATTGCTTTTATTTAAACAGTGCCCAAGAGGAAAAAGACTCGGGTTGAACGTTTTACATGATTATCACTGATGTTTTTGTTTACCTACGAATACTCCTTTTATAAAAATGGTTCACATCAACCTTGATGATATTTATGTTTAATTGCTCTTTAAAGCAAAGTAAATGTCACAAAAGAACACTTATGAAACTTATGAAAGAAATTTGACAGCGTTGCAATAACTGCTAAAAGACAAGTGTCCACAGGAAACAAATCAATTAACTGGGAGGAAAATACAATTCATTTTCCAAGGATGGACTTTTGTGGTGTCAGGAAAAGACAACCATTGCTTGAACTGAACTGCTTAATATTAAACACTCTTCCCTTGTTCCTGCAGAAGTGATCCTTTACCATTAGAAAAAGTTTTGGTGAAAGTGGGAGAGCGCTAATGACAAACATTGGTGCCAGGTGTACATCTGAAGAGTGCCTTACAGTTACTCAGTATCTGGGTTCAGCTCGGGGCATGTTCTGCAAACTTTACTGAAGTTTGAATGCCAAATCTAAACCTTGTTGAAGTCAGTGGGGATCCAACTTAAGCCTCGTACACACGCAACGATTATCGGCCGACCGATCGTCCGACTTTTGTTCAAGTTGTGTTTTGTTGATTGGAATGTGCCTAGACTGCACACAGATTTTCTCGCCCAACAAAATTCTACTTCAGAAGTGATGTCATGTGTTGGTTTGTTTTCTTTGTGTTTTTTCTTCACTGAGCATGCCCAGACTTGCTCATCAGATTTTTCCCTGTCGAAATCTGTACTGACTGACGGAAAATCGGCCGTTGTGTTGACGGCCAACAAAAATTTTATAGTCTGCACACCAGATTTTTTTCGGCCGAAAAGTCGGAGTTGGTTGTCGGAAGCATTATACTAACAAGCCGAAAATCGGCAGATCGGATGTTGGCCGAAAATTCCCTGCCAATTTTCGACGTGTGTGTATGGGCTTTTAGTAAGGGTGATTTTTTTGGACAAATAGGTGAGAGATTGTCAAACAAAGGGCAAGGGCAACTGAGAACTGCCTTGGGGAATATGTACAAAAGTAGAAAATAATTAAATAAAAAAAACAAAACCTCATGAGCATGCTCCCCTTCCCCCTTCCTCGTTTTTTTTTTTTTTAAATAACAAACATGTTATACTTACCTCCTCTGTGCAGTTGGTTTTGCACAGGGCAGCCTGGATCCTCCTCTTCTCGGGTCCCTCCTTGCTGCTCCTGGCCCCCCCCTCCTTTCGAGTGCCCCCACAGCAAGCAGCTTGCTATTGGGGCACCCAAGCCGAGCTGCAGCTCTGTGTGTCCATTTAGACACGGAGCTGGGATTTGGCCCCGTCCCCTCTCTCTCCTGATTGCCAAACTGACTTTGATTAACAGCCGCAGGAGCCAATGGCACCGCAGCTGTGTCCTAGCCAATCAGGAGGGAGAGTCCCGGGCGGCTGAGGGACTCATGGACATTACTGGACAGAGAAGGACCTCAGGTAAGTATAAGGGGGTGTGGGGGAAGCTGCAAAGAATGCATTAGGATAAAAAACCTTCTGCCTTTACAACTCCTTGAACCACACCAGGCCACATGCTCTCAACATGGGAAGGGTACCAGGCCCAACCCTTGCCCAGTGGTTGTGGGGGTATGCAGGTGGGGGCTTATTCAAATCTAGGAGCACCCTCTAAAGTAAAGCATCCCTGGCCCCATTCAGCTACTAGGCCAGGAGATTTTATTACCATATTAGCTCAGTGACATCAGCAAGCATCCCTGGGATACAGCCAGTGCCCTAGTAACCAACAAGTCCTGAGTAGGAAGCTGTTAGTGGCAATAGTATTACTGCCACTGAATGAATGACTTCCCTATAGCCAGAGTTTTGATTTTGGTGAGTGAGTGAACAGGCTATTTAGTTTGCCGGCTCCGTAGTCAACTAAAAGCCAGAGCTTGCGGTGAACTCTATGTTGCCATATACGCCAAAGCCCCATCTCAATGACAGAGGGATATCTTGCACATCCAACCAAGATTAAGGAAGATGGTACTGTTACAATGCAATACAACAGAGGAAAGCTCGATGGGCCCTGCTCTTGAAAATGTACAATCTAAAGGGAAAGGTAAGTGATACAAACAGTAATAACAGTATTGATGGAGAAAGTAAAATTCCAATTGTTAGATAGAGGTTGGAAATGTTTCCCTAAAGGAGATGGGTTATCAAAGATTACCAGAAGGTGGGAAAAGTAGGAGATTGCGGTAGGGGGTTCCAGAGGATCAGATAAGTCCTGGAGGTAACCATGGGAGGAGGTGAAAAGTGGGCCAGAGAGCAGGAGGAGGTGATATTTTGAGACAAGTCTAGTGATGTAGTTTGGGACAGATTTGTGGATGTCTTTGTATGTTGTACTTAGTACTTTTGAATTTTATGCACTGGGCAGTTGAAAGCCAGTGGAGGGATTGACAGAGAGGGGTGGCGGACACTGAATGTTAGGAAGGTGGATGAGTCTGTCAGGAATATTCAGGATAGTCCAAAGATGAGCCTGTGTAGAGATAGGGCAACTTAGAGGGAGGTACAATAGTCCAGGTTTGGATCATATATTTTTAAAGGGTTCGGTAGGTTAAAACATTGGAAAATGTGCATGTATTGGAAAGATGTACTGAAATAGTTTTTATTTTGCCCAGGTATACTATTTTCTGATTTTTAACATTTAACTGGTTGCCGACCGCCGCAAGTACATATACTGCGGCGGTTAGCCCCGGCCAGGCAAAGTGACGTACCGGTACGTCACTAGCCTGGGAGCCAATAGCGGGCGAGCGCGCGCCGCCGGAGGCGCACGCCCGCCTCGGCTCGTTCACGGACACCTCCGTGCATGTGACTGGCGGACCCGATGTGAACGTCCGCTGTGAACGTCCGCTGTGAACGGAGAAAGGCAGGCGGCTAATGTAAACAAAGCCGCCTGTCATTCTCCCCTGTGTAAAAGCACTGATCTAACGGTCCTGCTATGTAGGACCGTTGATCTCTGCTGTTACACACACAGACACATCCCTGCACAGTAAAGGCCCGTACACACGTACCGATCGTCGTCATACAAACGTCGGCGGACGAAAGATCTGCCGATTGTACGCGTGTTAGTATGGTGCCTCTGACAGATGTCTGCGCACAATCCGCGGACAAAAGTCTTTCTTGCAAACATGAAAATTTTTGTCTGCGGACACCAGAACGGACGATTGTTCGCCTGTCAGTACAGAATTCGGCCGACACACAGCTACAAATCCCAACACGCATGATCAAACCAAATGAGTTCCCGGAAGAATTTTCTCTAGTAAACTCATCATTTTATTCAGAAAGAACTTTCGGCTCGCGGCAGTCCAAGAAATAGGTGAAATGCGGAGCACATGCTCATCTTGATAAATGTGAGAAGAAGGAAGATGCTGCTCATAATGCCATACTTTTCTAATCAAAAGGCATGTGTTCTGTTATGATGAAGATAATGTTTGTCTATTCTATCTGTTCTATCAAATTTTATAATTAAATAATTTGAACTCTTCACCATTATTATTTTGTAAACAGCAAAGATCTAACTATTGATATGACCCTTTATTCTTGTATGAATTAATGTCTAAAACATATTTTTCAGGTTATGCACAATATTAAACATGTTAACAAATTCAGATAGGCCATTTTTTATTTTCATTTTCTTTATTTTTTGTATCTCAGCAAAAAAAACCAAAGAAAACATCAATACTTTCCGTATAACTAAACATAAAAAAGGTCCATTTGGACAAAATTAAACTAGAAACTGGCAAACAGGGGTAAAATAAATAATAGGGGGTTACAAAAATTAAAGTTGCTGGTAACTGAAATCAGGTTGCCATGAGGGCAGGTTTGGATCCTGCTGGCCATATTGCCACTGGCCATGTGGCATTTGGCGAGGTGGTGGGTGTTGTGGAGGTGGAGGTGGAGGTGGAGGTGGAGGTGGAGGGCACGGGTGCTCCTGGCATGCATGGCTGTGCTCATTAAGGATCCCGTTTTCAGCCTTTTGCAGCACATCGAGGATCATTTTTCTGGCATACTGACACTGCCTGAGGTCCACCTTATCCAAAATTTTTGCCGTCATGTTGCCGAAGGACTCATTGGCCTCCGGTTTCCGACGTAGGGCTATGGTGGCCTCCTGGATAAATTCGTCTGTGATATCATCCACGTGCTTCCTCTTTTGCCTCCGTTTGGCAGGAGGAGGTGGTGGTGGAAATAGTTCCACAGGCTCCTCAGGCTCCGCAGGCTCCCCAGGCTCCTGGCTGCAACCTGGCTCCTCCTCAGTGACACTTCCCTGTTGATGAAATGAACAATTGATTAGAATGTTATAGTGTATATAAAAAGTCATGTTTGTTATATTATTGTGAACAAATAGCAGACTTTACATACAGTGGCGTATCTAGGGTCTCCAGTGCCCTTGTTGAGGAGCTGTATTTGGCAACAACCCCCCCCCCCCCCCAAGATCAATGTAAAACTGTAACCCACCCCCCAAAAAAAAAAATTAAAGGGCATTAAAAGTTTCTAATTTGCCCCTTGTTTGCCCAGTGTAGAGCTCTCTAGTGGGCAATCATTGTCTCAGGTGTGAAAAAGAAAGAGAGGGTTGAGAGCTAGAGAGAGGGAGAGAAAGAGGGGGTGTGAGAGAGAGAGGAGGGGGTTGCAGAGAGAGAGGGGCCTGAACTTGCAGAGGGCTTTGATGTAGGGCATTGAGGGTGAAGCAGTGCAGGGAAACAGGAATAAGGAAGCCACCTGGCTTGCTGACCCAGAGTGAGAGACCAGAGACATGGAAGCAAGGATGGATGGATCATTTGCAGGAGCTGTTAGTTTTGTATTAAAAAAGGTTGAGCCAGAGGAATGCTGAGGCTACAGCAGTGTTTGTTAGGACCAGAGGTGTGCTGGGGATGCAGCAGTGTTTGTAAGACCAGAGGTGTGCTGGGGATGCAGCAGTGTTTGTAAGACCAGAGGTGTGCTGGGGATGCAGTGAGAGGCAGTCTCAGTCTCCTGGTCTTTTGGCTCAGCTGCTCTCAATGTTTTACACCTGCATGAAGCTGCTCTCAATGTTTTACACCTGCATGAAGCAGCTCTCAATGTTTTACACCTGCATGAATCCGCCTGCAAACTGGGGGTTCTGGGGTGTGCAGGCTGAGTGGATTGTTAAAATAAACACTAAAACAATGCCAATGTTTTTGTGACCCACCCCCCTTGGCCTGCGCCCCTGGCGGTTGCCTGTCATGCCAACCCCTTGCTATGCCCGTTTACATAAAGGGTCAATTATGGTTTAGCTTATAATTTTGTTACATGATTACATTTTAGCAGACAATATATTGTGAAATGCCATACCTGAGTCAAACTCTCCTCCAGGAAATCCTCATCCTGGCTTGGATCTACAGACACTGAGCCCTCTGCCGAAGTCGAAGGCAGCGTAGAAATTGACGGCCTGGATTCCAAGGTGTCTGCCAGGAACCGCAGGTTATCAAAGTACCACAGCCGTGGTACATGTACATTCCGTGCACCTGCTCCAGACTGGGTGGAATCTTCTATTTTCTTTACCTCCCGCCTGTAGGCAGTGCGAATGCTGTTTATTTTTTTGCGTATATAATCAAAATTTGCCCCAGGACAGACGGGCTTGTAGAAGGCCACCAAATGTTCCATGGCCTGTTTTTTTAGTTTCTTATTTTTATATTCTGCCGACTTGACTTGCCACAAACACGGCAGTTGCCTGTACTCATCAATGAAACTGATGAGAAAGTTGTGGGTGGTGTAATTGTCCACCATATTGCAGGACAGTATATGCCTGCAAGACACAACACAACACAAAACATATTAAAAAAACATGTATTTTGGCACATAATAAAGATATTCCTAATAAAAGCTGTATAGGGCCCAAAACACACACTTTCTATTAAAAGAGTCGTACCTTTGTTTGTGGGGAAAAGTCGTGATTCGCCGCTCGATCATGCTCCAACCCTCGATATGTCCGCTAGCGAATCGTCAGCCGAACGAACTTGCGTCCTTTAAATACAGCGCAGGCGTCAACTCCTCCTCCAGTGGCGGGCTTGTGCAGGGGTGTGTACGTGCCGAAGATCAGGCCTACATGCGACACTCACACCTGAAGCAGTGGAAAAATCTTGTAATCAAGAATAATGTCTCAACAATCTGGGAGCTCAATTAGTGTGGGCCGAAGTGATTGGGCCACCAGAAAATCAAGGGCTACACCCATGTCAAAGCAAGAAATGGTGGAGATGGTCTCCATTTTAGAAAAAATGGACTATGATGGCAAGTTGGCAAATTACGATCGGCCCAATGCCAGGAAAGATGGCATCATGGATAAGGTGGTGGCCTGTTTGGTAAAAAAATTCGGTGTGGAGCGATCGAAAGATCAGATTCGGAAACGGTGGTCTGACCTGAAACACCGTGAGCAGGATCAGCTTTCCCAAATCCATAGGATTTTGAAAAAAAGTAAGTTTTATTTTTTTTTTTTATTTTTAATCATGCAATATGTTTTTTATAATTTGGTGTATGTTGTATTAACATGTCTAGATTATAATGTCTATGTAAAAAGTTAGATTACTCATTTTAGTTGTCATGTCGTGATTAGATCGATCTATTGTTGATGTTTTAGTATATGACATTAAAAGTCAGGAAGCCATAGTTAAAAATATATGTATTGTGTTGCAACGAACGTTCTTTCCTGCACGAATCTTCTCAGCAAACATTCCTATTAATCACAGATTATTATTCAAACCTTTAAATAGGAGAAAAACGTAAACTCCGTGCCAAACAATGGGAAAGGAGGAGGAGAAGTTTGGCAGCTCCATCGGCAGTTGTGGAAGAAGAGGAGGACATGGGCCCAGATGGTGGCACAGATTCGACTAAAGGTAATTGGTTCCTATGCACTGTCAAACATTAATTTTCCATATTTTTCGTAGATAACCATGTACATGTCTTCATATTTGTTACTGAAAGAGCTATCAAGCAGGGCACCATGTCCTAACAAATGTACCTCTTGTGACTTTTATGATATGGCCAATGTTTTGTATTATGTAGATGAAGACATTATGCCTGAGGTGATTCTGGTAGAGCCAACAAGTGACCAGACACCAGAACAACAAGAAGGTTGGTAGTCACAGATTTTTGTGTAGTGGGATCATAGAAATATGTGTATTTGCAAAGATTGTTTAACCTTATATTCCTGTATTCCCTTACAAATTTACATTGCAGATGTTGCATCATGCCAGGATGTGGCATCCCCAGCCATGTCAGAACCCCGATCTCCTGGCAACTTGGCAAGCAGCGTGGAAGCCACTTCCGAAACTGTGGAGGAACCAGGACCAAGTGTCCAAGAGCCAATTGTGTGCCCACGTAGGTTTTTTCAGAATGATTTTTATCAGTGTTATTTTTAGCCTCCAATTTACAACACTAGTTCCCTATGGGAGCCTCTTTATTTGAATGGAAGTCGCACCGTAAGTCGGATCAGGATGCTCTGACTTGCGGGGCCACTTGCGTTGTGAAGATTTTTGAGGGGGAACTACACCAAAAAATTGAAGAACCCACCGTGGGTGTCCCCCCAAGTTCACAACCAGGCCTTTTGTGTGTGGTATTGAGTTTGAGGGTATGCCCACAACAAAAAGACAGCGTGGGTTACCCCCAAAACCCCTACCAGACCCTTATACAAGCATGCAGCTTGTCAGGCCAGGAAAGAGAACGAGCAAGCGGACCAAACACCCCCTGGACCACAGCAGGACACATGCCCTCAACATGGGGGGGGTTTGTTGCTTTGGGCCAGGGGGCCTCTGCACCGCACACCCAAAAGCACCTTACTCCCATGTAGAGGAGGACAAGAGCCTCATCCCCACAACCCTGTCTGGTGGTTTTGGGGGGTCATGCGGCCAGGGGCTTCCTAGGACTTTGGAAGCAACCTTCAACAAAGGGTGGCCCCCAGATCCCGGACACCAATCACTGTGTGAATGGGTATGGGGTACATAGTACCCCTACACATTAACCACATAAATGGAAGTGTATGTGAATAACGACAGGAGACGTTTATGAAATGTTCTTAAATATCTTCATCCGGTCTTCTCCACTCTGCTCTTTGGATCTTCTCCTCTCCACTCTTCTGCTGTGCAATCTTCTGCTCTTATGTTGTCTGCTCTTTGGCCTTAGGTTCTGCTTCTTCCTCCTGTCCTCATCTGATGCTGTTGCCGTGCATTCTGTCCGTCTCTGGTCTCTGCAGCTTAATATATATACATTACGACCATGCCCTCACAATGACGTCATCATGCGTTCACACCCCTAATGAATATATAGTAAGCTCAGGAGACCGGCAGAATCATCAGCAACAGGATCAGAGGAGGACAGGAGGAAGAAGAAGAGCCTAGGGCAAAAGAGCATAAGAACAGGGTAGGTATTAACTCGAGAGTAATTAAAAATAACCTGGACACCAAATGTTTCTCTATTATGACCTCATGTAGGTGATTCACATTGACTCAGTTGTATATTTTTTTACAGATCATGATTTACCTACTTGCACTTTAGCAAAACTAACCCGTGAGGCACTCCAATGTTGCTCAGACCTCGAGCAAATCAAGGAAACAGCAACGGCATTGCAATCAAAAATGCGAGATTTTGTCAACATGATTGCCAAATTTTAAAAAGTTTTTTTTTATGTTTTTATTGGTTCCTTTTCTTACAAAAGTTTTTTAATATTTTATGATATCTTGATGGCACTCAGTTGTTAAGAGTGTACCCACGTTTGGGAAAAAAACTTGAAAACACCCTAACCCTAACCCTAACCCTAACCCTGTGAATGTTTGGAAAAAAAAATTTTGTACATTCAACAATGTGTGTTCCATTCTTTATTTGACTTTCGTTGGGGGGGTCGAGATCTAAAGCTGTGTAAAGAAGCATTACATGTATGATGGCTGTCCTATTCCCACATTTACATGTTAATGAAAGCATTTTGGACACTGCCATATGCGAGTTGCTGGAGGTGTCAATGAAATGTTAAAGATCCCAACCGTTTATACGCATATCACAGTGCGATCTGACATTTCATACAGGATTGGATCATACAAGTGTGAAAGACTGTGCAATCCTATCCTGATGCAGCTGAATAAATGCATTATGAGCGACTTTTGTGCGAGTGTAGTGCGAATTGAGACATACACTTTGTATGGCTACATTCACACTGAACACGCACACAAGTCGCACATGACCCTTTATTTCTGATGTATCAGGATTGGATGGCACAGTTCTTCAGACTTGTGTAATACAATCCTGTGGAAAAAGTAAGTGGTGGGTCACCCTTATGCGATGCAGGAAGGATGCAAAGTCACAGACTTCCCACATTGCATAAGTGTGACTCAACACTCAAGGTACTAGCAGTCCTAGGATTCAATATGGCATTGATATTGGCAGTGTAGGGAGATCAGTGTAATCTATAGTGTATTGCTTGTTCGTTGCTCTAGTTCACTTTCCATTACTTATATATAACACTTTGAGATGAACAATGATCAAGTTTCACATAACACTGACATATCCTAACATTGGTGGGCAGTGAGAAGGATGTCATAAATGAACACAACATAACAGGTGTAGCTACGTTGTTAATACCCTAATGTATTATATTAAATATATACTATGGGCAACTTCTGGACAAGAACCACCAATGTAAGGTGACATTAGATGAACCATGGGTGTGACCTAGTTCTCAATGTGACAGGGTTTGTGTAAATTTTGTGGGGTGCAGAAGGCCCTTGTATTTACACCACTGGCTCAAAAATAACACATGGCCATCATCACTTTGGATCAGCTGGTGAGAGACTACAGTCAAGAAACACACTGATGAATGTATTAACCCTTCCAAAGTCACACATATATAACACATGATTAACCCAAATAATTGTGTTTGGCATATGTGCCCAAATGATTAGAATACACAATACTGAATCATTGCAATTTTTTTTTTATGTGTTGAAAAATAATATATCTCTGACATTTATCTTGTGTGTCCAATCTTTAACAAGATTAATGGGTGTGTGACAGTGATTGCTGCCAGGACACAGCTCCTCTCCCCACTAAATAGTCCAGATATTCCTGGCGGATCTGACGGGCCCTGTGTGATGCCAATGCTGACCGTCCAACTTCCATTGACGTCATGGACTCCACTTGGTTAGAAGGTTGGGCCTCACCACTTGTACCTGGCATAGCAGGGTCAGTAACAAACGGTCAAGGGGGAAAAGAACCGCTCAAGTGAGGGGATAGTTCCAAACACATCCAACCCAGGTGCAGGCACGGATCCGCAGTCCTGATAGCAGCAAATGGAAAAGCACAAAAAGCCGCACAACCGGTTGAAGATGCAAAAAGTTAAAATCCAAATTTATTTTGCAGGCAAAAAGATAAAATCATCCAAGATGAAACCAAAACAGTTCGAGACATGGGGGGGAAAAGGGGAGCACGGCGGTTGACGCGTTTCACGGAGTCTTCCGCTTAGTCGTTGACTCCGCTTAGTTGGTTACGACTAAGCGGAAGACTCCGTGAAACGCGTCAACCGCCGTGCTCCCCTTTTCCCCCCCATGTCTCCGACTGTTTTGGTTTCATCTTGGATGATTTTATCTTTTTGCCTGCAAAATAAATTTGGATTTTAACTTTTTGCATCTTCAACCGGTTGTGCGGCTTTTTGTGCTTTTCCATTTATAGCAGGGTCAGTATCCAGTTGCTGCAATACATAATTTTGTGCATTCCTGCGTAGGAAGTTGTGCAAAATGCAGCAACACAAGACCACATTATCCACTTTGTACAGTGCCAGGTTTATGGACGTCAGGAATATCCGGAACCGGTTGGCCATTATCCCGAAGGCATTCTCCACAACTCTGCGAGCTCTGGACAACCGGTAGTTGTAAATCCTTTGGTCTGGGGTGAGGTTCCTCTGAGGGTAGGGCTTCATGAGATGCTCCCCAAGCGCAAAAGCCTCATCTGCGATAAACACAAAGCTCATACCCTCAACAGTTTGCTCCCTGGATGGCAGGTTCAGAGTGCCGTTCTTTAGACGACGAGCGAACTCCGTCTGATCAATAACTCCCCCATCCGAATTGCGGCCATTTTTGCCAATATCCAAAAAAATAAACTCATACTTTGCATTAACTATGGCTAGCATGACTATACTAAAAAAACCTTTATAATTATAAAAAAATGTGCCGGAATTTGGAGGGGGGACAATGCGGACGTGCTTCCCATCAATAGCACCCCCACAATTGGGAAAATTCCACTTCTCCAGAAATTGATCAGAAATCTCCAGCCATTGCTCTGCGTTTGAAGGAAACTGTGGGGAAAAAATAACAAAAAAAAAAATTAGTGCTTGAGCACATCACATTATTAATTACACACACAGTTGTCTGTTAAATGCTTATGCAACTTGCTAAAAAAATAAACAACAGGAAGGCAAAGGTTTGGATATGGGGATGTAACATCTACATACATTTCTTTTCAACCTCCTATTGTTCTTATATTGTAAAGGGCCATACACACTAGAAGATTCTCTGAAGACTTTTTCGTGCAGATTTACCTTTTCTATGTAGTGCAAGGGCCTACCAGATTGCATAGGATTTGAAAGTGTTTGTTGGACCTCATATTATTTGGTTTTGGTAAATCGGAAGGATAAATTGTTCTGACAATCTTCTAGTGTGTATGGCCCATTATACTCACCAGCTAGAGCTGAGATTCACAAACTACGGCCCTCCAGCTGTTGCAGAACTACACATCCCATGAGGCCTTGTAATTCTCTGACATTCACAGACATGACTAGGCATGATGGAAATTGAAGTTCGTGAACAACTGGAGGGCCATAGTTTGAAGACCTCTGAACTTGAGCTTTGGTATATGCTGACTTTGAGATTTAGCATGTGGGTGGGGGATGGGTAAGTAAAACTGGGCATTTATACATCAATAAGGGCTTGTGGTCAGTGAAGGTTTTAACATCATTACATAAACATACAGAATCATAGGTGGGAATGGATGGACTGATGTATTTTAGATAAATCATTAACTAGGTACTAAAACATTGGCCAAGGAATAATTGTTTGAGGGAAAGCAATAAAATTTGAAAAATTCAACATACTGTTAACAGGCAATGCGTTTAGGGACACATAGGAGAGAATGGTGGGGTGGTTAGTGGGTAATTTTACAAATGGTTAAAGATAATCTACATCTTT
This sequence comes from Pelophylax lessonae, assembly GCF_965119305.1. Lineage (NCBI taxonomy): Eukaryota > Metazoa > Chordata > Amphibia > Anura > Ranidae > Pelophylax > Pelophylax lessonae. Next base: position 839,360,559 of record NC_138768.1, on the reverse strand, counting down.
ACTACTATGTGCATGCGGACAGAGGGTAGTTTACAAATAATGGCCTGTGTCAATTGCTGTACATCCAAAAACATCATAATTCGGGTGAAACTAGTAATACATGTAATGTAAAAAATCAAACATACCTTGATATAGTCCTTCTGCAAAACCTTGATGATGGCAGAGCAGGTCTCAGGGATGATGACTCCAAGTGCTTGGGGGGAGATGCCTGTGGTGAACTTCAGATCCTGCAGGCTTCTCCCTGTTGCAAGATACCTCAAAGTCGCAATTAGCCTTTGCTCAGGAGTAATTGCAAGCCGCATACAAGTATCCTGCTTCAGAATATAGGGGGACACCAGGGCAAGAAGACGGTAAAAGATGGGATCCGTCATCCTCAAATAATTCCTGAAGTCATCAGGATTATTTTCCTGGAGCTCCCTCAGCAAGGACATATGAGAAAATTGATCACGGTTAAGCAACCAATTTTTCGTCCAGGAGGTCCGCTTCTTCTTCCTATTGCTCGTACGTCGTCTCAGAGCCAAAACTCCAACACTAACGACAGCAACGGACGAATTCACGGTCGCCATAATAAATTCTCGAACGATGTCTCGGAAAATAGCGAAATGTCGTCAACCAAACAAATGCTACCGAAATCAGCGCGAGATGCCCAGAAGGGTCACGGCCAAACACTCACTTCCTCTTTTGTAGCGGCGAACGTGCGTGGAACGTAGTGACGTCATTTTCTGTCGGAAGACAAATGTCCTGGGCAAGTTTTGAGCACTTTTCAACAGACAAACAACAAACACACCAGCCGCGAACATTTGTAGGACGTTCTGTCGGCCGACGATCGGTACGTGTGTACGGGGCTTAAGAAGCACGCCCCTAGGGACACACATAGTCACTGCATCTCTAATAAAGTTTACCCCTTCCCTGCCAGTGTCATTTTTACAGTAACAGTGCATATGTATAGCACTGATTACTGTAGTAATGTCACTGGTACCCCCAAAAGTGTCAAAATTGTCAGTCAAGGGTCCGATCTGTCCGCCGCAATGTCGCAGTCCGCAAAAAAAATCGCAGATTGCCGCCATTACTCGTTAAAAAAAAAAACACCAAGAATTACAGAAATCTTTCCATTAGTAAACGCAATAACTTTTGCGCAAACCAATCAAAAAACGCTTATTGTGATTTTTTTTTTTTTAACAAACATAGGTAGCAGTAAACAAATTGGCCAAAAATTTAAAAAAATTTAGATTTTTACATTTTTTTGGGGGGGAATTTCATATAAAAAAATGTGAAAAATATTGTTATTTTTGCAATATTGTCGCTCTTTTTTTGTTTATAGCGCATGATCAAAAAATCGCACAGGTGATCAAATACCACAAAAAGAAAGCTCTGTTTGTGGGAAAAAAAGGACATCAAATTCGTTTAGGTACAGCGTCGCACGACTGCGCAATTGTCCGTTAAAGTCACACAGTGCCGAATCGCAAAATAGGCCCTGGTCAGAAAGGGGGTAAAATCTTCCGGGGCTTAAGTGGTTAAAGAGATCCAGCCTTTATTTCACTTTATATTTTTTTCACACGGGCCTTTTTAGAATACGGATAAAGTTCTAACTCTTTTATTTCGAGTTACTGTTCACCATAAATGGATCCTTCCACCACTCTGATCTGCTTGGTTTTGCCTGCCATAAATTACTTGTAAGTAGGTAACCCAAGCCAGATATTTTTTATTTAAAAAAAATCTGTGTAATTTTCTCCTTCAACATATTACACTGTACATCATGTTTACATCCATCCTGTTTCTTGCTGGCACTTCCAGGCTGCCTATTGGAAAGAGAATACACAGTATGGGAGATAACCATGGAACACAATCGCTTTTCTTCTTGTGGTTTCAATTAGCTAACAAAATGTTTCATGTAAAGGCACATTTTTGATTTTTGTATTTTATGTCTTCATCTCTACTAAGGAATAAATTACATCTCATATCCTAATCTATAATAAAAACTAAGGTACATTTTATGTCCTCATCTCTCCTAAGAAATTAGGTACATCTTGTGTCTGCATCTCTTCTAGGGAATAATGTACAGCTCTTGTCCCCAAACCCTCCTAAGGAGAGAGGTACATCTTGTGTCCTCTTCCCTACTGAGGAATGCGGTACATGTTTTGCTTTCATCTTTACAAGAATGATGTACAGTACATCTCATGTCCTCACCAGTACTAAGGAAAAAGGCCTTTCGTCCGCTGTCAGCTTAAAATGGGTCACAGGATTGCAGAACAAACTGTGATCTATAGGAGAAGTACAGCAAAAAAAAAGCTTTGATCACACTTAATCTCTACTAAGGGATGATGTACTTTTTGTATTCTCATCTCTATTAACAAATGAAGTATATCTAGTGTCCTCTTCTTCATGGTCGTCCGCAGAACTTTCTTCAGGGGGGGGGGGGGTCATTTTAAGGGTCACCCATACTTTGCTCCTTTTGGATAATGTCATGAAGGCAACATCAGTCACCGCAGGAGCCACATATTTTTTTTAAAGGGGAAACAGCAGAATTTATTGCTGTGTAATTTGGCCCCTTCTATGACCTAAAATACCTGGCTGATCCTGCCTGGCTATGTCCTCCCCTCTGTAAACTGACCACGGTATACCATGGCTGCTGAGCCCTGACACCATGGTCAGTCTACGTACCTCCAGCTCCCGCAGCTCTCCTGTCCTCCTCTGTCCTCTCTCACCCTCCCTCCCTGCCTGTCTGCTCCTGTGTCAGTCCCTACCCCCTCCCCTCCTTCTGCTGTAGTTTCATTTAAAATGTCATATCCTGTCTACAGTCTGTTTAATAATCCTGTGTGACCCTGTGCCTGTGTTTTATAAAAAAAAAAAAAGTTCTTTACCAGTTTTCAGAGTGTTGATCGCCGCTCACGTGACCCGCTGTCTCTCTCCTCCTCTCAGCCTCTCCTCCTTCCCTCCTGACTGACGTCAGTGGGGAATCCTCGGCCCTGCCCACTGCAGGCAGCTATCAGACAGTGAGAGGAGTCACGTGAGCGGTGATGATTGAAAACTAGTAAAGAATGGTTTATTTTTTAAAACACATACACAGACATAGGGTATGGACACACAGGATTATTAAACAGACCAGACAGAGTGGTATAGAGCAGCTTAGCAACCACTTTAAAGAGGAAGTTGAGATTCCGGGGGGGCACACGCCCCACCCTTGCCCCCCTTGCGGACACCCATGCTCTTCTTTATTAAGGAAGGGGGTATGTCTAATGTCCTCATCTCTACTGAGGAGAGAGGTACTGTACATTTTGTGTCTTCATCTCTACTAGAGAATGATGCACAGTGAGGGAAAAAAGTATTTGATCCCCTGCTGATTTTGTACGCTTGCCCAATGACAAAGAAATGATCGTCTATAATTTTAATGGTAGGTTCATTTTAACAGTGAGAGACAGAAAAAACAACAAAACTATCCAGAAAAAAACATTTCAAAAAAGTTATAAATGGATTTGCATTTTAATGAGTGAAATAAGTATTTGATTCCTTTCACAAAACATGACTTAGTACTTAGTGGCAAAACTCTTGTATTGGCAATCACAGAGGTCAGATGTTTATTGTAGTTGGCCACCAGGTTTGCACACATCTAAGGAGGGATATTGTCCCACTCCCTGTCCAAGTCATTAAGGTTTCAAGGCTGACGTTTGGTAACTTGAACCTTCAGCTCCCTCCACATATTTCCTGTGGGATTAAGTTCTGGATAATCCAGGACCTAATGTGCTTCTTCTTGAGCCACTTTTTTGTTGTCTTGACCGTGTGTTTTGGGTCATTGTCATGCTGGAATACCCATCCATGACCCATTTTCAATGCCCTGGCTGAGGGAAGGAGGTTCTCACCCAAGATTTGACGGTACATGGCCCCTGTCTATCGTTCGTTTGATGCAGTGAAGTTGTCCTGTCCCCTTAGCAGAAAAACACTTCCAAACCTCCATGTTTGACCGTGGGGATGGTGTTCTTGGGGTCATAGACAGAATTCCTCCTCCTCAAAACACAGCAAGTTGAGTTGTCAAAGAGCTTGATTTTGGTCTCATCTGACCACAAAACTTTCACCCAGTTCTCCTCTGAATCCTTCAGATGTTCATTAGCAAACTTCAGACGGGCCTGTACATGTGCTTTCTAGAGCAGGGGGACCTTGCGGGCACTGCAGAATTTCAGTCCTTCACAGCTACGGTGATTACAGTCCCATCTGCCTTGACATCATTGACAAGATTCTCCCATGTAGTTCTGGGCTGATTCCTCACCATTTTCATGATCGTTGAAACTCTACATGGTGGGATCTTGCATGGAGCCCCAGACCAAGGGTCAGTTATTTTGTGTTTCTTTGCAAATAGTCACACCAACTGTTGTCACCCTCTCACCAAGCTGCTTGTAGCCCATTCCAGCCTTGTTTAGGTCTACAATCTTGTTTTTAACATCCTTGGACAGCTCTTTGGTCTTGGCCATGGTAGAGAGATTGGAATCTAATTGATTGATTGCTTCTGTAGATACTGTAGGTGTCTTTTATACAGGTAACAAGCTGAAATTAGGAGCACTCCCTTTTTTTTTTTTTTCAAATAAATTTTATTGAAAATTTTTTCAAATAACAAATTAGCAAAAAGTACAGTAAACGAAAACTCAAAAGGTTGAATATATACTGCAATGAAATGAGAGATCTAGAATACCAGAAATAAAAAATCCTATAGCAAGGGGGGACTGGGGTAGGATACCTCAGGTGGGGGTAGGGGTGAGAGGAGGGGTGAGGGATGGTGATGGGAGTAGGAACTATAGGAGGGGGGAGGGGGAGAGGTTAGGGTTAAAGGCAGGACAATTTAAAAAGGAGAACTCCCTTTTAAGAGAGTGCTCCAATCTCAGCTTGTTACCTGTATAGAAAACACCTGGGTGCCAGAAATCTTGTTGATTGATAGGGGATCGAATACGTATTTCAATAATTAAAATGCAAATCAATTTATAACTTTTTTAAATGCGTTTTTCTAGATATTTTTGTTGTTATGCTGTCTCTCACAAAGAACAGAAACAAAAACCTACCATTAAAATTATAGACTGATCATTTCTTTGTCAGTGGGCAAATGTACAAAATCAGCAGGGAATACTTTTTTCTCTCACTGTACATATTTTATCTTCATCTCTATAAAGGAGTGAGGTACATCTCATATCCTAAACCCCTACTTAGGTACATTCCATGTCCTCATCTCGACTAAGGAATGAGGTACATCTCAGGTTTTCATCATTACAAGAATGATATTCATCTCATCTCATGTCCTCATCTCTACTAACAAAAGAGATATATCTTATGTGCTAATCTCCACTAAGGAAAGATGTACATCTCCTTTCCTCATATCTCTTAAAAAATTATAGTAAGTCTCATGTTTTCAACTCTACTTAGAATGATATACATCTCATGCTCTCATCTCTAATAAAGGAATAAAAGTACTGTGCATCTCGAAGAATTATGTATATATGGTATCCTCATCTCTGTTAAGGAATGAGGTACATCTAATTTCCTCATCTCTACCAAGAGGTAAATGTTATGTCTTCATCTCTACTGAGGTATGGTACATCTCATATCCTAATCTGTAAAATTACATTAATAAGGTGGATTGATGATGTACGTTTTTTTTTATCTTCTTCATTATTAAGGAGTGAGGTACATCCTCATCTCTACCAAGGAATGAGGTATGTCTCATGTTTTCATCTCTACAAGAATTAAATTTATCTCATCTCATGTCCTCATATCTTCTAACAAAAAGAGATACATCTCATGTGATAATCTCTACTAAGGAAATATGTACATTTCATATCCTAATCTCTGATAAGATATGATATATATCATCATATGGCCTTATCTCTAATAAGAAAATAGATACATCTCATCCCTACAAAGGAATGATAGTGCATCTCATCCCTAAATCTCTACTAAGAAATAATGTACATATTGTATGCTCATCTTTATTAAGGAATGAGGTACATCTCATATCCTCATCTCTACAAAGGAAAAGGGTATAGCTTATGTCCTCATCTCTACTAAGAAGAGAGGTACATTTTACATCTTCATCTCTATTGAGATACATATCATATCCTCATCCAAAATAATAAATAAGGTACATTTTAGGTTCTCACTTCTCCTAAGAAATGAGGAACATCTCTACTAAGTATCAAGGTACGTAGTATCTCTTCATCTCCACAAGAATGATATTTGTCTTGTCTCATGTCCTCATCTGTACTAACAAAAGAGATACATTTCATGTGCTATTCTCCATTAAGGAAATATGTACATTTCATGTCTTAATATTTACTAAGAAGTGTTGTACAGCTCATCTCTACTAGGAAATGAAGTACATCCCATGTCTTCTTCTCTAATAAGGAGTAGGGATGATCGAACGGTTCGTGTCGACCATCGGTTCGACACGAACATTGGGTGTTCGGAATTCGGCCCGAATTCGGAACTTTTTGTGGTAAAAGTTCGGAATTCGGCCACCAGAACCGCCAAAAATGCAATGGGACAGGAACTGTGCTTTAAAAGCCCATGATTGGCCCAGAAACATCAGTAAAATGTGATTGGAGTGACTACGGGGTCCAGAGCCCAATGAGGAGTGAATACGCCCCCCCATACGCCCCCCAGTATATAATATAGCCCCGCCATAACTCTAGCACTGTAATACAGGGCTGTGGAAGAGAGTGGAAGCATTTGTGTTGCTCCAGTGTCATTTTGCAATTATTAGTGTGAGGAAAGGGATATGCAGTGTAGTTGGGGTACTATATACCACTATAGTTAGATTAAAAAATCTAGTTTTTGTAGGGATAGCTTTAAGTGTCAGGGTGAACGTAGTGTAGTTTAGGGTGAACTGTTGCTGCCATGTCAGGGTGACCGTAGTGTCGTTAAGGGTGAACTGACGCTGCCATGTCAGGGTGATTGAACTCTGCCATGTCAGGGTGACCCCACTATGCAGATTCTGGGTTAGGGGTATACATATATACATTTATATATGTCAAAAACGACACTTTTTAAGAACTTTTTTTTGCCTGATTCATAGTCTCTGGGGCATGACCCAGAACCCTAGGCACTTTTTAGGGGCATTTTTTGGGTTTTAGGGCTTCACAATTGTGTTTTTTGATTCCAGAAGTTCGAGTCCCACTGATTTCAATGGGGTTCTGGAATCCAAACCAAACTTTTGGGAAATTCGGGTGTTCTGGTCGAACCGAACTTTTCAAAAGTTCGATCATCCCTAATAAGGAGTGAGGTACATCTTATGTCCTCAACCGCTACTAAGGAGTGAGGTACATCATGTGTCCTTTTCCATAATAAGGAGTGAGGTACATATTATGTCCTAGTCTCCATGAAGAAATGATGTACATATAATGTTTTAAGGAATGGCATACCTCACAAAGGAGTGAGATAAACCTCATGTCCAGTCTTCCCTGCAGACAGTATTACATCCGTCATGTGTATAGCTCATGCTGTGAATGGTTGTAAAATTAAAATTCACTTTGCCTGCAGATTTAAACAAGACACACTATGAAACTCAAATAATAACTATATTTATTCCTGCTGGTTGACAAGTAATATCATATTTTTGAAAACAGTGTAGCTACTTGCTTTAACAACCTGACCAAAGTTTAATAACTGCTGGCAAAACATAGCGGAAAGACAATTGTTCTCCGAGCGGAAAAACAAGTAACCAAATAAAAGAGAAAGAAATCATTGTCAGTATTGTTTAATCAAACAATAACAATTCGCAATAAAAAGCGCCATGAACAATTCATAAGGTAATTAGTTTCAAAGAACACTATAATTATATACTTGTTTATTGAAAGTCTATTGTGTAGATGCATAAAAGAATACATATGAAACAAAATCATTAAAATACATCACCAGTACTGTTTAGTAGAAGTTCTTTGTGTGACTGCGTAAAAAAAAAAATGAAATAAATAAATAAAAACGAACAAAACAATATATTAAAACAAAGTCCTTAATTACTTGCCGGGTAATTTTATTTATTTCCAATGTGTAGTTATTTATTTTAAAAATGCAATCTAACATTACATGTACAAAAACCAATAAAGGAAAGTTAGTAACAATAATGTATCTAATTTCTTAGTGCTGTAATTTAATTTGATAGTTTATAAATGTCTGGTTACAATGCATTTAATGTGTTTGTTTTTATTCAAAAGGATTCTCATAGTTTTAGGACTTCTCGGTTGCTGCTTCTCTTCTTTGGAAGCCAATGTTGGATGCTTTCTGGCATTGTCAACCCTTGCAGGTCTTGAAAAGGCCACTGTTGGAAATCCTTTATTTATTTACTATCCATTATTTATACACTATCTTGTCAAAAGTATTGGGACACCTGCCTTTACACGCACGTGAACTTTAATGGCATCCCAGTCTTAGTCTGTAGGGTTCAATATTGAGTTGGTCAACCCATTGCAGCTATAACAGCACTTCCAGAAGTGTATTTGTGAGGTCTGTGGACTCCATGTAAGCAGCAAAATATAAATCTTCAATACATATATGGGAGCTATTTTACCTGCCAAAGGATTTAAGTTTCTGTCCAGCCAGTCTTGGGCTTTACACAGTTCTGCCACGTAGCATAGTCCCGTGTAGAAGGGGAGAAACCTGATTTTCCTCTGCTGCTGTTCTATAGGTCTTCTCCCCATCCCTTGACAGTGAGAAGAAGCGGGATGAGCCCACCTCTCTATCACTCCGTTCACTCCTCTACTACTAACACTACTACTAAACCACTACTAAAACTATTACTACTATTTTTTACTGCCACTGCTATATCTACTACACTTTAACTGCTACTTTAAGACCTCTACTAGAGGTTCTACTTTAAAATTGCCATAAATTACTACTACTATTACTCCTACTATTACTGATGCTACCACTACTAGTTTTACTACTACCATTACTAGACAAAATTGTACCATCGAGGGAGTGTGGCTGAACGGCAACAGGAAGTGACAGACATGACCCCCCACTGGAAGTGACATACCGGAAGTGATGGATGTGTTATCGGGAGTAACGCTGACATGCGGGGCAGAAGCCCACTGGTGGTAAAGCACACAGCTACTACATATCTCTAGTTGTGGGATTTGTTGTAAAGCTTATTCTGTTCTTATTTTGTGAGTATTTTTTTTTAGCTTTTTTAATAAAAGGATGTTTATTGATTTACACTATTGGAGCCTTTTACTCTTTTTTTATGTAATTCTGGAGCCACTTTGGAGGATGGCATCTGGAATTGCTGAGTTAAACTACAAACAGTGGTTCTAATATAGAGCACACTATGCTGATCCTATTTAACCACCTGCTGCCCGCCCAGAGAAGTTGTACTGTGAGCCTGTGGCAGCTCCAGGCCAGGCACCATGCCCCCTGCTGACCCACGCTCTGATTGAATACAGCACGATTTTGGCAGCTGTTTTCAGCCAATAATTTTAGCTGAAATCAGCTGATCGGCTGTGGCCAATCACACACAGAGTTCTGTGTTCTGTGAACAACAATCTAGCTGTTTCCTCTCCCTGCAAAGCAGGGAGAAAAAAATCAAACAGATAGTAAAGTATAAGCACACATACAGTATTCCACACATTACACAGTGTTAGGCACACAATTAACCCTTTGATTGACCTTAGGTGTTAATCCCTTTCCAGCCAGTGTCATTAGTACAATGACAGTGTACAATAATATCACTGATCACTGCATTAATGTCACTATTGATGCCAGTGTCAGTTAGCTCCAGTTGTACCTTCCAACCAGTGTCAGCTAGCTCCAGATTTCCCATCACACTATTAAAAGTCCTATAACATGTTATTACACTTCCATGCTTTACTGTAGGAATGGTATTATTTGGACGGTGAGCTGTATTGGATTTCTGCCAGACATATTTTTTGGTGTTGAGGCTAAACAATTCAATTTTAGTCTCATCTGACCAAAACACATTTTTCTGTGTGCAACCAGAATCTTCAAGGTGCATTTAAGGTGGTCAGATGAGAGAAAATTTTAATTATTTGGCCACAACACCAAACGTCTGACGGCAATCCAATACAGCTCACCATTAGGGATGAGCTTCGAGTTCAAGTCGAACGACTCAAACATTGGCTGTTTTCTCTTTCGCCAAATGATGAACAAATGTGCTTCTTCGCAGGAAATTCAAGCTCCCACATTATCATGGTCTCCTGATACCAGGGGGATGTGAACCCACAACCATCTCAATTGCAATCCTAGTATTCTTCTACCACCTACGCCACTGTCAAGCCTGCTTAAGTCTAACACACTCTCCCTTATTTCTATCTCATCCACTGTGTGTAGGGTGAGATAGAAGTAAGTTAGTTAGGTAGGGCGAGTGTGTTCAGCTTAAGCATGCTTGATAGTGGCGTAAGTGGTAGAATGCCAGGCTTGCAATTACAAGGTTATGGGTTTGATTCCCTTGGTCAGCATGTGATTTTTTAAGTGGAATTCTATAGGTAATAAAACATTGCTGGCAGGGAGAGAGATTTTTGTATTTTACAGTTTGTTGAGATCGGATAGTGAAGTGTATACCACAAAGTTTTATATATATATATATATATATATATATATATATATATATATATATATATATATATATATATATATATATACACACTTCAGTTTATATCAGTTTATGTCAGTATTGCTAAAAAAAGCAGTGTGGGGTCCCCCCCAGTCAATACCAGGCCACTCGGGTCTGGTATGGATTTTAAAAAATTAAAAAAAAAATGGCATGGGGTTCCCCCTAAAATCCATACCAGACCCTTATGCGAGCACACAGCCTGGCTGGCCAGGGTGGGGGCGAGCTAGCGCCCCCCCCTCCTGAATTATACCAGGCCACATGCCCTCAACATGGGGGGTGGGTGCTTTGGAGCAGGGGGGCTCTACTACCCCAAAGCACCTTGCCCCTATGTTGATGGGGACAGGGGTTTCTTCCCCACAACCCTGGGCTGTGGTTGTGGGGGTCTGCGGGGGAGGTTTATCAGAATCTGAAAGCCCCATTTAACAAGGGAGACCCCAGGTCCCGCCCCCCCCATGTGAATGGATATCGGGTACATCGTACCCTCACCCTTTCATAAAAAAAGTGTACAAAAAAAATAAAGACAAAAGTCAGTTTTGGACAAGTTCTTTATTAAAAAAAAAAATGCATCCCCCGATGATCAATCGCCCTGTTGAGGCCATGTGGCTTGGATTTTTTAATTTTGGCGTGGGGTTCCCCTTAAAATCCATACCAGACACGAGGGGCCTGGTATGGATTTTGGGGGGGACCCCACGCTATTTTTTACATTTTTTTTATCTGTATTGCCAGGAGCCGACAATACATTACAGCCGCGAGGAAGTTTAAATTATATTTTTTCCTTTAGAAATGTCAGTATTGCTGCAACGGGCTACATACATTGCACAAATGCACCACTTTACAGGCACATTAAGCCCCCCCCCCCCGCCTCCGGCACAATATTTAAAGGAATTTTTCATTTACTGTATATTGTTTCACTTTAAGCATTATAAAAATCAATGCTCCTGTAAAAACTATCATCTTAAAATTTTTTTTTTTGCATTGATTCATGTCCCCCATGGCAGTACCCAGGTCCCCCATACACTTTTATGGGCCAATAACTTGCATTTAAGCCCTTAGAATTAGGACTTTTTATTTTTCATGTTCGTGTCCCATAGAGTTTAATGGAGTTTGCATGTTCGCTGGAACATTTCCCCTGTTCAAGATGTTCTGGTGCAAACCGAACAGGGGGGGTGTCTGGCTCATCACTACTCACCATCCAAATAACACCATTCCTACAGTAAAGCATGGAGGTGGTAATATCCTGTTATAGGGGGTTTCTCTGCAGCAGGGACTGGAAAACTTGTCAGGATAGAAGGAAAAATGGATGGAGCAAAATGACATCAAATTCTTGAGGAAAATCTGCTGCCATCTAACAGAAAGTTGTAAAATGGAAGAAGGTTTACCTTCCAACATGACAATGACCCAAAGCACATAGCAAAAATGACCACACAGTGGTTGAAGGAGAAAAAGGTGAATGTCCTTGCATGGCCTAGTCAGAGCCCAGACTTAAGCCCCATTGAAAATTTGTGGAATGACTTGAAGACTGCAGCCCACAATCTTGGAGCAGTTCTGCAAAAAAGAGTGGATATATATTGCAAAGTTTAGATGTGCAAAGTTAGTAGAGACATCCCAACAGACTAAAGGATGTAATTAGAGCAAAATGTGGTCCAACCAAATACTGATATAAGTGTGGGGGGGGCGGGGGAGGTGATCCTTTTTCAAACTGTTTCTGTTTTTGAATTTTTTGAATTTTTTCTGATATGTTGGTGTTATATTTTTCACTTGGATGTTAAGTTGCGCTAGTAAATACAGCTGGATTAAACAAGAACTGTGTCTGTCTTTTAAGTCAGGCTGCAAAGCAACAAAAGGTTATTATTTTAAAAGCGGGTGATTCTCTCCTATACCCACTGCATATCATCATTTGTAGACGCTACTACCTTTGCACAAACCAACTAATATACACTTATTGCAATTTTTTTTTTATTAAAGACATGAAACAGAATACATGTTGGCCTAAATTTATGAAGAAATTTAATTTTTTTATTGAAAATGTTTTTATAACAAAAAGTAGAAAATATTGTTGTTTTTTTTTTTTTCTTAAATTTGCAGTCTTATTTCTTTTATATTGAAAAAAACAGTGATGATCAAATACCACCAAAAGAAAGTTCTATTTCTGTAAAAAAAAATTTTTAACAATTTAATTTGCATATAGTGTTGCATGACTGCACAATTACCATTTTTATTGATGGTCAGTAGGATAAGGACATCTTTCTGCTGGCGGTCAGTTAGAAGAATGCCCCCCCCCCCCTTTATAGATAGCTGAAAAGATCATTGTTGTCAGTGGTTACTTATCTGTGAGGCAGAATTTGTTTTTTGCTCAAGGAACCTTTAACCTTTGGAGGAACCTTGTGTCAGGGTCTGCATTTGAACCTGAAACCTCTGTGGTGTCCAGTTTGAGCTCTTTTCACTGTGCCGCCTAAGATGCAGCACAGCTCAGTATCTGATCTCTTAAGACAGGGGTGTAAAACTGGAGCCTTCCAGGTGTTGCAGAACTACAAGTCCCATCATGCCTCTACCTGTGGGAGTCATGCTTGTAACTGTCAGCCTTGCAATGCCTCATGGGACTTGTAGTTCCGCAACAGCTGGAGGGCTACCAGTTTGACACCTGTGTCTTAAGATAATCTTTCCTTGTCTCTTGTTTCTCTTGAACCTTGAATCTTTTGCTCCTCCCAAGAACTTCCTGATTTAAGTCATGTCTCTGCAGTTTGCCAGATTATTGTGTTCTCTCCAGCCGATATCTTGCTCCTTTGTGTACTTCCTGATGTACTTATCTTCACTACCACTTGTTACTGACTTTTGACTTGTTCCTCAATTACGCTTCTGTTTAATCCCAACCTGCAACCACTTGTTACTGACCTTTGGCTTGTTTACTGACTACCTTTCTGCTTGATACCTACATGCTATATCTTCTACTGGACACTAGGGATGATCGAACGGTTTGGGTTGACCATCGGTTCGACCCGAACATTGGCTGTTCGAGGTTCGGCCGAATTTAGAACTTTTTGCCCAAAAATTTCGGAATTCGGCAACCAGAACCGACCAAAATGCAATGGGACAGGAAATGGGCTTTAAAAGCCCATGATTGGACCAGAACCATTAGCAAAAGCCAATTGAGGGGGCAGGAGAATGCTAGGAATGTGTTGCTAGGAATGTGATTGGAGTGACTAGGGGGTCCATAGACCAATCATTAGTGAATACGCCACCAGTATATAAGATAGCCCCGACAAATTCCTAGCATTGTTATACAGGGACATGGAAGAGAGTGGAAGCAGTTTGTGGACTTCTGCTACAAAGTGTCATTTAGAATTTATTAGTGTGAGGAAAGGGATATCTAGTGTAGTTAGGGTGCTCTTTTACACTTTAGTTAGCTTTAATTTATTCAGTTTCTGTAGGGAAAGTGTTAAGTGTAAGGGGACCGTAGTGTAGTGTAGGGTTAACTGACAGTGACTGCTATGGCAGGGTGACCAAACCCTTCCATATCAGGGTGACCGCTATAGAGAAAAGCTAGTTTCTCTTGTGTCACTTCGCTGCAGTAATATGGCTTCGCCCCCGTCAGCATTCTTTTTGGCTGCAGGCGTCCATAGGGATCTTTTGAGCACATGTTTGGAGTCAGGCATGACATCTGAACATGTGTATAGGGGGTATATATATATACGCTCCTATCACACCTATATATGTCTAAGTGTAAAATACATATAAGTATGTGTGTATATATACCACTATACACAAGTTCAGATGTTTTGCCTGCCTCCAAAGAACCCCAAAAAAATGCCCAAATAAACGCTAGCGTAAAAAGAAAACGCCCAGGTGTGTTGTTGCAGGCATTTTTTTGGGGTTTTTGGAGGCAGGCAAAACATCTGAACTTGTGTATACCGGTATCAATACACACATACTTATATGTATATACACACCTAGACATATATAGGTGTGATAGTAGCAGAAATATATGCTTGCGCTAATGAAATCATTTACACTAATATGGTTACACTCCTATAACACCTAAATATGTCTAAGTGTAAAATACATATAAGTATGTGTGTGTATATAACACTATACACAAGTTCAGATGTTTTGCCTGCCTCCAAAAACCCCAAAAAAATGCCTGCAACAACACACCTGGGAGTTTTTTTTTTTTGACGCTAGCGTTTTTTTGGGGTTCTTTGGAGGCAGGCAAAACATCTGAACTTGTGTATAGTGGTATATATACCACTATACACAAGTTCAGATGTTTTTCCTGCCTCCAAAGAACCCAAAAAATGCCCAAAAAAACGCTTGCTACTAAACCGGCAAGGTGTGAAAAGCGAGAAACCACTAACCTGTTCTATAAGTGACAAAACACAAACAATCTTTTTTTTATGGTTCTGGACATGCTACAGAGCTGAAACTTCACAGGTACACTTTTTAGACCCCCCAGATACTAAATCCAAAGACATTTTTTTTTTTTTTAATTTTTCAATAATTGACTCTCTATCAAAAATTACAATTTTTAAGAACTTTTTTTTGTGTGATTTTGTGTCTGGGGGGTCTAAAATGTGTACCTGTGAAGTTTCAGCTCTGTAGCATATCCAGAACCATAAAAAAAAAAGATTGTTTGTACTAGGTTACTTATAGAACAGGTTAGTGGCTTCTCGCTTTTCACACCTTGCCGGTTTAGTAGCAGGCGTTTTTTTGGGCATTTGTTTGGGTTCTTTGGAGGCAGGCAAAACATCTGAACTTGTGTATAGTGATATATACCTGTATACACAAGTTCAGATGTTTTGCCTGCCTGAAAAGACCCCAAAAAATGCCCAGAAAAATGCTTGCTACTAAACCGGCTAGGTGTGAAAAGCGAGAAGCCACTAACCTGTTCTATAAGTGACCTAGTACAAACAATCTTTTTTTTTATGGTTCTGGACATGCTACAGAGCTGAAACTTCACAGGTACACTTTTTAGACCCCCAGATACTAAATCCAAAGAATTTTTTTTTTTTTTCAATAATTGGCTCTCTATCAAAAATGACACTTTTTAAGAACTTTTTTTTGTATGATTAATAGTCCCTGGGGTATGACCCAGAACCCTAAGCACTTTTTAGGGGCATTTATTGGATTTTAGGGCTTCAAAATGGTGTTTTTTAAATACCGAAGTTCGGGTCCCATTGATTTCAATGGGGTTCTGAAATCCGGGCCGAACTTTCGGGAAGTTCGGATGTTCTGGCTGAACCAAACTTTTAAAAAGTTCGATCATCCCTACTGGACACCAGCTTGCTCACCTCCTGCTGGGGAGATCCTAAGGAACTGTGACCTGGTATTAATACACAGCAAAACCCATCTCCACCATCAGAATCTCTAGTGAATACCAGTTAGTGCTTAGACCCTGTAGCTCAGGTGAGCCCATGTCAATCGCCAGGGGAACCTGCTTGTATTTCTATCCTGCTGGTCGGTGGGAGACTCTCTACTGCTATAGAAACTGGTCCCCGAGCCTGACCCCTGACTGAATGTCCTTGTTGATCAAAGGCTTCTCTTCAATCTTAGACATACAACCAAAACATCTTCAATTATCTAAGTGTCTAAAATAGGAAACAAATATTTTACCCTAAACCAACTAAGTGTACTTAAATGTTCATTCTCATTGTCATTTAACTTGTTAAGGCAGTCACCTGTTGTATTTACGTTTTCTTCATTTCTAGCATATTTATTCAGATCTAGTTGTTGAGCTTGGTGGTCTGATACTGCACCCTGCATGTCATCAGTAATACATTGTTCATAATATATGAACTGACGTTTAGTATGGTGGTAACTGAGAAAAAGAGGTGTGCTTGACAGGCCTTCTCCTGCTTTCCTTCTCTGTCATGTCTCATTTTCCAGGAACATTTTCCAGAGATCCTCTATTATTTATTTGCAGTATGTGAACTGGAGGGAAAAGGATGATTAATGGATGAAATTTCTGGTGGTTTGAGGTTGACATTGATCACATGACACCTCCTGAATACTACATTTCCTCTCCGGTACTTCATCAGCGTGTTACTGTTGAGGAAAGGAGAGCGCTATGTAAGCAGTTCTGAGCAGCATGTAAAAGAATTTTCCTGGTGCTGGTAGAGTGCACCTGTCATTCAATGGAAGTTATGGATTCAATAGGAAATGGCATTTATGATCTGTAACTGATTACACATTCATTACTGAATTCCGAGTCAGCACAAAGAGAATAGGACAAATTTAATGCTAGTATTTTTAAGCAACTAAATCTTTTGTTTGTCCTGTCATTGAAGCCTAATTGAACCATCAGTTAAATTAAAGAGATATTAAAGGTTCTCTTTTAAAAAAAATAAAATAATAAACATATCATATGGTTTTGCACAGAGGAGTCCCGGTCCTCCACCGTTGCTCCTGGCTCCTTTTCTTCCGCGAGTCCATTGACATAGACCAGGTGGCTCTGCCCTGCCTCTCACTCCTTGTCACAGCCTTTGATTGACAGAAACACTGCCATCAATCTGCCCAGAGAGGAGGGAGCACAGAACGTGGAGGAGCCTTGGCTTTCATGAGCACGCTGGATTGTGTATGGTTGCAGCTAAGTAAAAGGGGGGGGGGATTTGTTACAGGGAAGGTTTTTTACCTTAACCACTTAAGCCCCGGAAGATTTTACCCCCATTCCGACCAGGGGGTATTTTGCGATTCGGCACTGCGTGACTTTAACGGACAATTGCGCGGTCGTGCGACGCTGTACCTAAACGAATTTGGCGTCCTTTTTTTCCCACAAACAGAGCTTTCTTTTGGTGGTATTTGATCACCTGTGCGATTTTTTGATCACGCACTATAAACAAAAAAAGAGCGTAAATTTTGCAAAAATAACAATATTTTTCCCATTTTTTTATATGAAATTCCCCAAAAAAAAAATTTAAAAATCAAAATTTTTTTACTTTTTCAGCCAATTTGTTTTATGCTACCTATGTTTGGTAAAAAAAAATCGCAAAAAGCGTATTTTGATTGGTTTGCGCAAAAGTTATCGCGTTTACTAACAAAGGGAAAGATTTCTGTCATTTTTGTTGTTTTTTTTTTTAACGTGTAATGGCGGCAATCTGCGATTTTTTTTGCGGTACTGCGACATTGGAGCGGACAGATCGGACCCTTGACTGACATTTTTGACACTTTTGGGGTTACCAGTGACATTTCTACAGTAATCAGTGCTATATATATGCACTGTTACTGTAAAAATACACTGGTAGTGAAGGGGTTAACTTTATTTGGGAGGGAGGGGCTGTGTGTATCCCTAGGGGCGTGCTTTCTACTGTGATTGGCTGGGGCTTGAGCTGTATGGACACTGATCAACGGATCTAAATACTAGATCCGAGTGATCAGTATCCTAATAGCAAGGAGAATGACAGGTGGCTTGTTTACACAAGCTGCCTGACATTCTCCCTCTCCCCCGCCGATCGCCGAGTGACCGGCGGACATCGGGTCCGCCGGTCACACGCGCGGGGGGGTCCGTGACCACGCGGGAGCGGGAGCGCGCCTCCGGGGGCGCGCGCTCGCTCCCTAGACCCTCACAAGCTAGTGACGTAGCCCTACGTCACTTTGCCTGTGAGAGGCTGACTGCCGACGTAGATCGGCGTTAGGCAGTCGGCAAGTGGTTAATGCATTAACCACTTAAGCCCCGGAAGATTTTACCCCCATTCCGACCAGGGGGTATTTTGCGATTCGGCACTGCGTGACTTTAACGGACAATTGCGCGGTCGTGCGACGCTGTACCTAAACGAATTTGGCGTCCTTTTTTTCCCACAAACAGAGCTTTCTTTTGGTGGTATTTGATCACCTGTGCGATTTTTTGATCACGCGCTATAAACAAAAAAAGAGCGTCAATTTTGCAAAAATAACAATATTTTTCACATTTTTTTATATGAAATTCCCCCCAAAAAAAATGTAAAAATCAAAATTTTTTAAAATTTTCGGCCAATTTGTTTTATGCTACCTATGTTTGGTAAAAAAAATCACAAAAAGCGTATTTTGATTGGTTTGCGCAAAAGTTATCGCGTTTACTAACAAAGGGAAAGATTTTTGTCATTTTTGTTGTTTTTTTTTTTAACGCGTAATGGCGGCGATCTGCGAATTTTTTTGCGGTACTGCGACATTGCGGCGGACAGATCGGACCCTTGACTGACATTTTTGACACTTTTGGGGTTACCAGTGACATTTCTACAGTAATCAGTGCTATATATATGCACTGTTACTGTAAAAATACACTGGTAGTGAAGGGGTTAACTTTATTTGGGAGGGAGGGGCTGTGTGTGTCCCTAGGGGCGTGCTTTCTACTGTGATTGGCTGTGGCTTCAGCTGTAAGGACACTGATCAACGGATCTACATAGTAGATCCATGTGATCAGTGTCTTTGCAGCGAGGAGAATGACAGGCAGCTTGTTTACACAAGCTGCCTGACATTCTCCCTCTCCCCCGCCGATCGCCGAGTGGCCGGCGGACATCGGGTCCGCTGGTCACACGCGCGGGGGGTCCGTGACCACGCGGGAGCGGGAGCGCGCCTCCGGGGGCGCGCGCTCGCTCCCTAGACCCTCACAAGCAAGCAACGTAGCCCTACGTTAGTTTGCCTGTGAGGGGCTGACCGCCGACGTAGATAGTCGTGCGGCGGTCGGCAAGTGGTTAAGGTTAAAAAAAAAAAAAAAAACCTTAGTCTTTAGAACCACTTTAAATCATCAAAATACATCCTAGATGCAACTATGTGGCAAATGAGGTTTAATGTTGATAAATGTAAAGTTATGCACTTGGGGGCTAAGAATATGCATGCATCATACATACTAGGGGAAGTAGAACTGGGGGAATCCATAATAGAGAAGGATCTGGGTGTTCTGGTAGTTCATAAGGTTAATAATAGCATGCAATGCCAAGCTGCGGTTTCCAAAGCAAGCAAAGTCCTTTCTTGTATTAACAGAGGCATGGACTCCAGAGAGAGAGAGATATCATTTTGCCCCTGTACAAAACATTAGTAAGACTTCATCTGGAATATGCAGTTCAGTTTTGGGCACCAGTTCTCAAAAAGGATATCGGAGAACTGGAGAAAGTGCAGAGAAGGGCAACCAAACTGATAAGAGGCATGGAGGACCTCAGCTATGAGGAAAGATTAGAGGAACTGAATGTATTCTCTCTTGAGATTAAAGGGGGATATGATCAACATGTATAAATACATAAGGGGTCCATATAGCGAACTTGGTGTTGAGTTATTCATTTTAAGGTCATCACAGAGGACAAGGGGGCACTCTTTACATCTGGAGGAAAAGTGATTTTGTCTCCAAATACAGAAAGGTTTTTTCACCATGAGAGTTGTGAAAATGTGGAATAGACTCCCTCCAGAGGTGGTTCTGGCCAGCTCAGTAGATTGCTTTAAAAAAGGCCTGGATACTTAATATAACCACTGTAATAAGTACTAATATTAATAGGTAAAGTTGATCCAGGGAATATCCGATTGCCTCTCGGGGTATCAGGAAGGAATTTTTTCCCCTGCTGTAGCAAATCGGATCATGCTTTGCTGGGGTTTTTTGCCTTCCTCTGGATCAGCTGTGGGTATAGGATTGTGTATATGGGATTTTATTGTTGTGTTTTGTTTTTGTGTTTTATTGGTTGGTTATTTTTTCAACCTGACTAACTATGTAACTATGCATCAAAGCAAAAAGTTGAACAAAGTCGTATAGTTGGTTTTCTTTAGAAAGCAGCCACAGCCTGAGTAGAAAGTCTGTTGCTTGCCTGCAGCTGCAGAGAAGGTCCCTTGCACTCTGGGTGGAATCAATGGTCTCTCTGCAGATGTGCAGCATTTCTCATGAGGCTGACCAACAGCATAAAGGCTCCTGTACTGTGCAATGGTACGCCCTTCAGAATTGTAATCACATTGTTATGTGAGTTGTATGTGCATTGCCCTTAATTTTGATTGTTGCGCCCCCCACCCCAATGCACATACACAATATCGATTAGCCAAATGCACCTGGGTTCAGTTTTTTGGAGATATGCTGAGCATCCATATATATGAAAAGTTCACCAGCTAGGTAAAGACTATAGAGTGTGTTACTATTTGGGATGTTGGTTTAATGATGTAACATAATTAGGGTTGAGCGAACCCGGACTGTATTGTTCGGGATCGTACCGGACTTTTGGGTATTCGGTACCCGGACCCGAACATTTCACTGTATGTTTGGCCAATCACAGCCTACTAATGGCATGGCTGTAATTGGCCAGTGCAGCGTGTGACCCAGAGTCTATATAAGCTGGAGTCACATAGCGCCGCGCGTCACTCTGCTCAAACTATACTAGGTAGAGGTTCCTGATGCTGCTGAGGGAGAGATAGGGAGATTATTGTAGGGTCAGGCTGGAGATTGCTTTGAGGGAAAGAATAGGAAGAATCTTCTTTAATCAGACAGCGATCTACATTGGTTTTATTGTGTGGGGGTGCAGTGCACAACCTTTTTGCCCGGAGGGAGAGATAGGAGATTATTGCAGGGGCAGGCAGGAGATTGCTTTGAGGGAAAGAATAGGAAGAATTTTCTTTAATCAGACAGCGATCTACTTTGATTGTATTGTGTGGGGGTGCAGTGCACAATCTTTATGCCCTGACCTGAGCCCAGTGAGGAGGAGAAAGGAGAAAAAAAAACTTTTATCAGTCTGTTAGGTGGGCAGCGTGTGGTGCTGCACATTTAATGCAAGTTGAGTGCATATGTGTCTGCTTAATCTGCATTTAAAAAAGAAAAAAACTTTTTTCCCTTATATTTTACTTTGACATACAGTTTTTAGACAGACACAAGGGGAAATAATTATTTTTCAGTATTTAGGGAAAATAAATTATTTTTCAGTTTTTCATTCAAATAGAGGAATAGAACAACAGTATTCAACCTGTTAGGCGTGCGGTGTATAGCGGCCATTTCATGCAAGCTGAGTGCATATGTGTCTGCTTAATCTGCATTTAAAAAAGAAAAAAAACTTTTTTCCTTCATATTTTACTGTGACTTACAGCGTTTAGACACTGTATTTCAAATCTGCTATTCAACAAGCACCAATTAAGGGGACAATTATTTATCAGATTTTCATTCATACATTACAGTGCGATACACCCATTGCATACTGTTGTTGTATTCTGCTTTGCAATAGAAACCCATTTAAGGGAAAATAAATAAATTGCAGCCTAGTCTGCATATGGTACAGTGAGATACACCCATTGCATACTGTTGTATTCAGCTTTGCAATAAAAACCCATTTAGGGGAAAAAAAAGTTAATTGCGGCCTAGTCTGCATATGGTACAGTGAGATACACCCACTGCATACTGTTGTATTCCGCTTTGCAATAAAAACCCATTTAGGGGGAAAAAAAGTTAATCGTGGCCTAGTCTGCATATGGTACAGTGAGATACACCCATTGCATACTGTTGTATTCAGCTTTGCAATAAAAACCAATTTAGGGGATAAAAAGTTAATTGCGGCCTAGTCTGCATATGGTACAGTGAGATACACCCACTGCATACTGTTGTATTCCACTTTGCAATAAAAACCCATTTAGGGGGAAAAAAAGTTAATCGCAGCCTAGTCTGCATATGGTACAGTGAGATACACCCATTGCATACTGCTGTATTCCGCTTTGCAATAAAAACCCATTTAGGGGATAAAAAGTTAATTGCGGCCTAGTCTGCATATGTTACTGTGAGATACACCCGTTGGATACTGTTGTTCTATTCCGCTATTCAATAAACACCCATTTAGGGAAAAAACATTAAATTACAGCCTAGTCTGTATCTGTACATGTGAGATACACCCGTTGTATAATGTTGTTCTATTCTGCTATTCAATAAACATCCATGTAGGGAAAAGATATTAAATTGCGGCCTAGTCTGCATATGTTACTGTGAGATACACCCATTGGATACTGTTGTTCTATTCTGCTATTCAATAAACACCCATTTATTGGACAGAAAGATATTAAATTGCGGCTTAGTCTGTATCTGTACATGTGAGATACACCCTTTGGATACTGTTGTTCTATTCTGCTATTCAATAAACACCCATTTAGGGGACAGAAAGATATTAAATTGCGGCTTAGTCTGTATATGTACGTGTGAGATACACCCTTTGGATACTGTTGTTCTATTCTGCTATTCAATAAACACCCATTTAGGGGAAAATTAATAATTTTGCAGTGTTTGCTGATTGTTACTGTGAGATACACCCTTTAAATTTGTTTGGCGCATCTCCTTCCACCACCGAGGATTGCAGGGCGCTTCAGTTTGCCTCCTGTTGCTAACTCCTTCTACTCCGCTTCCTCATCCTCATCCTCTACCGCCTCCGCATCCAGAACAATGATCATTTCCAAGGTTTTCAGGGCAGTCATTCACAAGTGGCTCCGAGGGTGGGTTCCTGCACCCACAAACGCCAGGTACACAATTGTCCAGCAAGGGAACCGTTCTGGAGGATGACGAGGTGGAGGATGAGGAGGAGATGGAGGAGGAGGAACCATGTTCACAGCAGGGTGGCACCCAGATAACTGATAACAACAGATACTACACTTGATCTTAGCCAAAAGGTCGAGAAGCAATGCTGGTGGCATTCCCCCCTGACAGCGGGGGCACAGTGGAAGCACAAGGCGAAGGCAGAGGAGGAGGTCGTCAACGCAGCCCGGGCACCGCCAGCACCTCATAAGGCAGGGTTAGCATGTATGAAATGTGGAAAAGCTTTGTCGGCATGCCACAACAACCAGGACCACCAGCTGTTTTTTTTTTTTTTTTAGCCCTTGGTCTGTGAACACACTCAGACTATCACCCGGTGGGTGCATAAATAAGTGCACACCATAAAAGTGAAACACAAAAAGTGCACAGGGTGTGCACATGGTCCTTGACCCTGATCCCCGGGGCGCAAGGCTCCTGACAGGAACTGGGGTACTTACACTGGCTAACCTAACGGAAACCAGGCAGCCCTGTTCTTTAGGAGGTCTGCTGAAACAGACCACCCCAAGAACTAGGTGGGGCTCTCCCGAAAAGAGACCCCATGAGAGAAGGCGAACCAAGCCAGAAGGCCATATCCACCCCCTCCCAAGACTTTCAGGGACAGGCCCAAGGACCTACATCCTACTAATCAGGCTGTGCAAAAAAAAGTGTGCCGCCACAGTAAAAAACACAAAATGTGAGACACACAACACATAGGTTGGGGAAAGGGATAGTGAAGAAGAAGTGCAAGGTTAGTGCCACGTTGCAATACTAGGGCAGGCCCTTCGGCTCGGAATAAAAAATTCCTCTGGTCCTGACTCCTGACCAAAAGGCCCGGTCCTAGAGGCAGGTGTAAAAAACGTGTGTAGGAAGTGCAGGGTCCTTGGTGCCATACTCATAGTGTTGCCATCCACCGTGAATTATGGCACCCCTGGACTGCCACTCCAGGGGCACATACACCACAGGCTTTTCTGAATCCCGGTCCCTGGCAAGACCAGTGCAGCCCCATCCCTACCAGAAGGCCTCAGAACTTAGACAGCTTTTGGAGAGCCCGGCCCACAACCAGGGACACATACCTTTTCCAAGGCCAGACTCAACCCAGAAGGGGGAAAAAATCCCCCGCTGCCATCACCGTTTCTTACCATATACCATATACAGTTCCTTACCGTTCCTTACATACTATACACGTACTGAATTACGGGTCTGCCCCCTTCAACTTCTGGGTCTCCAAATTGGGCACATGGCCTGAGCTTGCCCTTTACGCCTTGGAGGTGCTGGCCTGCCCTGCAGCCAGTGTATTACCTGAACGTGTATTTAGCACGGCTGGGGGCATTATCACAGACAACCGCAGCCGCCTGTCCAGAGCCAATGTGGACAAGCTCACGTTCATTACAATGAACCAGGTATAGATCCCACAGGACATGTCCGTACCTTGTGCAGAATAGACATGTATACCGGCCTTACCCAGCCATTGTTGTATTTTTGATCTTTCTCACTCTTTTGGGGTGTACCCTAATTTAAAAAGAAATAAAATTAAAAACAAAAACCAGTGTTGGCTACCTCGTCCTCCTCCACCGCCGCTTCCACCTACACCGCCACATCCACCACCACCCAACCTCCTACTCCATATGGGCCTGGTCACCGTAAGCCCAAAGAGCTGGTTTTGACGAAGGCATAAAAATTATGAAGGTGTGCACCTGTAGAACAGGTGTGCAAACATGGCATTTTTTGGTGTTGGCAGAGCCTCCCCACCGTAACCCCAAAGGGCTGGTGTTGCAGAAGGCCAGAAAAAAAAATTAATCTTTTCTAGTGGAAACTAAAATGAGGTTCTGTGAACCTAAACAGAACGAGAGGAGGGTTGGAGGGTGGCACCCTGGTCCAGGCTTAAACTGAGGCTCAGCTGCCACATCGCAACAATAGACTAGTCTACAAGGTCTGCATCAGGTGCATCAAAGCTTGATATCCACGACAAACTGTCGACTGAATCGGTGGAGAGTCTCGTTCGATGGTCTGTGACGAATCCTCCTGCTGCGCTAAATGCCCGTTCCGATAGGACACTGGAAGCAGGTCAGGCCAACAACTCCATGGCATACTGGGCCAGTTCTGGCCAGTGGTCTAATCTTAAGACCCAGTATGCCAGTGGATCGGATTCGTCACATGAAAAGCCCTCTGTGTCACTTTGTGCCCTCACGTAATCGTCCACCATGTGATGCAGACGCTGTCGATGCGATGTGGCAGCTGAGAGGCCTGGGCGGTGAGGACTAAAAAAAGACCAAAAGGTTTCCGTAAACCTGCACGCCTTCTCCAACGCTCTTCTCGTGACCCGCAGTAGAGTCCATGGTAGGTTGTCCCCGCCCCTGCACCCTACGGGAGTCGGGGAACGTGTTCACCAGAATCCTCTTGAGACTGTTCTCAAGGGATTTGATCCTGTGGACTCTCTGGGTGGATGGGAAAAACTCAGAGACTTTTGACTTGTACCGGTGGTCAAGTAGGGTGGCCAACCAATAGTGGTCAGTCTCTTTAATGGCCTTGATTCTGGGGTCCTTTCGCAGGCTCTGAAGCATGATGTTTGCCATGCGTCGCAAATTTGCAAAGGCCTGAGAAGCTGACTCCTCGGGGTCACTCAAAATGACATGATCTTGAACGTGCTCCTCCTCCTCGCAGCCACGTACTACTCCACAGTGTCCCGAGGGAGTCAAACTAGGCCTTGCAGATTGCCACATGTCTTCCTCCTCCTCCTCCTCAAAGCCTGCAAAAGTTCCCAAAGAATCGTCCTCCTCCTCTTCCACCCCTGGATCCTGCTTGGGCCTCTGGGAGCTAGGCATAATGGGGTCAGGATAAAGGGGGCCTTCCTCCTGCTGCTCTGCCTCCAGTGCCCTGTCCATAATGCCACGCAGAGTGTGCTCCAACAAAAACAGTACCGGTAGGGTGTCACTGATGCATGCGCTGTCCTGGCTGACCATCCTTGTGGCCTCCTCAAATGGCGAGAGGACAGCGCATGCATCCTTAATCAAAAGCCACTGCCGTGGCGAAAAAAAGCCCAGGTGCGCTGAGCAAGTGCTGGTGCTGTACTCGCAGAGATATTCATTGAGGGCCCTCTGCTGCGTGTACAGGCGCTGCAGCATAGCCAAGGTGGAGTTCCAGTGGGTGGGCATGTCACAGACGAGGCGGTGTACCGGCAGGTGAAACTCGCGCTGCACTTCGGCCAAACGTGCAGTGGCACTGTACGACTGCCTGAAGTGACTGCACATCCTTCTTGCCATCCTTAGCACATCCTGCATTCCCGGGTACGAGTTCAAAAACCGCTGTACCACGAGATTCAGGACATGGGCGGCCAGGAGGTTTGACCCATTATCGGAAACCACCATTCCTGGCTGCAGCTGGCGTGGTGTCAACCACCTCTGGGCCTGTGCCTGCAGAGCCCCAAGAATCTCAGGGGCAGTGTGCTGCCTGTCCCCTAGACACATAAGCTGCAGCACTGCGTGACACCTTTTGGCCTGAGACATAGAATAGCCCTTTGAACGCTTACGTGGTACCTCATCGTATTAAAAGGACCATTCTGCAGAAGAGGGCATGGAGGAGGATGAGGAGGAGGAGCAGGAGGGGGTAGAAGTGATCAATCTACCCGGATCAGCGACACCACCAGCTGTTTGCAGACGTGGGGGCAATACTGGCTGCAGCACCGAGCCCTGGCCACAATCCCTTCCGCTGGCAAGCAGTGTCACCCAATGAGCAGTGACAGAAATGTACCGTCCCTGCCCATGTTTGCTTGACCAAGTGTCAGCCGTCAGGTGTATCTAACGGCTGACTGACTTGGCCAGGGACGACACTACATTGCCTCCCACATGTTGGTATAGGCATGGCAGGGCCTTACGGGCAAAGTAATGCCGACTTGGCATCTGCCACTGTGGAACTGCACATTTTGCAAAGTCACGGAAGGGAGCAGACTCTACCAGGTTAAATGATAAGAGTTGCAGAGCCAGTAGTTTTGCCAAACTACTGTTTAGACGCTGGGCATGTAGGTGGCGGGGAGTATACTTTTTTTTTTGTTCCAGAATGTGTGGAATCGAAATTTGCCGTCTAGATACAGCTGGTGGTGTGCTGGAGGTAGATGCGACACTGCGTGCTATATCATCATCCCTGTCAGTGGAGGCTGCCAACAGGTGACGAGTGACTATAGCAGGGACAGACTGTAGTGCAGGTGGAGCGCGAGGAGGACTAGGAGGCTGACTGACCGATCTTTGGCCCTTTTGCGGGTTCTTCAAATGCTCCTGCCAACGGGCCAAATGATGGGTTGTCAAATGCCTGGTTAGGCAGCTTGTACCCAAGTGGTTGACCTTTTTGACACGTTTGATTCCCTTATGACAAATCTTGCAGATCGCAACTGTTCGATCTGCATGAGATGTCTCAAAAAAGGCCCAGCAAGAAGAGGTTTGTATAGTGGCCCGGGAAAAAAAAACAGCTCTTAAGGGGGCAGTGCTACACATTAAAGGGGTTGTAAAGATAAAAAACCTTCTGTGTGCAGCAGCCCCCTCAGCCCCCCTAATACTTACCTTAGTCCACCTCAATCCAGCGATGTTGCAGGAGTGTCTCGGCTGCCCGGGACTCTCCCTCCTCACTTGCTGAGACAGCAGAGTGGCGCCATTGGCTCCCACTGCTGTCAATCAAAGGCAAAGAGCCAATGAGGAGAGAGATGGGTGAGGCCGAATGGCAGCTCTGTGTTTGAATGGACACACAAAGCAGTGGCTCACCTCTGGTACCCCCATAGCAAGCTATAGTGGCACTCGGCAGGAGGAAGGGGCCGGCAGCGCAAACGAGGGACCTGGGAAGAGGAGGATCCGGCCTGCTCTGTGCAAAACCAACTGCACAGAGGAGGTAAGTATAATATGGTTGGGTTTTTTTTAAGAAAAAATACTGAGACTTTAGTATCACTTTAGGTCAGTGTTCATGATTCAACAATAAGATGAGACTGGGCAATAATGGCAGCCATGGGAGAATTCCAAGGTGAAAGCCACTGCTGACTAAAAGAACGCAGGCTCTTCTCACATTTGCCAAAAAACATCTTGATTATTCCCAAGACATATGGGCAAATATTATTCTGTGGATCGATTAATACAAAAGTTGAACTTTTTGGAAGGTGTGAGTCCCGCTACATCTGGCATAAAACGAACACAGAATTTCCAAAAAAGAACCTCATACAAACAGTTATACATGGTGGTGGTAGTTTGATGGTCTGGGGCTGCTTTGCAGTTTCAGGACCTGGAAGATTTGCCATTAATTACTGGAATTATAAATTTTGTGCTCTACCAGAAATTCCTGAAGGAGAATGTCCAGCTATCAGTTTGTGACCTCAAGTTCCAGCACACTTGGGCTGCAGGACAATAATCCAAAACTCATCAGCAAGTCCACCTCTGAATGGCTAAAAAAAAAAAAAAAAAAAGGTTTTGGAATGGCCTAGTCAAAGTCCAGACTTAAATCCAATTGAGATTCTGTGGCGTGACCTTAAACAAGGCTGTTCATGCCGGAAAACCCTCCATTGTGGCTGGATTAAAACAATTCTGCAAAGAAGAGTGGGACAAAATTCCTCCACAGCGATGTAACAGACTCATTGACAGTCATCGCAAACATTTGATTGCAGTTGTTGCCACCAAGGGTGGCACAACCGGTTGTTAGGTTTAGGAATCAATTACTTTTTCACATAGGGCAAGGCAGGTTTGGAGAGCTTTTTTCCTTTATTAAATTAAATCATCATTTAAAAACTGCATTTTGTATTTACCCGGGTTATCTTGGTGTAATGTTACTCTGGGAAATTTATAGAACTCACAGTAGATAGCTGTAACTTAAGGGTAACTCCACTTTCATGGGGAAAAAAATCAGCAAAAGAAGAAGAAAATAATATAGCGTATACAACTGCGACACAAATCATATTGTAATTGAATGTTATTAAGAATTACCTTTCCTTTTCAATCTGCATCTGTTGTAATTTTCTGAATTTGCAATGCAATATGGCTACCTGGAGCTGTTCTGTACACAGAATGTATACTGACCACACCCCAGAAACATAATTTTCGCTTGTGTGATTGGCTCACTGATGCACTAAGATACAAAGACTAAGATTAAGATAAGACTAAGATAAAATACTAAGATTCCCCGCCAGTAACAGTAGATCCCCTGACAGCCAGAGTCAATAGACTCTCCAGCAGCCAGAAACAATAGACCTCTTCCAAAACAGGAGATTCCCCAGCAACAATAGACCCAACCCCCATCAACAAGAGATCCCATCTAGAAACAATAGACCCCCGCAACAACAAAATACCCCAGCCAGCAACAAAAGATCCCCCACCAGGAAAAATAGATCCACCCCAGCTACAATATACCCCACCAGTAACAGTAGATCCACAGGTAGTCAATAGACTCTAAAGCAGTCAGCAGGCTACAAAAACTGAAGATCCCCCAGCAATAATAGATCCCCCACCAGAAACGAAAGACCCCCACCGGCAACTATGAGTCCTCCAGCAGCTAGAAACCATAGACCCCCCCCAACAACAGTTAATTCCTCTGATTTCCCTCAGCAACATAAGCCCCCCAGCAACAACAGATCCCCCTCCAGCAACAATAGACCCTCAACACGCCAAAACACCCCTTTACAATACATACATTCAGGTCTGGAGGTGCAATAACTGGGCACTACTGCCTTCCCACTGAAAAAAAAAATTCCTGTGTATATCTATACGTCCTTGGTAACTACAGCTCTTAACTAGTGTTGAGCGAACACGGACTGTATTATTCGTGTTCGTACCGAATAATTGGATTTTTTTTACCCGAACACGGACACGGACACTTTACTGTATGTTCGGGTAAAAATCCGTGTTCGGTCGTTTTATTTCCGGGTTTTGCATGCTTTGGCGCTCTTTTCATGGCGGGCTTTCAACAGCCAATCAACAATCGTTTAACTGGTGTGCCTTAAGCCATCCCAGCCATGCCTGCAAATGTCTTAGTAGCTGTGATTGGCCGTCTGAAGCATGTGACCAAGTCTTTATAAGTTCGAGGCAGCCGCCGCAGCAGCGTCATTCTGCTGCTTACCTAAGGGACAGAGCACACATCAATGTGCTGGCTGCTGATTAGGGAAAGATAGGCAGGAAAAAAACATTTGTGTCCGGATAGAATTGAGGGACAGGTCGGAGTGTTTAGGCAGGGCGAGTTGTAGGCATTTTAGGGATAGAGTCTGCTGAATTATAGGGTCAGTGTCTTCTACAAACTACAATCGATATTGCTGTGTGGGGGGTGGGGTGAATCTGCACTCAATCCTGATCTACGATCTCTTCTCAATCCTGTTAGGGACAGAGTCTGCTGAATTTTAGGGAAACTGTGTTCTACAAACTACAATCGATATTGCTGTGTGGTGTGGGATTGGAGATAGGCAGGTGTCAGTGATCCACATCCATTTTTCTGTGTGTGAGCTGCAGTGAACACAATCTTTTTGGGCTGCAGTGAACACAATCTTTTTGGGCTGCAGTGAACACAATCTTTTTGGGCTGCAGTGAACACAATCTTTTTGGGCTGCAGTGAACACAATCTTTTTGGGGTGCAGTGAACAAAATCTTTTTGGGGTGCAGTGAACACAATCCTTTTTGGTGTGCAGTGAACACAATCTTTGTGGGGTGCAGTGAACAAAATCCTTTGTGGGGTGCAGTGAACACAATCTTTTTGGGGTGCAGTGAACAAAATCCTTTTTGGGGTGCAGTGAACAACATCCTTTTTGGGGTGCAGTGAACACAATCTTTTTGGGGTGCAGTGAACAAAATCCTTTGTGGGGTGCAGTGAACACAATCTTTTTGGGGTGCAGTGAACACAATCTTTTTGGGGTGGAGTGAACAACATCCTTTTTGGGGTGCAGTGAACAAAATCCTTTTTGGGGTGCAGTGAACAAAATCATTTTTGGGGTGCAGTGAACACAATCTTTTTGGGGTGCAGTGAACACAATCTTTGTGGGGTGCAGTGAACACAATCTTTTTGGGGTGGAGTGAACAACATCCTTTTTGGGGTGCAGTGAACAACATCCTTTTTGGGGTGCAGTGAACACAATCTTTTTGGGGTGCAGTGAACACAATCTTTGTGGGGTACAGTGAACAGAATCTTTGTGGGGTGCAGTGAACACAATCTTTGGGGGGTACAGTGAACACAATCTTTTTGGGGTGCAGTGAACACAATCTTTGTGGGGTGCAGTGAACACAATCTTTTTGGGGTGGAGTGAACAAAATCATTTTTGGGGTGCAGTGAACAACATCCTTTTTGGGGTGCAGTGATCAAAATCCTTTTTGGGGTGCAGTGAACACAATCTTTTTGGGGTGCAGTGAACAAAATCCTTTGTGGGGTGCAGTGAACAGAATCTTTGTGGGGTGCA
This sequence comes from Pelophylax lessonae, assembly GCF_965119305.1. NCBI lineage: Eukaryota > Metazoa > Chordata > Amphibia > Anura > Ranidae > Pelophylax > Pelophylax lessonae. The sequence continues at coordinate 839,329,080 of NC_138768.1, read as the reverse complement.
GTGAACACAATCTTTGGGGGGGTACAGTGAACACAATCTTTTTGGGGTGCAGTGAACACAATCTTTGTGGGGTACAGTGAACAGAATCTTTGTGGGGTGCAGTGAACACAATCTTTGGGGGGTACAGTGAACACAATCTTTTTGGGGTGCAGTGAACACAATCTTTGGGGGGTACAGTGAACACAATCTTTTTGGGGTGCAGTGAACACAATCTTTGTGGGGTGCAGTGAACACAATCTTTGGGGGGGTACAGTGAACACAATCTTTTTGGGGTGCAGTGAACAACATCCTTTTAGGGTGCAGTGAACACAATCTTTGTGGGGTGCAGTGAACAACATCCTTTTAGGGGGCAGTGAACACAATCTTTGTGGGGTACAGTGAACAGAATCTTTGTGGGGTGCAGTGAACACAATCTTTGGGGGGTACAGTGAACACAATCTTTGTGAGGTGCAGTGAACACAATCTTTGTGGGGTGCAGTGAACACAATCATTGTGGGGTGCAGTGAACTCAATCTTTGTGGGGTACAGTGAACACAATCTCATACTTCTGAAGATTTGAGGGTGCTGCCTGTTCCATACTCCCCCTACTCCTCATCTAGCCTTTTAGGGGTACAAACAATAGTAATTGGGGCCTAGTGTGGTTGTGTACGTGTGATATACATACACTTTTTTTGGATCATATTTTCTATTCCGCTATTTAATCAAAAACCTTTGGGGATCAGTTAAATTGGGGGATAGTCTGTGTTGGTACGTGTGAGAGAGATCCACCTTTCCAAGTTGTTGGGGTTCATCTCATACTTCTGAAGGTTTGAGGGTGCTGCCTGTTCCATACCCCCCCTACTCCTCATCTAGCCTTTTAGGGGTACAAACAATAGTAATTGGGGCCCAGTGTGGTTGTGTACGTGTGATATACATACACTTTTTTTGGATCATATTTTCTATTCCGCTATTTAATCAAAAACCTTTGGGGATCAGTTAAATTGGGGGATAGTCTGTGTTGGTACGTGTGAGAGAGATCCACCTTTCCAAGTTGTTGGGGTTCATCTCATACTTCTGAAGGTTTGAGGGTGCTGCCTGTTCCATACCCCCCCTACTCCTCATCTAGCCTTTTAGGGGTACAAACAATAGTAATTGGGGCCTAGTGTGGTTGTGTACGTGTGATATACATACACTTTTTTTGGATCATATTTTCTATTCCGCTATTTAATCAAAAACCTTTGGGGATCAGTTAAATTGGGGGATAGTCTGTGTTGGTACGTGTGAGAGAGATCCACCTTTCCAAGTTTTTGGGGTTCATCTCATACTTCTGAAGATTTGAGGGTGCTGCCTGTTCCATACCCCCCCTACTCCTCATCTAGCCTTTTAGGGGTACAAACAATAGTAATTGGGGCCTAGTGTGGTTGTGTACGTGTGATATACATACACTTTTTTTGGATCATATTTTCTATTCCGCTATTTAATCAAAAACCTTTGGGGATCAGTTAAATTGGGGGATAGTCTGTGTTGGTACGTGTGAGAGAGATCCACCTTTCCAAGTTGTTGGGGTTCATCTCATACTTCTGAAGGTTTGAGGGTGCTGCCTGTTCCATACTCCCCCTACTCCTAGCCTTTTAGGGGTACAAACAATAGTAATTGGGGCCTAGTGTGGTTGTGTACGTGTGATATACATACACTTTTTTTGGATCATATTTTCTATTCCGCTATTTAATCAAAAACCTTTGGGGATCAGTTAAATTGGGGGATAGTCTGTGTTGGTACGTGTGGGAGAGATCCACCTTTCCAAGTTGTTGGGGTTCATCTCATACTTCTGAAGGTTTGAGGGTGCTGCCTGTTCCATACTCCCCCTACTCCTCATCTAGCCTTTTAGGGGTACAAACAATAGTAATTGGGGCCTAGTGTGGTTGTGTACGTGTGATATACATACACTTTTTTTGGATCATATTTTCTATTCCGCTATTTAATCAAAAACCTTTGGGGATCAGTTAAATTGGGGGATAGTCTGTGTTGGTACGTGTGAGAGAGATCCACCTTTCCAAGTTGTTGGGGTTCATCTCATACTTCTGAAGGTTTGAGGGTGCTGCCTGTTCCATACCCCCCCTACTCCTCATCTAGCCTTTTAGGGGTACAAACAATAGTAATTGGGGCCTAGTGTGGTTGTGTACGTGTGATATACATACACTTTTTTTGGATCATATTTTCTATTCCGCTATTTAATCAAAAACCTTTGGGGATCAGTTAAATTGGGGGATAGTCTGTGTTGGTACGTGTGAGAGAGATCCACCTTTCCAAGTTGTTGGGGTTCATCTCATACTTCTGAAGGTTTGAGGGTGCTGCCTGTTCCATACCCCCCCTACTCTTCATCTAGCCTTTTAGGGGTACAAACAATAGTAATTGGGGCCTAGTGTGGTTGTGTACGTGTGATATACATACACTTTTTTTGGATCATATTTTCTATTCCGCTATTTAATCAAAAACCTTTGGGGATCAGTTAAATTGGGGGATAGTCTGTGTTGGTACGTGTGAGAGAGATCCACCTTTCCAAGTTGTTGGGGTTCATCTCATACTTCTGAAGGTTTGAGGGTGCTGCCTGTTCCATACCCCCCCTACTCCTCATCTAGCCTTTTAGGGGTACAAACAATAGTAATTGGGGCCTAGTGTGGTTGTGTACGTGTGATATACATACACTTTTTTTGGATCATATTTTCTATTCCGCTATTTAATCAAAAACCTTTGGGGATCAGTTAAATTGGGGGATAGTCTGTGTTGGTACGTGTGAGAGAGATCCACCTTTCCAAGTTGTTGGGGTTCATCTCATACTTCTGAAGGTTTGAGGGTGCTGCCTGTTCCATACCCCCCCTACTCCTCATCTAGCCTTTTAGGGGTACAAACAATAGTAATTGGGGCCTAGTGTGGTTGTGTACGTGTGATATACATACACTTTTTTTGGATCATATTTTCTATTCCGCTATTTAATCAAAAACCTTTGGGGATCAGTTAAATTGGGGGATAGTCTGTGTTGGTACGTGTGAGAGAGATCCACCTTTCCAAGTTTTTGGGGTTCATCTCATACTTCTGAAGATTTGAGGGTGCTGCCTGTTCCATACCCCCCCTACTCCTCATCTAGCCTTTTAGGGGTACAAACAATAGTAATTGGGGCCTAGTGTGGTTGTGTACGTGTGATATACATACACTTTTTTTGGATCATATTTTCTATTCCGCTATTTAATCAAAAACCTTTGGGGATCAGTTAAATTGGGGGATAGTCTGTGTTGGTACGTGTGAGAGAGATCCACCTTTCCAAGTTGTTGGGGTTCATCTCATACTTCTGAAGGTTTGAGGGTGCTGCCTGTTCCATACCCCCCCTACTCCTCATCTAGCCTTTTAGGGGTACAAACAATAGTAATTGGGGCCTAGTGTGGTTGTGTACGTGTGATATACATACACTTTTTTTGGATCATATTTTCTATTCCGCTATTTAATCAAAAACCTTTGGGGATCAGTTAAATTGGGGGATAGTCTGTGTTGGTACGTGTGAGAGAGATCCACCTTTCCAAGTTGTTGGGGTTCATCTCATACTTCTGAAGGTTTGAGGGTGCTGCCTGTTCCATACCCCCCCTACTCCTCATCTAGCCTTTTAGGGGTACAAACAATAGTAATTGGGGCCTAGTGTGGTTGTGTACGTGTGATATACATACACTTTTTTTGGATCATATTTTCTATTCCGCTATTTAATCAAAAACCTTTGGGGATCAGTTAAATTGGGGGATAGTCTGTGTTGGTACGTGTGAGAGAGATCCACCTTTCCAAGTTTTTGGGGTTCATCTCATACTTCTGAAGATTTGAGGGTGCTGCCTGTTCCATACCCCCCCTACTCCTCATCTAGCCTTTTAGGGGTACAAACAATAGTAATTGGGGCCTAGTGTGGTTGTGTACGTGTGATATACATACACTTTTTTTGGATCATATTTTCTATTCCGCTATTTAATCAAAAACCCTTGGGGATCAGTTAAATTGGGGGATAGTCTGTGTTGGTACGTGTGAGAGAGATCCACCTTTCCAAGTTGTTGGGGTTCATCTCATACTTCTGAAGGTTTGAGGGTGCTGCCTGTTCCATACTCCCCCTACTCCTAGCCTTTTAGGGGTACAAACAATAGTAATTGGGGCCTAGTGTGGTTGTGTACGTGTGATATACATACACTTTTTTTGGATCATATTTTCTATTCCGCTATTTAATCAAAAACCTTTGGGGATCAGTTAAATTGGGGGATAGTCTGTGTTGGTACGTGTGAGAGAGATCCACCTTTCCAAGTTGTTGGGGTTCATCTCATACTTCTGAAGGTTTGAGGGTGCTGCCTGTTCCATACTCCCCCTACTCCTCATCTAGCCTTTTAGGGGTACAAACAATAGTAATTGGGGCCTAGTGTGGTTGTGTACGTGTGATATACATACACTTTTTTTGGATCATATTTTCTATTCCGCTATTTAATCAAAAACCTTTGGGGATCAGTTAAATTGGGGGATAGTCTGTGTTGGTACGTGTGAGAGAGATCCACCTTTCCAAGTTGTTGGGGTTCATCTCATACTTCTGAAGGTTTGAGGGTGCTGCCTGTTCCATACCCCCCCTACTCCTCATCTAGCCTTTTAGGGGTACAAACAATAGTAATTGGGGCCTAGTGTGGTTGTGTACGTGTGATATACATACACTTTTTTTGGATCATATTTTCTATTCCGCTATTTAATCAAAAACCTTTGGGGATCAGTTAAATTGGGGGATAGTCTGTGTTGGTACGTGTGAGAGAGATCCACCTTTCCAAGTTGTTGGGGTTCATCTCATACTTCTGAAGGTTTGAGGGTGCTGCCTGTTCCATACCCCCCCTACTCCTCATCTAGCCTTTTAGGGGTACAAACAATAGTAATTGGGGCCTAGTGTGGTTGTGTACGTGTGATATACATACACTTTTTTTGGATCATATTTTCTATTCCGCTATTTAATCAAAAACCTTTGGGGATCAGTTAAATTGGGGGATAGTCTGTGTTGGTACGTGTGAGAGAGATCCACCTTTCCAAGTTTTTGGGGTTCATCTCATACTTCTGAAGATTTGAGGGTGCTGCCTGTTCCATACCCCCCCTACTCCTCATCTAGCCTTTTAGGGGTACAAACAATAGTAATTGGGGCCTAGTGTGGTTGTGTACGTGTGATATACATACACTTTTTTTGGATCATATTTTCTATTCCGCTATTTAATCAAAAACCTTTGGGGATCAGTTAAATTGGGGGATAGTCTGTGTTGGTACGTGTGAGAGAGATCCACCTTTCCAAGTTGTTGGGGTTCATCTCATACTTCTGAAGGTTTGAGGGTGCTGCCTGTTCCATACCCCCCCTACTCCTCATCTAGCCTTTTAGGGGTACAAACAATAGTAATTGGGGCCTAGTGTGGTTGTGTACGTGTGATATACATACACTTTTTTTGGATCATATTTTCTATTCCGCTATTTAATCAAAAACCTTTGGGGATCAGTTAAATTGGGGGATAGTCTGTGTTGGTACGTGTGAGAGAGATCCACCTTTCCAAGTTTTTGGGGTTCATCTCATACTTCTGAAGATTTGAGGGTGCTGCCTGTTCCATACCCCCCCTACTCCTCATCTAGCCTTTTAGGGGTACAAACAATAGTAATTGGGGCCTAGTGTGGTTGTGTACGTGTGATATACATACACTTTTTTTGGATCATATTTTCTATTCCGCTATTTAATCAAAAACCTTTGGGGATCAGTTAAATTGGGGGATAGTCTGTGTTGGTACGTGTGAGAGAGATCCACCTTTCCAAGTTGTTGGGGTTCATCTCATACTTCTGAAGGTTTGAGGGTGCTGCCTGTTCCATACCCCCCCTACTCCTCATCTAGCCTTTTAGGGGTACAAACAATAGTAATTGGGGCCTAGTGTGGTTGTGTACGTGTGATATACATACACTTTTTTTGGATCATATTTTCTATTCCGCTATTTAATCAAAAACCTTTGGGGATCAGTTAAATTGGGGGATAGTCTGTGTTGGTACGTGTGAGAGAGATCCACCTTTCCAAGTTTTTGGGGTTCATCTCATACTTCTGAAGATTTGAGGGTGCTGCCTGTTCCATACCCCCCCTACTCCTCATCTAGCCTTTTAGGGGTACAAACAATAGTAATTGGGGCCTAGTGTGGTTGTGTACGTGTGAAATACATACACTTTTTTTGGATCATATTTTCTATTCCGCTATTTAATCAAAAACCTTTGGGGATCAGTTAAATTGGGGGATAGTCTGTGTTGGTACGTGTGAGAGAGATCCACCTTTCCAAGTTGTTGGGGTTCATCTCATACTTCTGAAGGTTTGAGGGTGCTGCCTGTTCCATACCCCCCCTACTCCTCATCTAGCCTTTTAGGGGTACAAACAATAGTAATTGGGGCCTAGTGTGGTTGTGTACGTGTGATATACATACACTTTTTTTGGATCATATTTTCTATTCCGCTATTTAATCAAAAACCTTTGGGGATCAGTTAAATTGGGGGATAGTCTGTGTTGGTACGTGTGAGAGAGATCCACCTTTCCAAGTTTTTGGGGTTCATCTCATACTTCTGAAGATTTGAGGGTGCTGCCTGTTCCATACCCCCCCTACTCCTCATCTAGCCTTTTAGGGGTACAAACAATAGTAATTGGGGCCTAGTGTGGTTGTGTACGTGTGATATACATACACTTTTTTTGGATCATATTTTCTATTCCGCTATTTAATCAAAAACCTTTGGGGATCAGTTAAATTGGGGGATAGTCTGTGTTGGTACGTGTGAGAGAGATCCACCTTTCCAAGTTGTTGGGGTTCATCTCATACTTCTGAAGGTTTGAGGGTGCTGCCTGTTCCATACCCCCCCTACTCCTCATCTAGCCTTTTAGGGGTACAAACAATAGTAATTGGGGCCTAGTGTGGTTGTGTACGTGTGATATACATACACTTTTTTTGGATCATATTTTCTATTCCGCTATTTAATCAAAAACCTTTGGGGATCAGTTAAATTGGGGGATAGTCTGTGTTGGTACGTGTGAGAGAGATCCACCTTTCCAAGTTTTTGGGGTTCATCTCATACTTCTGAAGATTTGAGGGTGCTGCCTGTTCCATACCCCCCCTACTCCTCATCTAGCCTTTTAGGGGTACAAACAATAGTAATTGGGGCCTAGTGTGGTTGTGTACGTGTGATATACATACACTTTTTTTGGATCATATTTTCTATTCCGCTATTTAATTTAACTGGGCCTCCATGCGAGACCTGTGTGCCTTGTTGCGCTGTTTTGAGTACTCCACCAACATGGCCAGTGGCAATGACGCCGTTCTCAGCTTAACTATCCCACTTCTATGCCTCCTTGAAAAAACAATTCGGGCGATGATGGAAGAGGATGTGGCACAGGATGAGGAGGAGGAGGAGGATGAAGAGGTAACATTTCCAAGGCTTTCAGGGCAGTCATTCGCAAGGGGCTCCGAGGGTGGGTTCCTGCACAAGCAAACGCCAGGGACGCAATTGTCCAGCAGGGGCACAGTTCTGGAGGATGAGGAGGATGAGGAGGAGGAGGAGCTGGAGGAGGAGATGGAACCATGTTCACAGCAGGGTGGCACCCAGGCCAGCTCATGGCCATCACTGGTGCGTGGCTGGGGGGATACAGAGGACACGGACAATACACCTCCCACAGAGGACAGCCTTTCGTTGCCTCTGGGCAGCCTGGCACACATGAGCGATTACATGCTGCAGTGTCTCCACAACGACCGCCGAGTTGCCCACATTCTAACTTGTGCTGATTACTGGGTGGCCACGCTGCTGGATCCCCGTTACAAGGACAACGTACCGTCCTTAATTCACTCACTGGAGCGCGATCGCAAGATGCGCGAGTACAAGCGCACGCTGGTAGACGCCATGCTGCTGGCATTCCCATCTGACAGCGGGGCCACAGTGGAAGCACAAGGCAGAGGAGGAGGAGGAGGAGGTCGCCAACGTAACCAGGGCACCGCCAGCACCTCAGAAGGCAGGGTTAGCATGGCCGAAATGTGGAAAAGCTTTGTCAGCACGCCACAACAAACAGCAGCACCAGCAGCTCAGATGGAACGTCTTAGCAGGAGGCAGCATTTTACCAACATGGTGGAGCAGTATGTGTGCACACGCCTACATGTAGTGAATGACGGGTCTGCCCCCTTCAACTTCTGGGTCTCCAAATTGGGCACATGGCCTGAGCTTGCCCTTTACGCCTTGGAGGTGCTGGCGTGCCCTGCAGCCAGTGTATTATCTGAACGGGTATTTAGCACGGCTGGGGGCGTTATAACAGACAAGCGCAGCCGCCTGTCCAGAGACAATGTGGACAAGCTCACGTTCATTAAAATGAACCAGGCATGGATCCCACGGGACTTTTCCGTACCTTATGCAGAATAGCAATGGATACCGACCTTACCCACCCATTGTTCCATTTTTGCTCTTTCTCACTCTTTTGGGGTGTACCCTCATTTAAAATTTTTGAAAAGAAGCAGTGTTGGCTACCTCGTCCTCCTCCTCAGGGCCAGATTAATGTAGGGGCTATTGGAGCTGCAGCTCCAGGCCCCTACCTTTTATATAGGCCCCGGGTTGGCCATATTCACTGTTACCGCTCTTCTGTCACTTGTAAACACAGAAGTCTGGCTTCTATGCTCGCTTCCCCAGGCAGCACCCTCAGAACCTCCCCACACAGCGTGAAGGCCGGACAAGGAGGGACAGTTGGCGATGCATGGATGTGTTTATGGGCTTCAGAGACAGCATCCCATGTTGAATTAGGCATGCATGGCTGCACCCTTCCTCCTCTGGGTGCATGGCAAGGCACGGCCCTTAAGGCCCTTCAAAATCCTCAGCACCAAGCCCATGATGCTGTTAATCCGGCCCTGGTCCTCCTCCACCGCCGCTTCCACCTACACCGCCCATAGGTGTGCGCAGCCTATTGCATTAAGGTGTGCACCCCAAAGTTGAAATACACATGCATGTGTTTGCCAGCAGGGAGAGTAATGTATCGGGGCCATGTACCTGTAGGCAAGGAGAAATAGAGCAGAGCAGGTCCCAGGGAGATCTTTCCCATCTCCTCACTGGCAATGCTATGTGCCCTAGGTGATTAGGGTGTGCCCAGGCACACCCAGCACACCCTGTGCGCACGCCTATGTCACCGCCACATCCACCACCACCTCAACCTCCCTCCTACTCCATATGGGCCTCGTCCTTCAGAGATGAAGAAGAACATTGTTTTATTTTTCTGTTTTTTTTTGTTGTTTTAAGTTATTTCCCTATCCACATTTGTTTGCAGAGCACTTGCCATGCTCTTAATTACGTTTTGCTGCCATTTGCAGCACTCTAGCCCTTTCCTTTGGTGTTTTAGAGCCATTTTAGTGCCTTAAAGTTCGGGTCCCCATTGACTTCAATGGGGTTCGGTGTCCGGGAAAAGTTCGGTAAAAGTCCGGGACACGGACCCGGACTTTTTTTTAAAGTTCGGCCGAACCCGTCGAACACGGACATCTAGGTGTCCGCTCAACCCTACTCTTAACAATACCAACTGTGAGTGCTATACTCTTTTTCTCCCTCTTTGTTTTAGGGGATATTGTTTTGGAACAAAAATTTTATTTGAAAACCATAAATGAAGAATGCATAATAAAAAAAAAAATGGTATTTTAAACATGGCACCAAAGCTATTGATTGGCCACTGCAGAATGCGCAGCCACGGCGGCATCAAATGAAAATGTAAAAGTGCTTTTCATGTTTCTTAGGTCTAATCCCCAATACCATCCCTTGCTTTACCTGTGCTGGGTTCACTTTAAACAGCCTTCTCCTCTGGGCTCCCCCATGACATACAATCACACACTTTCCCGAAAATGATTTTTTATTGTCTGCGGGGAGAGCGGTAACCGTGCATTAGTTGGTGCTTTATATAAAATGATAGACTATAAGCCTTCAGTGTTCTTGTGATTGGTGTGAGGAACATGACATGTACATCTAACATTCGTAATGCAGTGTGATTATGGCCCTACAGAAAGAGCCTTTTCTCCCGCTTTCCCAGCGTCTTTCCTCCATCAGAAATTGGACAATCATTGTGAATGCTCGGCTGGTTCACCGCTCATTGCACTGTTGAAGAGCCTGTAACTTCTCTTCCTTCTGACAACTAAATTGAGGAGATCTCGGTGTGATTTCAAGTGATGTCGGTCTAAATTACCATTTGACTTTGATAAAATATATCAGTGTTAATTCGGTTCCCCACCAGACGTCCAGGAGAAAAGCTTCATTTTTAGCACGCCACATTGATCTGAACGCTATAAGTACCTTGTGCATGTCGCAGGATGATGATTTATTGCACAGAATGAGGCCGTGCCGTGGTGGAGAAAGAGGACGGTCAGCAGAGGTAAGAAGCCATATGTTTAAGAAAATAATCCTGGAAACCTTTGGAGTTGTTAGGAAACAAATATGATAGATTTTTTTGAAAAAATAAATAAAAAAATACTGATTATCCTGTAAATCAGATGTATTAAAATGTATGTCATGGAAACATTTACAAAAATAAACATACTCAGTACATTTCTGCAACACCTGCACCATTTTTCAATGTATCCATTTAAAAACATTGCCTGGTCCAGAAACATACCTACTGATCTGGCAGAAATCCAGGGCACTCCTAACTGCCTGTTTTGGCTGAAAAGACAATGCCTTCCGGTCTAAAATTTGAACCCGTGTTGTCAACCCTGCCTGCTGGACTACAGAACGCTGCCTATTTCCCCAGCAAAAAAAGTGTTGCTCCCTTTACTGCTAAGAGCTTTCCCACACACTGTGTGAATTCTTGGGAGATGTAGTTCTAAGGGTGTTGTAAGACAAAGAGTTCTTAGGAGTTGTAGTTCTGGGGATGTAGTAAGAGTAAGAGTTCTAGGAAAAGTAATCGTGGGGGTGTTGTAAGAGTTCTTGAGAGATGTAGTTCTGGGGGTGTTGTAAGAGTTCTTGGGAGTTGTAGTTCTGGGGGTGTAGTAAGAGTAAGAGTTATTGGGAGATGTCATTCTGGGGCTAAAGTAAGAGTATTATTTCTTGGGAGATATCGTTCTGAGGGTGTAGTAAGAGTAAAAGCTATTGGGGAATGTAGTCTTGAGGGTGTAGTAGGAGTAAGTGTTCTTGGGAGATACTGTTTTAGGCTGTAGTAAGAGTAAGAGTTCCTGGGAGATATAGTTCTGGGGGTGTAGTAAGAGCTGTAGTAAAAGTAAGAGTTCTTGGGAGATGTAGTTCTAGGGGCATGCCTACATTAATAATAATAACTTGTCACCAGGATCGTCTCAACCGAATGGTTTGCTGTCTCCCTGGTGCCAGGGTTCGGCATGTGGTGGACCAGGTTGATAAATTACTGGGAGGGGCTGGGCATGACCCAGCTGTCTTTATCCACATTGGATCCAATGACAGAATATATGGAAGGTGGAGGCTTCCTAAGAACTAATTTAATGAACTAGGCTGTGAGTTAAAGGGAAGGAACTCCAAGGTGAAATTCTCTGAAATATTGCCTGTGCCATGCGCAACACAGGAAAGACAGGGGGAGATTAGAGAGCAGAATGTATAGCTAAATACCTGGTGTAAGAAGGAGGGATTTGGGTTTTTTACTGCACTGGGCTCTTTATGCTAAGGATGGTTTGCACCTAAATGGAAGGGGGTCTGTTGTGCTGGGGGAGATGTTTATGGAGAAGTATTTAAACTAGTATTAAGGGGGAGGGTGAATTAGATTATAATGGGGCAGACAGGTCAGACTGGGGTCAGCCCCTATTGGTGGGTGCAATGGGGGAAGATGGGGGAGAGTTATGGCAGAGGATAAGAAGGTTCCCACATTATAAACAACCATTGGAAATTGTACTATTTGTACCAAAATAAAAAATATGCAAAATAAGTGTGCAAAATTTGACAATGAATTAAAGTGTTTGTTCACCAATGTCAAAAGTCTGATAAGCAAAATAGGTGAGTTGGAAGCTCTGGTGCACAAAGAGAATTATGATTTAATTGGTATTGCTGAATCTTGGCTTCATTCTTCACATGACTGGGCTATTTATATTCCTGGCTATGCTCTCTTTCAGAAAGACAGGGTAAAACGGAGGGGTGGTGGTGTCTGTCTCTATGTGAGAAGTCATCTCAAAGTAAGTGTGAAAGAGGACCTAGTTGATGGAGAGTGTGCTGAGTCTGAAGCAGTATGGGTGGAAATGTACATGGGTGTGCGTAATACAAGGATTATCATTGGAGTTTGTTATAGACCTCCCAGTATTAATGAGGAGGTGGAGACTCGGCTCCTTCTACAGATAGAAAGGGCTGCAAGGGCTGGGACAGTGAAAATAATGGTGGATTTTAACTACCCAGACATTGACTGGAGTAATGGCACTGCTGGAAAAGTTAAAGGGCAAAACTTTATAAAACTTATTACAAGACAATTTTATGGTGCAGTTTATTGAGGTTCCCACTAGAAATTAAGCTCTTTTGGACCTGGTAATCTCAAATCATGCAGAGCTTATTAATAATGTTCATATAAAAGAACATCTGGGTAAGCAGTGACCATAATATGATTTAATTTAATGTTAGCTGTAAGAAACAAATGCATACAGGAAATATAAAAACACTTAACTTTAAGAATGCAAATTTTCCAAAGATGAGGGCTGCTCTCCAAGACTTAGACTGGGAGGGAATATTGGCATTGATGAACACAGAACAGAAATGGGAGTTCTTCAAAAAGACTATATATGAACTCATGGCAAAGTATATTCCCATGGGCGATAAGTTTAAAAGGCTAAATATAAAACCTATGTGGCTCACGGCTAGAAGCTAAACAATCTATAAATAATAAGAAAAGAGCTTTTAAAAAATATAAAAATGAAGGAACACTATCATTGTTTAATTGTCACAAAGAATATAACAGAATATGTAAAAAGGAAATCAAGGATGCAAAAATTCAAAACGAATGACAGATTGCAAAAGGTAGCAGGACAAACCCCTCAAAAATTCTTCAAATATATTAATAGTAAAAAGGTCAGGTCTGAGCATGTAGGCTCTGTATATACAAAGGAGCATGGGGGAGCTCATTTCCATAATGAGGACGGTATTGACACAGCCCCAAATGATCCACTATGGCTCAAACGTGATATGGTTCAGAAATATTTAGACAGAATAAGGGTGGATAAAGTGCCTGGACCAGATGGAATCCACCCACGCATCCTAAAAGAATTGAGCGCTGTAATTTCAAAGCCTTTGTTTCTAATTTTTAGGGACTCGTTAAGGACCAATGTGGTGCCTATATTTAAAAAGGGATCAAAGTCTTTGCCAAGTAACTATAGACCTGTTAGTATAACTTCTATAGGTGGGAAGATACTGGAAAGTTTAATAAAAGACCACATAGATGAGTTCTTGCTGGAAAAAATATTTTAAGCAACAGACAGCATAGATTCATGAAAGACAGAAGTTGTCAAACAAACCTGATTTCTTTTTATGAGGAGGTAAGTAAAACCTTGGACAGAGGGGTGGCTGTGGACGTAGTATACTTGGATTTTTCAAAAGCATTTGACACAGTTCCCCAAACACGGCTAATGTGTAAGGTAAAGTCTACAGGCTTGGAAAGATCAGTTTTGTAATTGGATAGAACTCTGGCTAAAAGATAGAATTCAGAAAGTAGTGGTTACTAATTCTTACTCTGAATGGTCTAAGGTTATCAGTGGTGTACCCCAAGGTTCATTGTTGGGACCCTTACTTTTTAATATCTTTATAAATGATATAGAGTCTGGGATTTAAAGTAGCATTTCAGTCTTTGCAGATGACACCAAGCTTTGCAGTGGAATAACTTCTTTACAGGATGTCTCCAGCTTACAAACCGACCTCAATGCACTGTTTCATTGGGCAACTATGTGGCAAATGATGTTTATTGTCAATAAATGTAAAGTTATGCACTTGGGGGCTAAGAATATGCATGCAGCATATATACTAGAGGAAGTAGAACTGGGGGAATCCATAGTGGAGAAGGATCTGGGTGTTCTGGTAGATCATAAACTTAATAATAGCATGCAATGCCAAGCTGCGGTTTCCAAAGCAAGCAAAGTCCTTTCTTGTATTAAAAGAGGCATGGACTCCAGAGAGAGAGATATCATTTTGCCCCTGTACAAATCATTAGTAAGACCTCATCTGGAATATGCAGTTCAGTTGTGGGCACCAGTTTTTCAAAAAGATTACCGGGGAACTAATGAAAGTGCAGAGAAGGGCAACCAAACTGATAAGGGGCATGGAGGAGCTAAGCTATGAGGAAAGATTAGAGGAACTGAATTTATTCTCTATTGAGAAGAAGAGATTAAAGGGGGATATGATCAACATGTATAAATACATAAGGGGTTCATATAGTGAACTTGGTGTTGAGTTGTTCACTTTAAGGTCAACACAGAGGACAAGGGGGCACTCTTTACATCTAGAGGAAAAGAGATTTAATCTCCAAATAGGGAAAGGTTTCTTTACAGTAAGAGCTGTGAAAATGTAGAATAGACTGGTTCCGGCCAGCTCAGTAGATTGCTTTAAAAAGGCCTGGATTCTTTCCTAGGTGTACATAACATATATGGGTACTAATATTTGTAGGTAACGTTGATCCAGGCAATATCCGATTGCCTCACTCAGGGATCAGGAAGGAATTTTTTCCCCTGCTGTAGCAAATTGGATCATGCTTTGCTGGGGTTTTTTGCCTTCCTCTGGATCAACTGCAGGTATAGGATTGTGAATATGGGATTGTATGGTTGGGTTTTCCTTACTGTTTTTTGTTTTTTATTGGTTGAGTCAGATGGACCTGTGTCTTTTTTTCAACCTGACTATGTAGCAAGAACTGACTGATAAGCAGCTACTTCTTTAAGAATGTTGCAAGCCAGGTGATGATGTCATTGGGAGAAATAAAATATTTTTCTTGCTGCAGGAACAAGAAAATAATTATTACTAAAACATGATCCTGATGTAATTAGTGGCTGCAATAGAAATCTATGAAGCCATCATGACAGAAACCAATGTAACCTACTGTATGTTTTTAGAATATGGGAAGGAACAGCATCTAGAAGAAATGTTTGATTTGTAAATCTCAACTTCCAAACAGCTTCTGAATGGAATAAGGTTGGATTAGATTCTCACTCAGCTTTGTATTTGTTTTGCCTATTGTTCTCCCTACTGGAGCAGATGCTTGTTACATTTATCATAGAAAATACTCTGCAGGACCACTCCATACTTATTACTCCAATATATATAATGTTTTCTTCTGCATCTGCAAGTCCTGATGAAGCGAAACCCCCGTCAAATGACTATGGAGAGGTACGGCTCTCATGCTGGAATTCCGTCATATGACAGCACACCAAATCGGCCTCTCTTGCGCGCCTGTGGGGGCGTACAGTTCGGCGATCGTGGCCACGCCATGTTGCTAGAACACGGCGCGACCCCAATCTTGGTAAAGAGCCAATGACATGGCTATTTACCCATGTGGTCACATGTAAATCAGGAAGTGCCGTTTATTGGCTCTCCTCTCCTCACACTGTCAGAGTGTGTGGTGAGGAGAGCCGTTCAGCGGCTCCTCCTCAAAGGGGAACCTAGGACAGGTAATCAGGGCACTGATCATCAGTGCCCTGATTACTGTAAAGTAAAAAAAAGTGCCCATAAGTCCCCCCAACCAATGTCCATCAGTGCCCACCATCAGTGCTCACAGTGCCCACACTCAGCACCAATAGTGTTGCCAGTCAGTGCCCATCTGTGCCTGCTCATCTGTGCTGCCCGTCAGTGCTTCCCGTCAGTGCCCATCAGTGCCTTCTATCAGTGTCACCTATCAGTGCCCATCAGTGCGGCATATTAGTACCTCCTCATCAGTGCCACCTCATCAGTGCCCATAAGTGCCACCTCATCAGTACCCATAAGTGCCAGCTCATCAGTGCCCATCAGTGCAGCCTATCAATGCCGCCTCATCAGCGCACATCAGTGAAGGAGAACAATTACTTATTTTCAAAATTTACTCTAAGAAAACTAAGAAAAACTTTTTTTTTTTCTCAAAATTTTCCGTCTTCTTTTTTGTAAGAAATAAAAAACCCAGCGGTGATTAAATACCACCAAAAGAAAGCTCTATTTGTGTGAAAAAAAATGATAAAAATGTCACATGAGTACAGTGTAGCATGACTGCGCAATTGTCATTCAAAGTTTAATGGCGCTGAAAATTGGCCTGGGCAGGAAGGGGGTGAAAGGGCCCTGTATTGAAGTGGTTAAAGCACATTGGCTTTAACTAATATGTCTGGACTGGCTTTGTATTGCTATTGGGGTCACATTGGTGGGGGTCTTGCCACACCACTTGTTCCAGACAGATTACAGGGAGAGAGACAGACTCCCCAGACCAAAGGTTAATCTTACCTTTGTAGCCTTTTTTAGATATAATCTCATCTGTTCTGGTGACAATCATCACCACAAAAAAAGTGTTAGTGATTCGCCCAAAGTTATATAAGAAGCAATATAATTGTGACAGATGCTAAAATGAGAGAGAGAGATTCTTTACATATATAATAATGTCTTGATGGTGAAATGTGGTTGTAATTTGGTTTAACTACAACTTGTAATTAATGTCTGTAAATGGTACTGTCCAGTTTCCCCGCATGTTGGGGATGGTTGATTTAAATCTTAGATTGACCCCTGCCTTCTTCCTTGTGTTACCTCAGTAAGTTACCAGCCTTCATAGCTGGCATAAAGCTTAGAAGATGATTGTCTCTTTACACTTCAAATGGCCAGTGAACATCCCTTATATTGCATTTAAACAAGTAACACTACATTGGATTAAACTGCTGTGTCTTATTGCTGTCTGTGGAGTGCACTTATTCAAAAGGTGACCTTACTGGCCGGATAGACTAAAGTCTAAAGGAGGTATGTCAATGCATAAAGTGGTGCTTCAAACTGAATAGGTTTAAAATATATTGATGAGAACCCCACTCCACCCTATGCTCTTCTAAGTGACTTTATTTGATCATCCATAATACATATACAGCCATAGGGTCTCCACCCAAAGAAACCATCTCCTCCTTGATGTGTTTCACCACAACATGGCTTGATCACAAGAAGGGGGGTGTTTGAGGGAGGTAAAAATATAGATGATCCTCAATTGGGTTAACCACATCCTTTTAACCACTTGCTTACTGGGCACTTATACCCCCTTTCTGTCCAGGCCAATTTTCAGCTTTCAGCGCTCTCACACTTTAAATGACAATTGCCCGGTCATGTACCCATATTAATATTTTGTAAATTTTTTTCACATGGATAGAGCTTTCTTTTGGTGGTATTTAATAACCACTGGGTTTTCTATTTTTTGCTAAACAAACAAAAAACTCTGCAAATTTAAAAAAAACTGTGTTTCATATTTTGTTATAAAATTTTGCAAACAGGTATTTTTTCTCCATTACTGATGTGCGCTGATGAGGCAGCACTGATGGGCACTGATAGGCTGCACTGATTGGCACTGATGAGGTGGCACTAGTAGGTGGCACTGATGAGGCTGCACTGGTGGGCACTGATCAGAAGGCACTGTTGAGGCTGCACTGATGGTTGGCACTGATGTGCACTGATAGGTGGCATTGATGGGCACTGATGGGTGGCACAGAGAGGTGGCATTGATATGTGACACTGGCCAGCGGCACTTATGGGCACTGATAGGTGGCACTGATAGACGGCACTGATAAGCACTTTTAGGCTGTACTGATAGGCAGCACTGATAAGTTGCACTGATGGGCACTGATTAGCGGCACTGGAGGGCACTGATTAGTGGCACTGATGTGCACTGTGTGGGACTGATGTACCTCTAACAGAAGCCGGTTAACAGCTTTCTTCTTTTCTTTACGCTGACAGTGTGAGGGGGAAAAAAGCCAATAACTGGCTTCTGTTTACTTCCATGATCAGTTGTCATTGGCTCACAGCTGATCACATGGTAAAGGGCCCATTATGATTGGCCCTTTACGCAGTCTGTGATCAGCCAAGTCTCAAGGACTCAGCAATCACACAGCGCATCACCCGTGCGCCCTAGGGGGGTGCGCGGGCAGCACAAGAATGGGAGGACATCAGGACGCCCTCCTGGCAATTTAAGGCTGCGCTGTAGCTATCTTTTTGCTAAAGGTTTATAAATAGTATAAACATACTTCACTATGTATGGCCTTTCCTTAGTTTAATGGTGGATACGGAAGCGGATTCCTACCTATCCATATTCAAGGCTTTATGGAGAAACACCTTTGAGATCCTGGCAAAGAGGGCTAATGTGCAATATAATTTCAAGGCTTATAAATTCTGGCAATTTGGTGAGTGGGGAACCGAGAGGGGTCACCTATCACTTTGAAGCACCTTGTTTAACCTCTAGCACCTGAGCACCTTATTTGAATCACTATTAAGGACTGTTTTATTTATATTTATTCACATTGTGGTTTGATTTGATGAATTTTGTATAAATCTTCAGCACTTTATTTGGTTCACCAATAAGGACATTTTCATATTTATTTCATGAATTGATTATATTCACATGATTTATATTATCACTAAATGCTAGCGCTGCTTAATTTTGGTTTTTAATATTTCCTAAGATTTGCTTAGTGTTGCAGCTGCTGCATACTATTTTGCACTTTATAATAATTTACACAATTCACATATTTATTGACTCACATATTCAGTTGATCTACCAGCGTGGGTATTAATTTAGTTTTTTGACATGATGAGGTGAAACGATTTAAGGAAGAGATAGTTTCTTTGGGTGGGGACTAAAAATTTACTAAAACGGGTGCACCCAGAATCTGGTGCACCTGTGCATGGTAGCGAATCAACTTTTAATCTCAGCTTGTTTAATTAAGCTTTGGCATAAAACCTGGGCGCTGATTGGTTTCTATGGAGATATGAGCCTGATTTTGCACTCTCCAGCTTTAGTAAATAACCCCTTATGGCTGTATATGTATCATGAATGATCCAATAAAATCACTTAGAAGAGCACAGACTGGGGTGCGTTATCATCAATATATTTTCATTCTACATTATGACATGTGAAGTCTGGCTTCTTGAACCTGTGCCCAGAGGCCAGAGATCAAATAAAAGAGCAGTTCTAGAGTGGTGAATCGGGATAGGGATATTGAGAACAATAGATTTATCTTGGTCCCCAGTGACCAACTCAGAGTCATTCTTTAAATTAACTACATTTTTCAGACCTAGTCTTTTTCTATTGATTTTTATATCTAGAACTTTTTTTTTTTTTTTTTTTTTTTTTTACAAATAATAGACTGTTATACATGGGCCAGATAGGGCTTGTGTTAGCCATTGGACATATCAAATAAAAACTATGAAAAAAAACACTATTCCTGCCGGCTGGCAAATGACAAAGACACGATTACTATTTGCAGATACACGTTTACATGCAGTTCAATAAAATATGCAACATTTATGCATACTATTTCAGAGAATATTACGATTTGGATGTAATGAAAAAGAAATAAAAAGAAAAGAAATATAATTATAAAAAAATATATGACTGTCGTATGAATGAATAATCAGCATACAGATGCCATAATGAAATCCATACGCTCATGGAAAGTGACAAGTAATGACAGGTAATTAAGTAAGAAATCTTACCATTTCTGCAGAACTTGTTAATAGCTACCCATGTTTCAGTAGCCTGCTTGATGAACACATGAATTGAATTATCAGAATAATCAGGATAAGCAGGGCCCATGCTGATACCATCTTTAATATTAATGTAAAAATCAAATAGGGTTGTAAACACAATTTTTTATTAGAACTTTATTAGAATGTTAAACCTGTATGCTATATGTGGTTTACCCATTATCATTTGTTACATCTTTACATAGTAGACGCAAATGTATGCATGTGTTTCATGAACTGGCAATTCACAGTATTGGAGCCAATTACTTTGCATTTAGACTTAGATTTTCAAGTTCAACTGGCAGTTGTAGTGAGGTCCAAGAGAACTATCCATATCTGGTAAAGCTGAACCTAAGGCAAACAGCTAACTACACTGATGAAATACAAGCTTTTTTACCTTATACAAAGTGCAGGGCTGTGAATATATTAAGCGCATTTAAAAAAACAAATATATGTGAGTAATAAACTAGTGAGATAAAACCATAGTCCATGTAAAAAAATTCCAAAAGAAAAAAAAAAGTCCCAAAGGAAATGCATGCTCAGTAAAGAGATCCAGAGATCACAGCGGTGACACCAACATTTGGAGGCTTTCCAGAAAGCCATCGATCACCCTTAAGCCCCGTACACACGTACCGATTGTCGGCCGTAAATATTCGGCCGATTGTAGACTTGTTAGTATGATGCTTCCGAAAGCCGACAGCGCATTTTCGGCCGAACAGAATCTGTCATGCAAGCATTAAAATTTGTGTTGGCCAACACCAGAACAGCCGATTGTTCGCCAGTCAGTACAGATTTCGGCTGACAGACAGCAGATTAGCAAGACTGGGCATGCTCAGAAAAGAAAAAAGACAAGGAAAGTTAACCATCACATGACATCACTTCTGCAGTCGGCTGTTGTTGGCCGACAAAATTAGTGTGCAGTCTTTTGCAGTTTTCAACAGACACGACAGCCCTGGACAAAAGACGGCCGATCGTTCGGCCGACAATTGGTACGCGTGTACGAGGCTTAACTCAGGAAGATCAAAACTCACTCGGTTGAAACTCCGATCCAGACTCCTCAATTCAGATGTCATCACGATTGCCCCAGAAGATAAGTGTATACATGAGCAAACACTCCAGGAAGTTAAGCCCCGTACACACGCACAGATTGTTGGCCAACTGATCGGCCAACTTTTATCCAGAGTTGTTTTTTGGTTGAAATGTGCTCTAGACTTGCACTGGACTTTTGTTGGCCAACAAAAACCAACTTCAGAAGTGATGTCATGTGATGGTTGACTTTCCCTGTGTTTTTTCTTCTCTGAGCATGCCCAGTCTTGCTCATCTGATTTTAGTCTGCCGAAACCTGTACTGACTGAGGAACAATCGGCCGTTTTTTGTTGGCCAACAAAAATGTTATAGCATGCACACCAGATTTTTTTCGGCCGAAAATTCGCAGTTGGTTTTCAGAAGCATCATACTAACAAGCCTACAATCGGCAGATCGGACGTTGGCCAACAATTTACGGCCAACAATCTGTGCGTGTGTACGGGGCTTAATGGGCCATACACACTAAAAGATTTTCTGAAGACTTTTTCCTTCAGATTTACCTTTTCTATGTAGTGCAAGGGCCTGCCAGATTGCATACAAATTGAAAGTGTTTAGGTTTAACCTCATATTATATGGTTTTGGTAAATCTAAAGGAAAAAGTCTTCAGAAAATCTTATAGTGTGTATGGCCCATAAGTTACTGCAAGCCCTCATTCGTATTCATGCTTGCCCATGATTCAAAAACAAAACTTGTATCCCTCCATTTACTTGTCTTCCCACCTGTTTCTTTTTTACCTACTGAAGATTTTTTATTTTCATCCATCAAGTTTTAGGATTCGCACAGTTCTGCCACAAAGCACAGCCTTTTTTTTTTTTATTATACAAGTCTTGGACCTTTCTTAGCTTTTGACTAAACATTGAAAGGACTATATCTCCATCATTCTGTTCTTTCCTCCTATCAGTAAACTCCTTGCACTGAAATAGATTTAAATCTGTTGTTGTAACCTCATCCAGGGATGCCCATTGTTTTAAGACAAACTGCCTTATAGACACAAAGTAGATTAGGGAATAGAACGCATCTCCACAGGCTGTAATGAACACAACCAAGTTGAACAAACCTTCCATAAATCTTTCTGGGTGATTAATTTAAATATTTTCTAACAGCAACTCAATGTTTTGCTACAAAGTGTCATGATAGCAAGGGAGGAGGTACTCTACACCCCCCCTGGACATTGAGCCCAGGATACCTGGTGGTGGACAAATTGGAGGGTGAAGGAATATAGGCACAGTACAGGATTCTGAAGCCTGTTAAGCCCCTCTACACCGGGGTGTACATATGAACTTCATCATTGATGATTCTATTGGAGGTGATAAAGACTGGCTTTACCCCTTTGAGTTTCTTTACCCTGAGTGCCTTCAAGCTTGAGATTTCAATATTTTTGGTCATCATGTGGGTGACATTTATTTGCTCTCCTCCTGGGGGGGGGGGGGGGGTGACTTGGTGAAGTGGAGGTCTCTAATAATTGCCTAATGCTATCAAGATTATTCCTAACAGGTACCTGATAAAGTGGGTCTAAAAATCCATGACATGCTGTATTTGCCAGGACCACATCACATGACCAGCATACAAGATATTAATGATACCAGCTAAAACATAGAATCTTTTGGAAAAATGTGTATGGTCTATGAGTGTGGTTTACTCAGGCATATGTCAATGAAATGTGTCTAATAGGTGATATTATTTGCCTTTTAGTTAAATGAAGTACAGGCGGTCCCCCGGTTACAAACATCTGACTTACAAACGACTCTTACTTACAAACGGAGGGAGACAACAGGAAGTGAGAGGAAATCTCCCCCTAGGAAGGAAAATTCACTCCTGTAATGGTCCATTCACACTAGCGCGACTTGTCAGGCGACTTGGTCGCCTGACAAGTCGCGGTCGGTTGCTCGCCATTGAGTAGTACAGGACCCGTTCTAATAGAAGCGACACAAGTCGCTCCGACTTAGAAAAAGGGTCCTGTACTACTTTGTGGCGACCTGGAGGCGACTTGCATTGACTTCAATTATATGAAGTCCCTGCAAGTCGCGCCGAGTGCACGCTGTGCACCACGCCTTTACAGGTCGCCCCAGCAAGTCGTGTCGCGCCAGTCTGAATGGGCGCTAAGAGTTCTCATGGGAAAAAGGTGTCTCCACTGAAGCTTTATCACCAATCATTGTTTCTACAATAACCCAAAAATGTTCAAAATCCAGTTGTCATAGGGACATAAAGTGAGGTGAAATCTTCTGAACAGGGGTACAGATAGGAAACAAAATGGTACAGGGGTACCCTTCCCTATGCTATTCAAAAAACTTAAAAATTATTCTTTTAGCTGGAGCTAAACTTAAAAAATTTACCTGTTCTGACTTACAAACAAATTCGACTTAAAAACAAAACTACAATCCCTATATTGTTTGTAACCCGGGGACCGCCTGTACCAAAATAGTCTTGAAGATAGTTAAGATGGGATAGAATAGGCTTAACTATGAATATGTATTTAATTTATAAATTTCATAAATTATTTTTACTATTGTGAAAAAACTGATTGAACATTTCGATTATGTAGTTTTTTGATTTTGCATCGCCATTTTGAAAGTCCCATCAATCAGAGAGCTTCCTGTATAGTCATTTTTCAGCAGATGTGATCATTCTTGTTTATTAAAACATTGTTTCAATGGAAAATCTTCTATCAAACTTCCAAGCACTATTGGGTATCTATCTGTAAAAAAATTAGATTGGGTAGGTCCTCCTTACCCAACCTACTTAGTAGGTTGGGTGTAAGGGGTAGAATGCATTCAATAGTGCACAAGATGCTAAAACTAGGACTGTCCCAGAAAGTAGGTGATATTTATGAGAACGGTCACGTGACCTTGTCTGTCACTTTCTTTTATTCCCTAAGTTGTCATAAAATAGATTTTCACTAATGTACAATAAACAGTCCTATTTCCCCAGTAGTAAACTCCCTTTTGATGAATAAAACCTGGCATTTACTCTGGCATATGTCAACACTCTCCTTTCCAGATAAAGACCGACTTATCTTTATAGGAAACGCACAGATTTTTATTAAATGTTTATGCATTCAGATCTTGCTGTATCACTTATATATTATTTTTTGAGGCTGCTGGAAGACGTGTGGGTGTCGGCATCTGTAAATATCTTTCCTGTAGTTATTGTATTTTTCCCGGTAATGTCTCTAGTGTGGAATTTTGGTACATAGCTATGATTTTATAAAGATCAGCAGTTCAACATTTACTTTATCGCTAGGGATTAAAATAAAAATAAGTTGTAGGAGGGATTGCACTGAAGTCCCTGAAAATGAGACATAGAGTTTACAGCTTTGTCTAACAGTTTAACTTCTTGAACTAAAAAACGTTGCATGCATGTTTTGAGTAAAACTGAAATATTTCAAGGTTCAGGTAGATATAAAAATTAATTTTAAAATGTGATATTACAATACATTACATTTAATGCAGCTCATTAAAGTGGTAGTAGTCTTTTTATGGACTTGTACCCATAGGTAAGTTTTTAAAGAGGCTTAACTGTAGGTCCATTGAATATCTCCTAAAGTTTATGCAAATTTTCCTTGATATCGTACAACACAGTCACTCTTCATGCCAAATGATTTGAAGTTTTTAGGTAAATCTCTTGATATTTATCTTTCACTTCATTATCACTCTTCACCAAGTTTTTCATTATTTCTTTCACACTTATGGTCTTGCACAACTTTTTGGATGCACTACTTCATTTCACTTTAGCCATTTGGCTTTATAAGCTACACTCTTGGTTTTGCACAACTTTTTGGTATACTATTTCATTTCTCATTCTGGTCATAAGACTTTACAAGCTGATCGCCCCAAATACATCTATCAGATCACCCCTCTGGATAGTTTTTCTCCATCCATCAATTAATTAAAACCTTTTTGTAATTTCAATTGTATCTTCTATATTGGGCAATAATTCTGCAGGTAGATCTCCCACTACCACATAAGTTGTTCTGAACGTGACTCCTTGCAAGCCAGTCTCTCTTCTAATCCACTCTGGATGCATGGAGGACTTCCTTAGGATGATTCTGAACTAACAAAAAAGTCTCTGGTAAAAAGATACCCATATGTGTAATGGTAAAAATACAGGCTATACTTTTATAGCCATTTTAGATATGTTTTGTATATTGTATCTCTAATTTCATATTGTTTCTTGTAGACATCAGATACTCCCTGAGGAAGACCAACACGGAATAGGTTGGAACGCGTAGGGATACCAACTTGTTGGTCATGATTGTTTTTATTCATGTATTGTCTCTTTTTTATGTCCTTTTGATGGGTTAATATTGTAACCAGGGCTCATATTTTCTTCCATGTGGAATTTTTTAACAAATTGTTAATTGTTAATTAATAATTTTACATTTTTTGATCTCAAGAATTATTTGCTGCTAAAAAACCCCTGGGGGAATCTTCCTTCTTTTTTTCTACGGTTTAAATTACTTGACCTAAAAACTAGTGATCGACCAATATCGTTTTTTTTTAATGCTGATACTGATATTTTGGTCATCGGATATCTGTATCGGCTGATGTCGGCCGATATTTTCGGACATGTACATTTTTTTTATTTTTAATTTTTTTTTTTTTTCAGGTACTCCTTGTGAAGGGATCTGGGGGTCTAAAAGTCCCCAAACCCCTCCTCGGCACTGAAAAGCATTCAAAACGCCAAGTTTGCCTGTTTTGAATGCTGTCAGTTTTTTTTTTTATTTGGCGCCAAGTACCCAGAAGTGATGTCATGGCATCACTTCTGGGTTTTTTACATGGAGACCTAATCGGAGCCGAAAGCGGCTTTGATCGGGTCTTCGGCGGCCGTGCAGGTAGGATGCCCGGGTCTCCCGGGGGACGAGAGACCCGGGCGAGCCGTGGAAGGCGGCGGGAGGGGGGAGATGTCCCCTCCCGCTCCTTGTAATGATAGCCGAGCAGCTTCTCAGCCCCATTGGTTGTCATTACAAGACAGCTGATCGTCGGCTATGGAGGCCGGTACCGGGGTGATGCCTCTACCTGTAGGCATCACTCCGGTACAGCACTTTCCCGAAATATCAGCAATATCAGTAACCTCAGGGGCCGATTCATATATATCGGGGAAAGTGCATATCGGCTCCCAATATATCGGTGGTGCCGATAATCGTTCAATCCCTATTAAAAACCATTGTATGCATGTTTTGAATAAAACTGAAATATTTCAAAGTTCAGGTAGATATAAAAATTTACAACCAAAAACAAAAAAAAATAATTTTAAAATTTGAACATTACATTTGAAATTACAATACATTATATTACATTTAATGCAGCTTATTAAAGTGGTAGTAGTCTTTTTTTGGACTTGTACCTATAGATACATTTTTAAAAGGCTTAACTGTGCAATGAATATCTCCTACACTTGCGGTATTTAGGAGATTTTCTTAATAGATGCAGCCGGTGACATCACCATCACATATGCTATGAAGGTCCAGCATACTGCGCCAGACCTTCAGAGCTCCGAGCTGCAGCCAACAGCTCCTGCACGTATGCGCGGGAGCAACGTCATCGTCTGGCCACTCATGCAGCCGAAGCCTGTGAACCCAGAAGGAAGACCAGGTGAAGATGGAATTCAGCAGTGACAGCTTTCCGCTACAGGGCTTAGCTCTAAGGTATGTATTTCATAATGTGATAGTATGCAATGCATACTAGCACATTATGCTATTGCCTTTGCAGGGGATTTTTTCTTTTTTTTTTGCAAGCTGCGGTTTACTACTGCTTTAAATGATCAACCCAACAAAAAATAAAAAAAAATAAATAAAAAAAATAAATGCATTATACAAATTAGGATGGAGGCTCAGAAAAATATTGGTAGCAGTATTGACCACCCAAAATGTTTTCCTCCAATAACTGGTAATTATTATTTTTTTTTAGATGCAGCTTTGTAAAAATTGCAGTGCAACCAAAAATCATCTATATACTCTACAGTACACAAATTAATTAAAAGGGCTTTAATACAAACAAAAATTATCTTAATCAAAAAAACCTCCAGAAAATCAAATTGTAGAGAAAAATACATATACTTTATACAGGAAAGTAGTAAAAAAACCTCACAGGTAAATACAGAGGCATACAATTAATAACAGGCTCTACGTTAAATACAGTCATTTATATTAGATCACAATGTTTATTATATTAATACAAAAAGATACAAGAGATATTAGGAATATACAGTACATGTTTTTCTCACTTCCTTACAACTATGAGCGAGCTCTTGAATTTTGGTCCTTTGATCTATTTGCTACCAATTTTTGGAACAACAAAAAATTATATTTAAGTTTTAAGTAAAACTTGGCAAGCCAGCTCCTGGTTTCTTACAGTTCTTTGATAATCCAACAGTGAGATCCTTGTCATAGTTTCTGCCTACTTTTTACATTCCCAACCACCTTTGTGAGTGCCTCTTCTTCCTATTACATTATCAACTAATCTATCTAAAATTAATTAAAAATTCTATTTATAGGAATGTAGTGGGATGAAGGGCATCAATGTGTGTCACCACACCTCATAGTTTTCTCGTTAGTCCCTCAATGCAAGGTCCCTTCCAGGGATCTCTCTTCCTGCTGGTCCTGCCATTCCTTTGCTAGAGGTATATAAGAATTGTAACAAAATGTGTTCCAAATATTCCCCCAAAATGGAGAGCACCAGAAACTGGGAATTTAATGTGCCAAAATAACAGTAAAGATCTTTATAAAAATACAATATTATTAGTACAATAAAATATATACCGTATATACTCGAGTATAAGCCGAGTTTTTCAGCATGTTTTTTCCTGCTGAAAAAGTCCCCCTCGGCTTATACTCGAGTCATGGTCCCACTTACCTTTTCCCCGGTCAATGCGCATGCTCCACCGCTGCTCGGGAAATCCTTCCTTCAGCTATTCCCAGGCAGATGGCGCATGCGCAGTGACGTGTTGGCGACAGGTGCCGCCATTTTTAAATGTAAGGCGGAATGGTAAGTGAGACTCCTGTACCATGCCCGCAGCACTGCATCTCCTGTACCACCAGTGCCATATCTGTGCCATATATGTGCCATGCCTGTACCATCTGTGCCATATCTGTGCCATGCCTGTACCATCTGTGCCATATCTGTGCCATGCATGTACCATATCTGTGCCATGCCTGTACCATCTGTGCAATGCCTGTACCATCTCCTGTGCCATGCCTGTACCATCTCCTGTACCATCTCCTGTGCCATGCCTGTACCATCTCCTGTACCATCTCCTGTGCCATGCCTGAACCATCTCCTGTGCCATACCTGTTCCATCTCCTGTGCCATGCCTGTACCATCTCCTGTACCATCTCCTGTGCCATACCTGTACCATCTCCTGTGCCATGCCTGTACCATCTCCTGCACCATCTCCTGTACCATGCCTGTACCATATCCTGTACCACGCCAGTACCATCTCCTGTACCATGCCCACAGCCCTGCATCTCCTGTACCATGTCCGCAGCCCCTGCACCATGCCCTGAACAAACACAGAAAAAGACACAAAGGCTAAACATGTTGGAATACAATGTCACAGTTTAATGTGATAAAATGATTAAAAACGTGTCCACAGAAGCTCCGATGGGAAGATGGCAAAAAGAAATAACCCCATCCGCAGGTCACCATAAAAAACATGGGCAATAGAACAATACCTGCAGGGGTGGCTGGTGCTGTTGCTGATGTATCCAGAAAAGCCGATGGTAAGGGGCTGTCTGTGGTGTAGGTGAAGGATCACACCAGGGAGTGCATTGCAAAGGAGAGGAGGAGGGTGCAGTCCACGGTGTGTCTGCTCGAGCTGGATGTGGTGACACCGCTGTGCGCACAGGAGGATCAGCCACACACACAGGGCTCATCGGCTCCTCCAGTACTCCTGTGTCCTGAGCTGCACCGACTGATGACGTCACCAGAACGGGGACACAGACAAAGGTACAATACAGGGTGTGATAAGACATAAGGGTGTCACTTAGTGTAATTATATGATAGCTCTATATAAGGACACAGTCAACATAATGGGGTATGTTTGTTAACCCCAAAAAATACACCCTCGTTTTATAATTACGTATCTAAACCCTTTCCATAAATGTTCTTATAAACCTATTGTGTTCTTGTTCCTAATGATATTACCAATATTTGTGGTTAAGCCAAACCAGCAACAATTCCCTTTTTTCTATGCAAGCCATTTCCTGAAGACTTACTGTTACACAAAATCTTAAGCTCTAAAAGTAATTCTCCAGCCTTAGTTCCATAAAGCATTGCAAATACATGAAGATTTTTAACTTCCGCATAAAATCCATATTCAGAGAGATCAATATCCTATCATGGTAGATCAACACGTTTCACCCACAAGGAGCTGCCAACTTTAACTTTTCCTATTAACAAGCTGGTGATTGGTTGCTGGGACTTTGGCAGCTCCCGCTCCCCTGCCCAGTGCTGTGCTCCGCTGTAAGCCTCTCTGCATCCTAAATCAGTGAAATTGTCATTCATAGGTTTTCATTTTTTTTTTTAATTGCTTTATTTAACCACTTGCCGTCCGGCGGCCGCATGAAAACTGTGGCAAAGTGGTGCTGTTGCGCGAAACACCGTACATGTACTTTGTTTCCTTCAATAACCACTAGATGCCACCATTGTGCCACCAGAAGCGTGATCGCCCATGATTGGCTAGCATGGATGTCAATCAATGTTCCAGTGGACCCGATGTGCGTCGGTCACCCGCGATCATCCCTGGGAGAGGCAGAACAGTGATCTGCCTATGTAAATAAGGCAGATCGCCTTTCTGCAAGGAGACAAGATGGAGATCTTGTGTTCCTGCTAAGCAGGAACCTGGATCTCTGTCTTCCCCCAATCAGTGCAAGCCCCCCACAGTTAGTAAGCACCCCCTAGGGACACACTTAACCCTTTGATCACCCCTGATGTTAACCCCTTCCCTGCCAGTGTCATTAGTGCAGTTACAGTGTATGTTTTTAGCGCTGATCACTGTGTTGGTGTCACTGGTCCCCGAAAAAGTGTCAAAAGAAAGCTCTATTTGTGGGAAAAAAAGGACATCAATTTTATTTGGGTACAGTGTAGCACGACGGGGCAATTGTCAGTTAAAGTAACGCAGTGCCGTACCGCAAGCAATTGGCCTGGTCATTAAGGGGTAAAACCTTCCAGTCCAGAATTGGTTAAAATAGCATTAAAATATTTCCAGACACAAGCATGACAGCATGCACGTATGGGTATAGGCTCTGCCCCTCGCCCAATCAGGACTGGTTATACTATATAAATGAGTCGCCTCCGCTAAGGCGGCATTCTCTTTTTGCTCCTCAATTGCTCAACTGGTTATAACTATGGAAAGAAGATTTTTATTTTTGCCCTCACCTTGCCGGATTCATCTGGCCAGCCTGACAGGTTCAGTCTCTCTCCTGTGACTAAGCTCCTTCCGTTCGGGTGTAAACTGACTATACGAGGGAGGCCTCCCCCAGCTCCAGGTACTGGGGTGCAGAATACTGGTCTCTGCATGCAGGTAAAACAGTCCTGCCTTGTTGTTTGTTGGGACTGATCCCGTCTCTCCTCCTTGGTGAGTTGTAGCCCCACACACTATTTGGTTAGTCTGGCGCTCTGTGTATGTTTTATTACCCTTGCAAAAGGCTGGAATTGTTGTTAGGGCAGCTGCCCCCTTCCTTGTCTACTTCCTGTGACTGTACTGCAGGCTGCCCTTTTCAGATGGATGTGTGAATGTGGATGGCGCTCGGCAGACTTGTGTTCGACAGGGAGCAGCAAGATGGTGTTGGGATAACTCCTGGCTCACGGTAGTAGCGACCGGGAGCCCCGGGGGAGATTCTTGGGTGTGTATTGGTGGTCACCTATTCAGGAATCAAGCCTCTCCCATTACTTTAGAGCCAGTCAGGGATGTGTGCTGCACAGGTAGGTAAGCTAAACCATAGGCTGTCATGGTTTGTCATGATTATTATGTGGTTAATATGTCAGGCTGCCAAAGTAGATTCATTTGCTGTTTATAGTTCTGCTTGTTTCATTAATGCCTCACAGGTTTTTTTTTGTCTGTGGTACTGCTAATGCATGGCCTGATATACAGGTGTTGCTGTGCAAAGTTGAGTCTTTCCTATTAACTCAGCAATGCCTGGATCTGCAGGTTTGGATGACTGTTTAATGCTCTAATACCTGGCTTTGCAGTTTTTAACCTTTGCAGACCAGTGGCCTAGTGTAGGTTATCCTTCCAGGGCTATTGGTCTGAGGTATATTAACCCTTCCTTGTGCTGCTTATGATGTAGTAATGCTTCAGTATTAATGACTGCTATGCGTTTAATGCCTGCTTTTGGCTTCTAAATGTTGATGGCTGCTATGCGTTAAGGGCTGCTATGTGTTTAATGATTGTTATGCATTATCCTGGTATGTCTAAATGATGAAGTGAAGTTCAGTGCTCTGCTTAAGTTTACAGTGCCTTAACCTCCCTGGCGGTATGATTCTTTTGGATTTTAGGTGCTGAAAGCGGTACCATTATTTTGCATGTAATTCTTGTGAATGAGCAGCCCAAACCAACTGTATACATTTATTATATATATTATATATATATATATATATATATATATATATATATATGTATGTATACATATATTATGTATCAAGAGTTAGGGGAAAGGGAGATGGGGTTGTCATATGTTCACCGGGTTGTGGGACAATTACCCGTGTGATACTCCCAAAAACAAGAGGGGATTGTGGACTTTGTAGGGCTAGTTTATTATGGTAAGCAACAAAGATATAAAATCTAATATGTTTTATTGAAACAAGAAAAGTGCATATTTATAAAACATGTACAAAAATGCATAGACATATTGTATAGACATTACAAAATCGGACAACGACTCATCCATGTAGCAACATATAAAGATGTAGAAGTTATTGGTTCGACGCGTTTCACCTGATTAATATCATCAGCTTCATCAGGAACCAATGGATACTAGGCAACAAAAGGCCTCTAATGTGAGCATTGCCAAAAAGAAAGAAAACAAAAATTATAACCAGATATATCATAATTTAGTACATTCTGTTAAAAAAAACACCTAAGCCTTTGAAGTTGTTGTCAAAGGTAGATATCAAGAAGTTTATCACTTATGGTGACTTGCTTACCTAGATCATGTTGTGAATAGATTTAAAAAGGGTGCGGGATGTCAGAGTCGCCTATCTGCAAGCCAAAACAAAACGAGCTCCCGTCCAGCAAATCCTACAAGAGGATCACAGAATCTCCAGAGAGATAGGGTGGACCGGACCTTCTCCAGATTATACCCCAATGACTGGTTATGTCATTCAAACAGTGCAGGTAGATGTCCCCCGTATAACCATATGGGGGTACTGGCAAAAAATGGCACGAAGGTGAATGTTAGGGTGAAGGTACATCAGCCCAGATGACTCTGCAGTATTAACATAGACACAGAGAGATGGAAGAGAGACAGGAGACATATATTTTAGCTTAAATAGCCAAAAACTATAATACAAGCCAAGTCCATAAAGAGGACTGTATTCCTCTGTATATGTTGCTTACCTATGTTAGAAGGTGTTTGGTATGGAGGTCCGAACGCCGATGCTCGCGGCATACACTGCCGCTGCTATCGGCGTCTTCGCCTCGTGGGCTACTAAATAGGGGAGAGAGGTCCCGCCGGAAGTGCGACGCTGAAACAGCGTCATGACATCACTTCCGGCGCGGGCGCAGTGTATGCGCGTCACCGCCGGAGTGGCAAGAGTTGGTATTACAGCCAGTGGGCAGCGCGCATTAATCCCATTGCTGGGAGAGGAGCGAACGCCTCAGAGGGCGTGTCTCCTCTGCTTGGCGCCCGAATCCACCCTAGTGTGGGGAGAGCTCCTATATATCCGGACCTACAGAGGGGCGACCCGAACATCTGGCAATCTGGCAATATATATGAGCTCTCCCCACACTAGGGTGGATTCGGGCGCCAAGCAGAGGAGACACGCCCTCTGAGGCGTTCGCTCCTCTCCCAGCAATGGGATTAATGCGCGCCGCCCACTGGCTGTAATACCAACTCTTGCCACTCCGGCGGTGACACGCATACACTGCGCCCGCGCCGGAAGTGATGTCATGACGCTGTTTCAGTTCTACATCTTTATATCTTTATATGTTGCTACATGGATGAGTCGTTGTCCGATTTTGTAATGTCTATACAATATGTCTATGCATTTTTGTACATGTTTTATAAATATGCACTTTTCTTGTTTCAATAAAATATATTAGATTTTATATCTTTGTTGCTTACCATAATATACTAGCCCTACAAAGTCCACAATCCCCTCTTGTTTTTGGGAGTATCACACGGGTAATTGTCCCACAACCCGGTGAACATATGACAACCCCATCTCCCTTTCCCCTAACTCTTGATACATTTCACTACAGGATGTGGGCATAGTATAAAGATCTATGACTGACTGTATCTCCGTGCTTTCCCAATTTGGTATACATATATTATGTATACATATATTATATATATATATATATATATATATATATATATATATATATATAATGTATACAGTTGGTTTGGGCTGCTCATTCACAAGAATTACGTGTATATATATATATGTGTGTGTGTGTGTGTGTGTGTGTGTGTGTGTGTGTGTATATATATATATATATATATATATATATTTACATAAAAAGTACAGTAAAACTGCAGGAAAGGGCACTGGGGGGCAATGTAATGTGATTTTATTTTATTTTGAACGGTATCAGTGTGTTTGGTGCATTTTACATTTGAATTTGCCACCGGTTCCACCCCCCGGCGGATGTCACGTCGCCGGAGACGGAAGCCGGGGCTCGCAGACGATCAGGAGGAAGCTCCGTCCGCCGCACACCGCTCGCAGTCTTCGCTGGATCCCGGAGAAAAGGTAAGTAAAACCTCTTCCAGCATCCAGCGATCTTCTTAGCGCTACCCCGAGTGTGACTCGGGGTTACCGCTTTTGGCACTAAAATCTTACCCCGAGTCACACTCGGGAATACCGCTAGGAAGGTTAAGTAATTTGTCTATTACACATCTATTGGTAATTACTTTTTTTGTGGGGTTAACCCTAGCTCACAATAACATATAGGTCCATTTGCTGCTTTAATGTCTGCAGATGGATGTGTGGACGACCACTGAGAACGTATTAACCTCCCTGGCGGTAAAACTGCAGGAAAGGGCACTGGGGGGCAAACTAATGTGAATTTATTTTATTTTGTAATGTATCAGTGTGTTTGGTGTGTTTTACTGTTTGAATTTGCCGCCGGTTCCACCCCCCTGCAAGCGTCACGTCGCAGGAGACGGAAGCCGGTGTAACGTGAGAAAACCATACCTCGTGAAAATTCCTTACCCACGTCACTTCCTGTCAGAAACGTAATGGAACAGCTGAGCAGCGTAGCAGTGCGCATGCTCGGAGGGTAGGGAATTTTCACAGAAGTGTTACACCGACTCAGCGGTTACATTAAAAGAGCTTGGCTGCAACATGAATCATCCCCGCTCCTACCCCTGTCACTTCCCTGATATTGGCTACTAAATGTAAAAGCGGCGGCGGGTGTATGAAATATAAATCACGGAGATCTCGGCTCTGTGATCTGCTTTTACATTTAGTAGCCGACATCAGGGAAGTGACAGGGGTAGGAGCGGAGATGATTGATGTTGCAGCGGAGATGTTTTAATGTAACCGCCGCAACAGCTGATGCGGTGTAACGTTATAACACACATTCCATACATTCCATACCCTCCGAGCATGCGCACTAGTAAGCTCCTCAGCTGTTCGCTGACCGGAAGTGACGAGGGTATGGAATTTTTATGGGTATGGTTTTTTCACAGAACACCGGGGCACAGGTCATCGGGAGGAAGATCCGGCCGCCGCACACTGCTGGGATACATCGCTGGATCTGGGGACAAGGTGAGTACCTTCTCTTACAGGATCCAGCGATCTCCCTGGCGGTACCCCGAGTGTGGCTCGGGGTTACCGCTTTTGGCACTGAAATTTAACCCCGAGCCACACTCGGGAATACCGCTAGGGAGGTTAAGGGGGGATTTGATCAACATGTATAAATACATAAGGGGTCATATAGTGAACTTGGTGTTAAGTTATTCACTTTAAGGTAATCACAGCAGACAAGGGGGCACTCTTTATGTCTAGAGGAAAAGAGATTTCATCTCCAAATACGGAAAGGTTTCTTCACAGTAGGAGCTGTGAAAATTGGAATAGACTCCCTCCAGAGGTGGTTCTGGTCAGCTCAGTAGATTACTTTAAAAAAGGCCTGGATACTTTCCTAGGTGAACATAATATAACCAGGTACTAACATTTATAAGATAAGGTAAAGTTGATCAAGGGAATATCTGATTGCCTCTCAGGGGATCAGGAAGGATTTTTTTCCCCCAATGGAGCAAAATGGATCATGCTTTTCTGGGGTTTTTCGCCTTCCTCTGGATCAACTATGGGTAATTGATTGTGTATATAGGATTGTATAGTTATGTTTTTTATTTATTTTTTAATAGGTTGAACTATATGGATTCATGTCTTTTTTTAACCTGACTAGCTATGTAACTTCAGAGATCCCTCAGGATAAGGCTAGGATGTAGGAATACTCCACAGGAGACATAGAGACAGTGGCGGCTGGTGCTCCATGGGCCGGGGGGGTGTTAGACAGACCACACCAGGCCACACACCATAAGACACCCCCCCCCCCCAGAACCACAGCAGGACAGGGGACAGGACACAGGGGACAGGACAGAGGGCAGGACCCTCCCCCGCTCACTCACCCTGCCTGGATATCTGCAGCAGCAGGCGACTTCCTCCTGTCTTATGCGTCTCCTCCCTCCTCCTCCATGTCCAATGGCATGGCTTCTCCTTTTGGCCAATCGAGAAACGGGTCTCAAGACCCACTTCCTGATTGGCCAGGAGGAGGATCCATGTGGCAATAGCGAATTTTCATTCGCTATTGTCACACAACTGGGTAGGCTTGGGGCACAGTGCTCTGCGCCCTTTTTTTAGCCTCTGGCTCTAATCACATGGCTAAAAAAAGAAAAAAAGAGCCCTATGAAATCCATGCGTCTGGCGCCCCGCATGTAGATTAGGTGGCCAGACGCATGGATGGGGGGGGCGTCGCCCCTGCGCCCCCAATGCACCAGCTGCCACTGCATAGAGAAGCACTTCATGGTGGTTCAATACTTTAAAAACAAGTACTTGTTGCTTACAGCAAGTGCAGAAGGGCCTGTCAGTCTGGTGCTGGCGTGCAATTCAGGCCTCGCTCTCAATGGTGGGCCTGGTGGGTAGTCACATGGTACCCAGAAGTGATGAGTCCCCTGTTCCGATGTACGTTTCACCATACTTTGCATCTTTAGGAAGACTCGTCACTTTTTTGTCCTTCTGTAAAAAAAAGGGTCAAGCACCTCTGGTGAATTGCCTTCTATCTTTTAAGCACT
Source organism: Pelophylax lessonae (assembly GCF_965119305.1). NCBI lineage: Eukaryota > Metazoa > Chordata > Amphibia > Anura > Ranidae > Pelophylax > Pelophylax lessonae. The sequence continues at coordinate 839,292,845 of NC_138768.1, read as the reverse complement.
CGTGGTGAAGGAAGCAGCAGACAAGATTATTTAGAAGCACTTATTTTTTGGTGTTGGGAGTTGTCACATTGGACTTTGCTATATTGTTTTGCATTGTATCACACTAGACCACAGAACATGTGGTTTCCCTATCTATTCATCTTGTTGTTAGCACTGTTTAAGTTATGATTTAACACTGTGTTTCCTTTACAATTGGTTATTCGTTTTCAGAAGTGATTCAATCACACATTTTAAGGGGCAGCTACACACACACAATTATTGTAAATTTAGCATAACATTTAGCGCCATCTAGTGTACAAATGATGTATTTTCTGTTTTAAATCAATAATATACTTTCAATCAACAGATAATATTGCCTGAGTACAGTAGCTTGGGCAAAAAATGCCCCATTTGCTCAGAACAAATGGATATGCACTAACATTGAGCAAATGGCTTTGTGAATTCTTTATAAATAAACCCCTTTGTTTACAGCACAGAGGTCTTACGCATATTTTTCTTCTTCTGGTCAAATGTTCTTAGCCTATAGGAGGGATGGTGAACCTTGGCACCCCAGATGTTTTGGAGCCACATTTCCCATGATGCTCATGCACTCTGCAGTGTAGCTAAGCATCATGGGAAATGTAGTTCCAAAACATCTGGGGTGCCAAGGTTCGCCATCACTGGCCTATAGTATTAGACTATTTTCTATGTTGTTTGAATGTTCTTTCATTTTTCTGGTTGAATGTTCTTAAGGCTATTTTTCTCTTAGGATTGAATGTAAGGGAATGTAACTACTTGCAAAAGATGACAAATAGAAGCTGACATTTCACACATATTACATATTATTTGTGACCTTTGCACAAATGCTGTGAGGTTCATACAGCATTACACAAAAGGTTTAGATTTTAATAGGATCTGGCATATAATTTAAGATACAATGCACCAGCATCATGTTAAAAAGTAGAAAAATATAGTATAAGGACGTTTTTCATGTTGTTTTAGCGTGGCACGAGTCTCATTGCTGGAATTGCCATGAAGACGAAGGAAGAAGAACCTGGGGGTGCCGTTATATTTTTACTATAAGCCCCTAAATAAATTTATATGTATATTATTCATAGTTTTAGTGTTGTTTCTGTATCCTGTTATGAAGATCCTGCAAGAAACACAGCAATCTTCTGAGCCATAAATATCCTTGTGGGAGGAAGGATGGGCAGAAATAAGGTAGAACGTTGAAGATTATGGCTGCAAAATATGTCAGGGTGGATATTTAAAACCCAAAGTGAAAACAAAAAATATGGACCCCTGAATGGGAAGGCTTTACATCCTCCTGTTGTGCTGTAATTCTTCAGCAATTCTAATGAACTTTTTATTGGCTCTGGGAAGAAGTCGTGTGGCCTGAGTGTTTCTGCCTTCATAAAATCACAGTTGAGCGCTATAAACAGCAGGCTCTACAAGGACCGAGAGAGACATTGTATATTTATGGAAACTCAGGCACAGCTAAAGGGGAGCTCAATCCAAAACTTAGAGTTTATATACATATATATATATGTATATATATATATATATATATATATATATATATATATATATATATATATATATATATGTATATATATATATATATATATATATATATATATATATATATGTATATATATATATATATATATATATATATATATATATATATATATATATATATATATATATATATATATATATATATATGTATATGTATATATATATATATATATATATATGTATATATGTATATATATATAGAGAGACATTGTATATTTATGGAAACTCAGGCACAGCTAAAGGGGAGCTCAATCCAAAACTTAGAGTTTATATACATATATATATATATATATATGTGTGTATATGTATATATATATATATATATATATATATATATATATATATATATATATATATATATGTATATATGTATATATATATTTATATATATGTATATATATATATATATATATATATATATATATATATGTATATATATATATATATATATGTGTGTGTGTGTGTATATATATATATATATACACTCAGCGGCCATTATATTAGGTGCAGCTGTTCAATTGCTTGGTAACACAAACTGCTAATTAGCCAATCACATGGCAGCAACTCAATGCATTTAGGCATCTAGACATGGTGAAGACGACTTACTGAAGTTCAAACTGATCATCGGAATGGGGAAAAAAGGGAATTTAAGTGACTTTGAACATGGCATGGTTGTTGGTGCCAGATCGGCTGGTCTGATTATTTTAAAACTTCTGATCTACTGGGGTTTTCACGCACAACTATCTCTCAGGTTTACAGAGAATGGTCCGAAAAAGAGAAAATACCTAGTGAGCGGCAGTTGTGTGGAGGGAAATGCCTTTTTGATGTCAGAGGTCAGAGGAGAATGGGCAGACTGGTTGCCTTTTTGATGTCAGAGGTCAGAGGAGAATGGGCAGACTGGTTCCAGATGATAGAAAGGCAACAGTAACTCAAATAACAACTCTTTACAACCATGGTATACAGAATACCACCTCTGAATGCACAACACATTGAACCTTGAAGCAGATGGGCTACAGCAGCAGAAGAAGACACCGGGTGCCACTCCTTGGTGAGGACAGGCTCACCAAAATTGGACAATAGAAGATTGGAAAAATAATGCCTGGTCTAATAAGCCTCAATTTCAGCTGCGACATTCACATGGTAGGGTCAGAATTTGGCAAAAACAACATTAAAGCATGAATCCGTCCTGCCTTGTATCAACAGTTCAGGATGGTGGTGGTGGTGTCATGGTGTGGCAGATATTTTCTTGCCACACTTTGGGCCCCTTAGTACCAATTGAGTATCCTTTAAACACCACGGCCTACCTGAGTATTGTTGCTGCTGACAATGTCCATCTCTTTATGACTACAGTGTACCCATCTGCAGTCTCTGCTGTACCTCTGCAATGTCTATAGACTCTGATGCAGCCTCAACCCCGCTTAACCTGTGCAAAATCCACAGTCTATACTGAGATCACAGCCCCGCTGTACTTCTGCATGCACAGACTCACCTTCATCTGTATTGCACCACATGTCAGAATCTGGATCACCTGCTGGTGGCACTGTGGTTTCCAGAGTGAAAGGTTGTAGCTCTGGTATCCACCAACAGGTGTCTCCCAGCAGCCAGCAGATCCCTGTAATCAGTCCCCACCTGGTGCTGGCTGCTAGGAGGGTATTTTAGTCCCTCCTTTACTATTACACTTCGCTTCAGTGTTTTGTTCTGCTCACCAGATACTGCTTGCCCTTTGTCCTTACCATGCTCCTGATCTTGCTTTTGCCTTGTACCTGTACCCTGTACCCTGCTGCCTTGTACCTACCCCCCCCCCCCTTATCCCTGATCCAAGTCATGGTTCCCTCCTTCCTTGTATCTCCAGTTTTATCATGTGGTCTGTGTTCCTCATTTTATATATATTGTATTATAGTTAGCTTGTTAGGTATTTTGTCTCTGAATTATGGTTGACTTGTACCTTCACATCTGCTGTGTTTTCTGTTTGCTGGGGTTTGGGTGTGTTTTGTTTCAAGGTTAATAAACTTGCGTAAAGCATATATAGTCTGGTTTTCAGTTTACTAGGTGTAGCAACGCAGATTTGGCCATTCCTGATGCGGAATCCTGACACCCCATATGCATCTACAGCACTCACTCCACACACAGTCTCTGTGGCACCTAAGTTGCTTCCGCAGCCCCTGCTGCACCCACAACTTCAGCCTCTTCTTCTCTTGTGGGACCTGCTGCATCCACAGTTCAGGTCACTGATGCATCTCCCCAGCACCCACAGCCTTTTCAGAATTGTTCTACAGTCAGAACCTCTTCTGCGCCATCTCTGTATTCGTAGCTTCCTTATTACCCCTGGTTCCAGCTGACCAGTGCTTTGGGCTTTTCTCACATTCCAGCTCCTTGTTACCCTTCTCTGTGTCTTTGAATACCTGTTGAGTGATCTGGGGGTAGCCAGTAGCTAAGCCCAAACTCCTGTGGTGAGGTATTCCATGGCGGAACACCAGTAACCTCTTAGACTCCACTCTCCGGGAAATCAGCCACACTGGGGTGAAGGGTCATCCAGGCATCATCTCTCCCCTTTAACCAAGCATTACCTATACTCAGAGATGTAGAGTAACTAAGTAGAACTACTTCACTACTGTACTTAAGTACCGAAAGGCGGTATCTGTACTTTCCTAGAGTAGAATTTTTTTCTCCTACTTCCACTTTTACTTCACTACATTTTTTCGATGATTTCAATACTTCTACTCCGATATTTTTTTTTTGTGCTGCATAGTTACTCGTTACTATTATAAAAATTACCACTGCCAGAACAGTAGATGGCAGATTTCATGAAGCTCAAAACATTTGTATTATCAGCGCATACGAAAATAAATGCTGCTGTATGTATAAATAAAAGCTGCATTTGAAATAATAAAAAACAATATGATGTTCAAACTTTTAACTTCTTTCTTTAATAACTACATAACACAGTACTTGTACTTTTACTTTCAGTACTTGAGTAGCATTTTTTTTTCAAAACTACTGGTACTTTTACTTTCAGTACTTGAGTAGCAAAATTAAAAAAAAACTCCTTGCAATACTTAAGTACAAAAAATGTTGAATACTTTAGTACTTCTACTCAAGTCACTTTTTGATCGAGCACTTCCACTTCTACTCAAGTCACTTTTTGATCGAGCACTTGTACTTTTACTCAAGTATGGGTTTCGAGTACTTTATACAACTCTGCCTATACTAAATTTGACAACCATTTCACTCAACTTATCTATATACAGGGAACCCTTGACACTGGGCCATTAACACCACACTACCTACTAATCATACGTTTTTAAAATATTGGTCCAAAACTGATTTCTTTTTTCGAAACCACTGGAATAAAATGTTTTACTACTCATTTTATATCAAGTCAACTACGGTGATACAAAATGCATATCCTTGAACCATATCTACTTTATTTAATAAAAATATTGTAAAAGAAAATAATCTACATTTTCCAATTCTTCGGATCGCTTTCATATTCAATTCGACCCCACAAAATTGGTGAAAGGCAATTAAATTGGTGGAGAAAAGCAATCAAAAATTGTTAGATCAGAGTACTGAAATTGTCACTACCTTGAATGATCAGATCTATAGAGTTACGGTCAGTATTATACTTAAATCTACAGAAAATTCTTCTTTAAACCAAGAGGAAAACCACATCTGTCATGTTGTAAGAATAATACAAAGTGCCCTTGGGGCATCGATAGGGACAGTGTGGCCGATAGCTGCAGATCCATTATTTAGCTGCTTGGTAGAAGACCTCAGATGACTTTGTATTATACCTTCCAGCCAGCATAAAGAAAAAAAAAAGAAAGACTGTTAAAAGGCAGGATTTAAAAATAACATCCTAATACTTAATTCACAACGTATTTACAGAAGATCTTTTTTGTACAAATACATTCTATTACAGTGTTTTAAAACGAAAAGAAAAAGACGCTTCGTTGGATGGAAATGTCAAGTAAATGAGAAAAGATATATTCCTGAAGAGAAGATGTATTCCTGCTTTGATCGAAATGCTTCGGACATGCAAAGATATTTGCGCAGTCATTCGCTGCTCTCGCTCCCCGCATCGCTCCATTATAGAAAAATAAAGGAAAGCTGTGAATGAATTATTATGATTCTAAAAACCTCTTACCAGTACAATATCTCATTTCAATCAGGAACACATTAAAGAACAATCTGTTTCTGGGTCCGAGAACAAGCCTGCCGCAAGAAAAAAGCTTTCAAGCCTTAAATGTTATAAATTTGATGGTAATTTAACTTTTTTTCTCTTTTTAAAAAGAAGAGTGTTTATAGAAAGAAGTGCAGAGACTTTGGTTAAAGAAGAACTCTCCCACGCACATAACTGAAAGGTAAATGCCATTTTTTTTTTAAGAGTAACTAATTTTATTATAAAAGATATACAGTACTTTCCTGGTTATTTGCACACATTGCAAGAATTTTAGTAAATGTCATTGAACAACCCTACTTGCTGATGCCGGTATATGATCTTACATTCCACTTATTTCCTACCATCTTTTGCTACTTCATAAGTACTGTGTGTTAGAGAGGCTAATGTGTTTCCAGGGCCATGGGAAATGTAATAGCCATGCTATGCATTGTCGTTTGCAGTCGGCATTTTGTTACAAGTGATCTTCGGAATCTGGCTGTGCCATGTCTGTTTAGACCTAACTGTGGATTTTACAAGCAATTTATATTTTTTCTTTAGTCAGTATCTTATATAAGTATTCTATAATAAACTATTACATACTTGACGAGAACAAGGGAATGTAAAGTTGTAAATACTGCTGGAAAGTCTCTGTCAGTACCTGTTGTACATGCCCCAGCTGTGGAAATTTCCTTTCCTTATCTGTCCTATAACACTGATCAATGTGAGAGAAAGTGAGGGAAGCAATGCCAATGGGGTTACAGGTAGCCACAAATGCCAAAAAGAGGGTTCCCCATCATATGCAAATGAAAATGTAAATTCATTTTTAACCATTTTTGTAATTGAATCTTTCTTTCAATAGTTTTTATTGAATTTTCTCATAATAAAAGGTGTACAGAAATATGAGATTATAGTTTCCATCCACTATTCAAGACATGTCCTCCGAGCAGACCCATAATTCACCATACTATACTACGCTCCCGTCTAAAATCCTCTTCTGGAGGCCCAAGACTCGTTAGCAGGAAGAACTGCATCGTAATGACAGAGGGAGAACTAACATACTTGCTCAAATTTACATCAACTTCCTCGCTAAGAAGATCCCATCGTACTCCAACATACTACAGTGTACCCTCTAGGACAGGGGTAGGGAACCTATGGCTCGCGAGCCAGATGTCGCTCTTTTGATGGCTGCATCTGTCTCGCAGACAAATCTTTAATAAAGGGGGGCGTGTCCGGACGTGAGCCGCGCTGGACGTGTAGTCATAGAGCTCTGCCTCGTCTACCACTCAATCCAGTGCAATCCAGGTAGCTGTGCTCCGTGCCAAGGAGATTTCTGCACCCATCGACGGTACACTTTGTGGGCTACCCACTGCTACCCTCAGTTTGTCTCTGGATGACCGGATTGCCACGCTACGGAACCCGCGGCCTACTCATGGTACCGCTGCCGTCTCATGTGCTGTGCATCTGAGGGCCTTGGCAATCACCACCCGGTAAGGAGACCTGCCATCCGCTCCCTGTGCCCTAACTGACACGATCTCCTTCCCCTCTGACACCCGGGGACCCGCAGGAGCTGCCTCTCACATCCACTTCTGAGGCCTTCAGCGGCCGGCCGCCATTTTCTCAGGGCCTATACTCACCTCCATCACTCGCAGGCCTGCAGGCGCTTCACCAATCCGGCCTCACTGCATACCTGCCTGCTTTGCTCTCTTCCTGACCAGACTCTAGGCACTTTCACACGGCTCCATCTACTCACTGTATAACTGCGGCCCATGAATATGAAGAATATGAATATTAAATAAAGGTTCCCGACCCCTGAAATATAGTGTATGGCTCTCACAGAATTACATTTGAAAATATGTGGTATTCATGGCCCTCTCAGCCAAAAACGTTCCCGACCCCTGCTCTAGGATCTCAAAACCCCCACCAATGGTTTCCATGAGCTACATCACTTAACAATATATCTAGCAGTTGGTTATCTCCCTTTGGTTCATTAGTTGTATTTGTATTTCTAAAGACCCCAACATTTGTATACCAGAAGACTGTTTTTGTATTTTGTATCTTGTATGCTGTATTCTTTACTTTATTATGTTGTACATTGTACCTTCTTTTTCTCAATAAAAATTAAAACGTTTTGAAAAAAAAAAACAAAAAAACAATTAGAGCCCATTCAGACTAGCGCGACTTGTGTGCCCTCAAGTCGCCCCAAGTCGCTTGACATAACAAAAGCAATGTTAATCAATGAGTGCCATCTTAATTGGCACTACTGAAATCGCTCCGACTTCAGAAAAGGGTCCTGTATTACTTTGAGGCGACTTGTGACCCGACTTGTCCCATATACTTCAATGGGAGTCGCCTCCTTATCTTATTTGAAGCGACTTGTGATCCGACTTGTGATCCGACTTTCCATAAAAATGGTCCTGAACAAGAAAAAAAGAGCATTTTTCTTATAATTTTTAGTAGCAAATGAATATGGCTTCTCTCCACCTGGCCGTTTTTCTTGCAGGCATTTATCGGGCATTTTTGGAGGCAGGCATGACTTTTTTTGGATTTAGTGTCTGGGGGGTCTAAAAAGTGTACCTGTGAACTTTCATCTCTGTAGCATGTCCAGAACCAGAAAAAAAGAGCATTTTTCTTATTTTTAGTAGCACATGAATATGGCTTCTCTCCACCTGGCCGTTTTTTCTTGCAGGCATTCTTGTCATGCCTGCCTCCAAAAACGCCCAAAAAATGCCAGTTAATGCCAGCAAAAAAAAAAAGGCAAGGTGTAGAGAAGCCGCTACACTGCTGTATTAATAATTATAAGAAAAATGCTCTTTTTTTCTGGTTTTGGACATGCTACAGAGCTGAAACTTCACAGGTACACTTTTTAGACCCCCCAGACACTAAATCCAAAAAAAAAGTCATGCCTGCCTCCAAAAATGCCCGATAAATGCCTGCAAGAAAAACGGCCATGTGGAGAGAAGCCATATTCATGTGCTACTAAAAATTATAAAAAAATGCTCTTTTTTTCTGGTTCTGGACATGCTACAGAGATGAAACTTCACATGTACACTTTTTAGACCCCCCAGACACTAAATCCAAAAAAAGTCATGCCTGCCTCCAAAAATGATCGATAAATGCCTGCAAGACAAACGCCCAGGTGGAGAAGAGCCATATGCCTGTGCTACTAAAAATTCTAAGAAAAATGCTCTGTTTTTTTCTGTTTCTGGACAACCAGAAAAAAATATAATTTGTCTTCAATGGGAGTCACCTCCAAGTAGGATCCTTATCTTATTTCAAGCATCTGTGGAGAGACTTTACAGGAAAGGGAAATTAGGTCACAGCACATCATATTCTGATTGGCCAAATACAAATTCGTCTATAATATAAGACGTAAAATAATTCACAAGTCGCGCTGAAGTCGCGCTGAAAGTCGCGCTAAAAAGTCGCCCCTTATGAGGCAACTTAGAGGTCGCGGCAGTGTGAACCGGCTCTTATAGTTTCCGTCTTTCATTAAAACATGTATAAAATATATATGTATATATCACAAATACAGGGAGTGCAGAATTATTAGGCAAATTAGTATTTTGACCACATCATCCTCTTTATGTATGTTGTCTTACTCCAAGCTGTATAGGCTCGAAAGCCTACTACCAATTAAGCATATTAGGTGATGTGCATCTCTGTAATGAGAAGGGGTGTGGTCTAATGACATCAACACCCTATATCAGGTGTGCATAATTATTAGGCAACTTCCTTTCCTTGGACAAAATGGGTCAAAAGAAGGACTTGACAGGCTCAGAAACGTCAAAAATAGTGAGATATCTTGCAGAGGGATGCAGCACTCTTAAAATTGCAAAGCTTCTGAAGCGTGATCATCGAACAATCAAGCATTTCATTCAAAATAGTCAACAGGGTCGCAAGAAGTGTGTGGAAAAACCAAGGCGCAAAATAACAGCCCATGAACTGAGAAAAGTCAAGCGTGCAGCTGCCAAGATGCCACTTGCCACCAGTTTGGCCATATTTCAGAGCTGCAACATCACTGGAGTGCCCAAAAGCACAAGGTGTGCAATACTCAGAGACATGGCCAAGGTAAGAAAGGCTGAAAGACGACCACCACTGAACAAGACACACAAGCTGAAACGTCAAGACTGGGCCAAGAAATATCTCAAGACTGATTTTTCAAAGGTTTTATGGACTGATGAAATGAGAGTGAGTCTTGATGGGCCAGATGGATGGGCCCGTGGCTGGATTGGTAAAGGGCAGAGAGCTCCAGTCCGACTCAGACGCCAGCAAGGTGGAGGTGGAGTACTGGTTTGGGCTGGTATCATCAAAGATGAGCTTGTGGGGCCTTTTCGGGTTGAGGATGGAGTCAAGCTCAACTCCCAGTCCTACTGCCAGTTTCTGGAAGACACCTTCTTCAAGCAGTGGTACAGGAAGAAGTCTGCATCCTTCAAGAAAAACATGATTTTCATGCAGGACAATGCTCCATCACACGCGTCCAAGTACTCCACAGCGTGGCTGGCAAGAAAGGGTATAAAAGAAGAAAAGCTAATGACATGGCCTCCTTGTTCACCTGATCTGAACCCCATTGAGAACCTGTGGTCCATCATCAAATGTGAGATTTACAAGGAGGGAAAACAGTACACCTCTCTGAACAGTGTCTGGGAGGCTGTGGTTGCTGCTGCACGCAATGTTGATGGTGAACAGATCAAAACACTGACAGAATCCATGGATGGCAGGCTTTTGAGTGTCCTTGCAAAGAAAGGTGGCTATATTGGTCACTGATTTGTTTTTGTTTTGTTTTTGAATGTCAGAAATGTATATTTGTGAATGTTGAGATGTTATATTGGTTTCACTGGTAAAAATAAATAATTGAAATGGGTATACTGTATATTTGATTTTTGTTAAGTTGCCTAATAATTATGCACAGTAATAGTCACCTGCACACACAGATATCCCCCTAAAATAGCTAAGGCTCCGTTCACATGTAGGCGTTTTGGGGCGTTTTTGGGGAGTTTTTCTGCTCTAGGATCAGCTCTCAAAACGCCCAACAAGACAAATCCTATTCATTTCAATGGCCCCTGTTCACATCTGAGTGTTTTGACGCCTGAAGCAAAACGCCCAATGCTCAAAAAAGTACATGAGCTTCTTTTTGGGCAGATTACAGGCGTTTTCCATTGGTTTCTATTAAATCTAAAAACACCTGCACAAAAATCGCTGTAAAATCGCGGTAAAAATCGCGTTAAAATTGCGGTTAAAATCGCGGTAAAAACGCGCGAAAACGCTACGCTCAGGTGTGAATGTAGCCTAAAACTAAAAACAAACTAAAAACTACTTCCAAAAATAGTCAGCTTTGATATTAATGAGTTTTTTGGGTTCATTGAGAACATGGTTGTTGTTCAATAATAAAATTAATCCTCAAAAATACTCATTTGCCTAATAATTCTGCACTCCCTGTATAACATGACTGAGAGTTGCATACATGAAAACAACTACAGTACAATAATTACACTTAAACGTATATACAGGAAGCAGTAGAAGTGGTAATCTTTCATTAAAGGTTTTGACCATCCCCCAAAACACCCCAACTGGGAGAAAACTGGGTCACAGGGAGGAGGTCAGCACGATTCACCTTAACTCGCACTTTAAGTGTTGAAATAAGTAAGCGAACCAGATATTCAAAAATAAATGTAGTTAAAAAGCATCAAATTCAAACCAGGAGGACATACCAGAAAAGCGTCAGCAAAATTCCTGAAAGACATCTAAGAGATTGGGTTATTGTCCTCAATAGGTCCAGTTGGTAAACAGGAGATCTAGATTTAAGCTTATAGCACTTAAAATAATAAATTATCAAATCAAAGACTAAAGATAGATTCAGCAGGGGGTAATCCCATACATAAACCTTAAAAAGCCATATCTGTGGATTTATCACCCAGGTAGTGTGGAAGACCTATCAATGCGAACCCCCCCTCCGCTCACCAGTGGAAACACGAAGAGGTCGCTTCCATCAACGTCATACAGAATATACACCAGCCACGGACTGTGACGGATGAAAGGACTCCTGGTTGTAATAGAATCTTATGGGAAAAATGGGAGAAATGTGTGAGAATTTTGGGCGAAAACTTTACTAAATTATCTCCCTCCCCTCCACTCCCCTTCTTATTGTCAACTAAGCCTGCTTTCTCCTATCTCTGGCTATGAATGGCTAAAATTCATAGTGATTCACTGACTCATGGTGAGTCATTGACATATAGAGTGTCATTTATTTTTCTTTCACTTAGTCTACAAAAAGTACACTTTCCATGTGTCTTGCCCCGTAATTAATTTGAAGACTCAGCAGGGTCCCCATCAAGTAAATATCTGACTTCTGAATAAGATGTGAACAATTCGATACAACAATTTGCTGCCCTGAAACTCTACAGCTGACAAAGTCTTGACAACTAAATTATTTAATTCCTTATAAAATGAACCTGTTTCTCTGCATCTACTTCTCAGAAACTGGTTTTATCCCGTGTAACGACACAATTTAGAAAATGCAAGATTTTACTAACATATACAGTGGTGATCGAAAGTTTGGGCACCCCAGGTAAAAATTTGTATTAATGTGCATAAAGAAGCCAAGGAAAGATGGAAAAATCTCCAAAAAGCATCAAATTACAGATTAGCCATTTTTTTTGTTTTCTGTAATTTTGAAAGTGTCAGTGATGGCAATAAAATCTAACTTTTGTTGACATATTATAAGAATGTCTAATCTGTAATTTGATGCCTTTTGGAGATTTTTCCAACTTTCCTTGGCTTCTTTATGCACATGAATACAATTTTTTACCTGGGGTGCCCAAACTTTCGATCCCCACTGTATTTCTAGTTTTAGATAGCTGGGCAAAGGTTTTACAGCTTTCTCTGAGTTTTACCCCTTCTATCTGCCCTGGTGAGTCACTTCTGCCATTGTCACTTCTAAAGAAAGGGAGATAGAAGCTAGTTCTCACCATGACTAGGGTAATTCAGATAAGACATGCTTGGCCACCGCAACCTCAAATATACCCTTTCAATTCCAAACAAAAAATAGATCTAAATTGAATTAAGGTAAATGGTCATACCTACAAAATCATTCTTAAATACCGTATAACAACAGTAAGACAGTATCGGGTTCAAGATTGTTCATAGCACTCTAAAACAGAACAAGACCCATTTGTCTGTGGAGCTTAATCCCTTACGTTAGGCCCAAGCCACATAACGTAAAACTTTTGAAACTTTACCTTTGCCTGGTTTGAAGTTACTAAAGGGTTGTAATGCAAATAACTGAAACATATAGTTTACAGCTCGGGTCACTTCACACATTGAGGTATGAAGATAATGGTACACGAGTTAACACAGTGTGAAGTACAAACAAGTGGTTACCAAGGGTAACAAAGGTTTCCCTAGCGGCCTGTCATAAGTGTGTACATGTGATGGGTGAGACAGTCTCTTACAGCAAGGAAGATGTTGTCCGCACTCTTTCAGCAGCAATCTGTCTCCCACAGCAACAGGAGCAGATCTGCACCTCCTAGGCCCTCCGCCTGTGTACAAGTACAGAAGAGGAAAAATTGTAAAAGTTAAATACATGCATTGAGTCTGCGTTGGGTGCAAGACCCTATACGGTTACTGAGAGCGAGGTAGAGGTGATATGCTGGACAGGTGGAGAGTGCAAGGGCTCCGCGTGTTCCTCCTAAATACACAAGTGTCCGTGGTGAAGTATATTATAACAAGTATAAAAACTGCGTAAATTTCTGCGCTAAAACAAATGAGTAAAAAATGAAACAATCCAAGTGATACAATGTAAAAAGCAGCTGACACAAGATCCACAGACAATGATCCACAAACAATATAATCCAAAAAAGTGCAGCGCTAAAATATCAATGACATAAGGTGATGGGGATGTTAGGGGATGTTATTCATGTTGAAATCAGTATGTAAGGGGGGGCAGGGGCTGATCGGGTGGTAGTCACATCCTTCATGCTTCCCTCCTCATTGGGCTCCCTGAAACTCTGCAGTTGGGTTCTTCTGGGCTATGTTAGGCACTTTATACAGAGTCACTGTCTTACACACGGGCTACCTTTACTGAAACAGATGACCGAACTTTAAAAAACTCACTTGTTATAATATAATCCAAAAAAGTGCAGCGCTAAAATATCAATGACATAAGGTGATGACTTAAAGTTCATTCAAAGAAAACAAAAAAGTGGGAGTGACTAGAGAGCCCAAAAGGAAAGTCCAATGTTTGAAACAAATCCAGGAGTGTAGATATATTAGCAATCCTTTCTCCTTGTGACACCCAGGGATTGTGTGAAAGGGGGACACCTCAGTGCACTAATGTGAGAAGCAGCTTACCAAACAGCCATGGCTACTCAAATGAATGAGACAATCTTGCCAGATACAGCATAAATCTCAGAGGCTCCAAGAGATCATAGGTAGCGCAGAGAGATGGTAGATTCCTCAAGGTAGCTCCATAGAAGTCAGATGGGAGTATGGAAAAAAATTGGTACAAAAGACCATAGCGTAATCCCGTAAGGTGATAATAGTAAATTTATTAAAAGAACTACTCACATATAAGATGTAAAAACAGGCACATAGAAAATGGTGGCTGGGGATCCAAAAGCGGCGTCCCGCATGTATCCAGTCAGCATAAAACAGTAGTAGCCGGCTCGTAAAAGGGGCGTGTGGACGTTTGGGCCTGGAGTCGCCAGCGTTCCGTCATCAAAAATACTTCATTTGGAGCTACCTTGAGGAATCTACCATCTCTCTGCGCTACCTATGATCTCTTGGAGCCTCTGAGATTTATGCTGTATCTGGCAAGATTGTCTCATTCATTTGAGTAGCCATGGCTGTTTGGTAAGCTGCTTCTCACATTAGTGCACTGAGGTGTCCCCCTTTCACACAATCCCTGGGTGTCACAAGGAGAAAGGATTGCTAATATATTTACACTCCTGGATTTGTTTCAAACATTGGACTTTCCTTTTGGGCTCTCTAGTCACTCCCACTTTTTTGTTTTATTTGAATGAACTTTAAGTCATCACCTTATGTCTTTAATATTTTAGCGCTGCACTTTTTTGGATTATATTATAACAAGTGAGTTTTTTAAAGTTCGGTCATCTGTTTCAGTAAAGGTAGCCCGTGTGTAAGACAGTGACTCTGTATAAAGTGCCTAACATAGCCCAGAAGAACCCAACTGCAGAGTTTCAGGGAGCCCAATGAGGAGGGAAGCATGAAGGATGTGACTACCACCCGATCAGCCCCTGCCCCCCCTTACATACTGATTTCAACATGAATAACATCCCCTAAGACACAACTACATATCAGTCCCTAAGGCCCCTTTTCACACGGGGCAGATCAGTTTTTGATAGACTCGCTTTGCTGATCCCCGCTGAGCAGGCAGATGACAGGTCCGTCTCTGATCACTGTGCAGAGTCAGACCTGTCAGAGTCCCACTCTCCTCTATGGGGAGATTCGATGAAAATGGACAGCATCCGATCTGACCCTCTAGACCATGGGTGTCCAACCTTTTGGCTTCTTTGGGCCACATTGAGTGTAGAGAAATTTTCTCGGGCCGCATATAAAATATATACTATAGTTAAAGTATATAAGTAATAAAACACAGCCGCGCCCTTCCCGCGCTGCTGCGCCCCCCCCCCCCACCAGCACTAATTTAACACAACTAGTGGATGATCCCCTCCAAGGCAGCCTCTCTCTACAGTTAGTTGGAAGCTGCTGTGGCCGTGCCTCCGACTCGACTTCCTTCCTCCCCAGCAAAAAAAAAAAAAAATTGTCAGGGCGCAGTGGGCCGCATTGCCTGTGGTTCTGGGCCGCAGGTTGGACATGCCTGCTCTAGACGAATGGCGAACGTATCTCCATACCTCTGTTTTCAGCGGATTTTGTCGGATCAGATGTCAGCAGACACAAGTCCGCTGACATCCGTCTCCCCATAGAGAACAATGGGTGGCCTGATCGGGCCCGCCTGAAAAGCGGACAGGTGGACCCAATCAGTCCGATTGTGTGAAAGGGGCCTTAGTGCCTAACCACCAAGCCATCGTTTCTAGTTACAAATCTCCTACCTTCCTTGTTCACATCAATTAACGTCATAATAATTCACTCTATCAATTTGAGAGATCAGTTGTCAGCCTTTAGGTCTAACATCTGCTCACTATATACCCTAAAAATAATTTAATAATGCCCTAGTATCCACTAGTGGCAAGCGGTGTCACCTGTAATGATAAATGCAACCTCCTACCTTCCTTGTTCACATCAATTAACGTCATAATAATTCTCTTTATCAAACAAGCCATACACCAGAATGTAAGGGCTACTATGACAAACAAAATAATAATCACACTAAACAATGAAAGGAAAAAATGGAGCCATATAAAAACAAATGTACTGTTATGGAAAGCTCCTTCATAGATTAGGCACCCAAAGCATTTCCATATCTATGGATGACCAGAACATCTGAAGCCTTGTCCAAGCAAGAAAAGAGTTGGACCTCCAATACTACCCATCTCCATAGCACTCCAAATAATCCAGTTTGACTAAGGCATGCTCTACTTTACAGCACGCCTAATAATCCAATATTAGAAGAATAAGGAGAAATTACAACCCCACTATTTTGAAATTAATAGAAGACATAGACATTCATCTGTAAAACTGTGGATAGAAAAAGAGCACAGGTGACCTATATTCCACTTCTATGCGACCCCCGTCTACTGCATTGCACACAATGCCAAACCATTCCGAGCACACATTTGAGTAGACAGCTCAAGTAACAACACTGGCTCCAAATCAATTATGTTGCAATTCCAAACCTATCTTCTAAACATGTTGAAGACAAGAAACTCCTGGTTGCTCCACTACAGTGCCAAAGACTGGAATCTGTCTCACTGAAACTGAGACAAGGCATTGGCCAATGAGTTAGAAGCACTAGGCAAATTACATACATAAAGGTATTTAACCAAGTGGGGCAGAAGTCAGGTTACAGGTAGTGAGGATGCCAACACATTGTTGATAACCATCACATATAAATCTAACATGTTTGTTGCTAAATGGGGTGCTGCAAAGTTCAACTGCCAAAACCACAGGAAAGAGATCCAGATGGACCAGGTCCCTAAAAAAAAACTTTGCTTCCTTGCATACTGCCGATGGCGGACTGCCAGCCATGGCCCAGCACATGATTGACTTTGAAAGTACACTAGAGCCTGCTGCATCCATGAACAACTCCAAATCCCAGTTACCCAGGTAACCATCTGCATCACAATGAATGATCATTAAACAAGTCCAAGAATGAGTCAGTCCATCTTGAAAAAACAAAAAAAAGAAGATATCTATTTGGAAAAGTATGCATTAGTAAATCAGCCCCTTTTACCCAAAGGGGCTGATTTACTAAAGGTAAATAAGCTGTTCACTTTGCAAGATAATTTTTCTCTGAGCTTAGTAAATGTGGTGAAATATTACCAAGCAGAGAATACCCAATCATGTACAAGGAAAATAAAAAACAAAAAAAAAAAAAAAAAAAAAAACAGCATTTTTACTTGCACATGATTGGATGATGAACGTCTGTAGAGTTTCATCTCATTCACTAAGCTCTGGGGAAAATTGCAAAGTACAGCTTTCCGTGCAAAGTGAACAGCCTATATACCTTTAGTCAACCAACCCCAAAGACTCTCCAGAACAATTTTTCCCTATTTGAAACAGCAAGAGAAAGAATGGGAGCCTCCAAGTCCTGAATACTCATTCTTGAACTAGCAGCTAGTACTAATTTTCAGTGACATTAAATGGAGTACTAACAGTATCATTTTTTTCTTGGAGGTTGGTTGTCCTGAGATAGTGGCAATGGTACCCCCTGACCCCTTCCTGTTCCTTGAACAGATTCCTTCTGGAAGAATCCCTCTAAAGTAGGAGGAAGCATACCAGATGAACAAGAATGGCAGTAGTCACCAGGATGACTAGGACCAGTCATCCAACAGCCACACATCCTAAACTTGAACTGGATGCTGCTGCTCTTGGTGCTCATCTTCATTCTCTGAGGCTATGTACACTAAGGTGACCAGATTTTTAAAATTATTTTTATTGGCAAATGGCACAGGACTACTTAATACACAGAGCACTGGGTACAGGACTGCTTAATACACGGAGCACTGGGTACAGGACTGCTTAATACACAGAGCACTGGGTACAGGATTGTATAATGCACAGAGAGCTGGGCACACAACTGCATAATATACAGAGCCTGGGCACAGGACTACATAATACACAGAGCGCTGGGCACAGGACTACATAATACACAGAGCGCTGGGCACAGGACTACATAATACACAAAGTGCTGGGCACAGGACTACATAATACACAAAGTGCTGGGCACAGGACTGCATAATACACAAAGTGCTGGGCAAAGGACTACATAATACACAGAGTGCTGGGCACAGGACTACACAATACACAAAGTGCTGGGCACAGGACTACACAATACACAGAGCACTGGGCACATAAATTCCATAATGCACAGAGCGCTGGGTACAGGACTACATAATACACAGAGCACTGGGCACAGGATTGCATAATGCACAGAGCACTGGGCACAGGACTAAATAATATACAGAGCACTGGGCACAGGATTGCATAATGCACAGAGCACTGGGCACAGGACTAAATAATATACAGAGCACTGGACACAGGACTAAATAACACACAGAGTGCTGGGCACAGGACTACATAATACACAAAGTGCTGGGCACAGGACTACACAATACACAAAGTGCTGGGCACAGGACTACATAATAAACAAAGTGCTGGGCAAAGGACTACATAATACACAGAGTGCTGGGCACAGGACTACACAATACACAAAGTGCTGGGCACAGGACTACATAATACACAGAGCACTGGGCACAGGACTACATAATACACAGAGCGCTGGGGACATGATTGCATGATGCACAGAGCGATGGGCACAGGACTACATAATACACAGAGCGCTGGGCACGGATTGCATAATACACAGAGCACCGGGCACAGACAGGACTACATAATACACAGAGCACTGGACACAGGACTGCATAATACACAGAGCACTGGGCACAGGATTGCATAATACACAGAGCGCTGGGCACAGGATTGCATAATACACAGAGCGCTGGGCACAGGATTGCATAATACACAGAGCACTGGGCACAGGACTAAATAATACACAGAGCGCTGGACACAGGGCTGCATAATACACAGAGCACTGGGCACAGGATTACATAATACACAGAGCACTGGGCACAGGACTGCATAATACACAGAGCACTGGGCACAGGATTGCATAATACACAGAGCACTGGGCACAGGACTACATAATACACAGAGCGCTGGACACAGGACTACATAATACACAGCAATAAAAAGAAAAGAGAAGGCGCCTGGCCCTTTAAATAAAAGATTGTTGAACCTGCTGCCCTTTTAATTGTAATAAAACAATAAATAGGTATATATCATAGGTAAAAAGGCGCTGGTAATCTTAATATATCACGTGTTATAAAAATTAATAGGTGATTTAAAGTGTAATATATGTGATTAAAAATTGCTACAAATATATATATGATCTACTATTGGTGCAATTAGCAAAGAAAAGTGCATACCAGTGCAATTTCAATTCAGAAGTGTTTGTGCTTCTCAAAGTAAATTAATCCACAAAGGTGTGGATCAGTGAACCAATAAATAGATATATAAAGAATTCCATACAAAAATCACATAAGAATATATAAAAATATAAATATATAAATGTGCTCCAAGTAGTGTTTAAAAGTCCAGGCAATAGCATGCAATCAAAATTGTGCTTGATGGATTCTTATTAATCCCTTCACAGTGCTCCAGGTGCTGGGATGTGACAACCGTCAATTAAGAAGTGCTTGTGCTTCTCAAAGTAAATTAATCCACAAAGGTGTGGATCAGTGAACCAATAAATAAATATATAAAGAATTCCATACAAAAATCACATAAGGATATATAAAAAAATCACATAAGAATATATAAAAAAGTATAAATATATAAATGTGCTCCAAGTAGTGTTTAAAAGTCCAGGCAATAGCATGCAATCAAAATTGTGCTTGGTGAATTCTTATTAATCCATTCACAGTGCTCCAGGTGCTGGGATGTGACAACCGTGGCCTCTTACCAGCTAGCAGCAGGTCACAAGGACCTCCAACGCCTGTGATCCCTTTATTGGGTGGATCAGACCTCTCCTCGATTGCTTGGATCTCTGGCTCCTATATTACTCGAGTTGGACCATGTAGTCCCCCCATACACATAAAGATATAGAAGAACAAATAGCCTCCAATAGTGAAATACTGTTTTATTCTCCAAAAAACATACACTATAAGGTGACAATTAGCCTCTTACTATTTGTTGTGCCCTCCTGGCACTGGGCAATTCGGCAGTACAAAATCGTTTTTTTGGGTCTTAGGAAGATATTCTCCGGGGATCTGCAGCACCCTGTATCTCCTTTCCCCCTTTCTTTGTATTGCGGCGGTGGATGTGTATCCCAGCCTCTGTTCCGAATGCCTCTGTGTGTTACTTCCGGGTTAGCATTGACCACAATGCATTTCGCTTAACGAGCGTCCTCGTTAAGCGAAATGCATTGTGGTCAATGCTAACCCGGAAGTAACACACAGAGGCATTCGGAACAGAGGCTGGGATACACATCCACCGCCGCAATACAAAGAAAGGGGGAAAGGAGATACAGGGTGCTGCAGATCCCCGGAGAATATCTTCCTAAGACCCAAAAAAACGATTTTGTACTGCCGAATTGCCCAGTGCCAGGAGGGCACAACAAATAGTAAGAGGCTAATTGTCACCTTATAGTGTATGTTTTTTGGAGAATAAAACAGTATTTCACTATTGGAGGCTATTTGTTCTTCTATATCTTTATGTGTATGGGGGGACTACATGGTCCAACTCGAGTAATATAGGAGCCAGAGATCCAAGCAATCGAGGAGAGGTCTGATCCACCCAATAAAGGGATCACAGGCGTTGGAGGTCCTTGTGACCTGCTGCTAGCTGGTAAGAGGCCACGGTTGTCACATCCCAGCACCTGGAGCACTGTGAATGGATTAATAAGAATTCACCAAGCACAATTTTGATTGCATGCTATTGCCTGGACTTTTAAACACTACTTGGAGCACATTTATATATTTATATTTTTATATATTCTTATGTGATTTTTGTATGGAATTCTTTATATATCTATTTATTGGTTCACTGATCCACACCTTTGTGGATTAATTTACTTTGAGAAGCACAAACACTTCTGAATTGAAATTGCACTGGTATGCACTTTTCTTTGCTAATTGCACCAATAGTAGATCATATATATATTTGTAGCAATTTTTAATCACATATATTACACTTTAAATCACCTATTAATTTTTATAACACGTGATATATTAAGATTACCAGCGCCTTTTTACCTATGATATATACATAATACACAGAGCGCTGGGCACATGATTGCATGATGCACAGAGTGCTGGGCAGGGGACTACATAATACACAGAGCGCTGGGCACAGGATTGCATAATACACAGAGCACTGGGCACATGACTAAATAATATACAGAGATGTTGGCATTCGGGCCACCTGGCTGTTTCTCAGCCAGCATGGGATGCCCTGCCCACGGTATTCTGGCCCTGAATCCAGGGACAAAACCAGGGACAGGCTTGGTCTGGGGACAGTGTCCTCAGTCCGGGGACTGTCAATGGAAACTGGGGATGTCTGGTCACCCTAATGTACACCTCTTCCTACTGGTGATCAGGCAGTTTAAAGGCCTCAACCATCTGTTCTCAGCACATATGTCCTGAGTACATACCCAGTTCTCGAAAACCTGGCCTGCTTGACAGCACACTTTGTACTTGGACACACTTCTGCCACCAGCACCAGCGCTGACTCTCCTGCAGACAGAAAGAGAAGGTCCCATTTCTGAATGATCTGCATTCGTTCTCCATGTGGCAGAATGAAATGGGCTTCTAGCTGCACTATATGTTAGACTTTCTACTGCAGGCTCTATCCAAGCTGGGGATTCCTTCCAGGTTGGGCCTGAAGTATTCCGGTTAGGGATCCTATTGTGAGCTCATCAGGAACATCAGTACCAAGGAGCTCTGGTGAGCTTATTAGCCAAGCATTCATGATGATCAACCCTTGGGGCAAGCAGGCCTGTCCTACCCCTTGTAACAGTACAGATGCATGGCTCTGAAGTCAATTTGTGCCATTTACCCTGACTGTGGCACACAACTAAGTGATAGTGACCTCTAGTTTACCTCTTCACTTGCCTATTTAACCCTTTCCTCAGCTGACCATTCTTTTCCCCTGTCATGTAGGCCTTGCACTTAATCCAAACAGGCATAGAGGGTAAGGACATTGCTTTCACCTGGGGACACCTATTTGGATGACAACTGTCAGAGGCTTAATCCTGCCTTATTTGGGGGATTTTCCATTTACTTCCTGCTGTGTCTCTGCCTACAGAAAGTGAGGGGAACTCTCCTTTATGGGTACATAGACCTGCAATAAAAACCCTACAGAGTTTCTAAATGATTCCATTGCAAGAATTATAACTACAAAAAGTTTAACCTGAAACTACATTTTAAGAGTACATTAGAAATTAGGAATAATAATGGCTAAAATGATTTTAAATAAATGTGCTGCATGCTGAGAGAATCAGCTGTGAGCCGGTCATACACAATCAGGTTCTGATTTGTTAGATGAATAGAATTTACCAACAACTGTGTAGCGCCTCCTGGCTTGCGTTTTCCTAATCAGACAGTGGAAATTAACCCAGCTGCACTGCCATTAACCTTACTGCCTAGAACCAGTATGTGTACGGGTCCAAAAGGGTCTGCGGCTCTTGTAAGATTAAAGTGAAACTCTCATCAGAGAAATCTGTCTGTTTATCGTGTCATCAGAGAAATTGCTGGTGTCCCTCTAAAAATCCCAAATGCTTTATTCAAATCAAGATGGTCAAAATAAAGTCCTTGTCTGCATACATGCAAGAAGTTGAGAATGACAGCCAGGCAGCTAGCAATTTCAGAAGTAGGAGACAAAGTCATAGGCTTAGTGGTTATCTCAGGACAGGTTACTTTTTAACCACTTAAGCCCCGGAAGATTTTACCCCCTTCCTGACCAGGGGGTTTTTTGCGATTTTTTTACTGCGTGATTTTAACGGACAATTGCGCGGTCGTGCGACGCTGTACCTAAACGAATTTCACGTCTTTTTTTTCCTACAAACAGAGCTTTCTTTTGGTGGTATTTGATCACCTGTGCGATTTTTTGATCATGCGCTATAAACAAAAAAAGAGCGTAATCTTTGCAAAAATAACAATATTTTTCACTTTTTTTATATGAAATTCCCCCCCAAAAAAATGTAAAAATCATAATTTTTTAATATTTTCGGCCAAATTGTTTTACGCTACATATGTTTGGTAAAATAAAATCGCAAAAAGCAATTGGTTTGCGCAAAAGTTATCGCGTTTACTAACAAAGGGAAAGATTTTTGTCATTTTTGGTGGTTTTTTTTTTAACGAGTAATGGCGGCGATCTGCGATTTTTTTTGCGGTACTGCGACATTGGGGCGGACAGATCGGACCCTTGACTGACATTTTTGACACTTTTGGGGGTACCAGTGACATTACTGCAGTAATCAGTGCTATACATATGCACTGTTACTGCAAAAATGACACTGGCAGGGAAGGGGTTAACTGTATTGGACAGGGAGGGGTTAAGTGTGTCCTAGGGGCGTGATTCTAACTGTAGTGGGACATGTCTCCTAGTGTAAAAACAAAGATCAACGGTTCTACATAGTAGAACCGTCTGATCTTCATTTTTACACAGGGGAGAATGACAGGCGGCTTGTTTACATAAGCCGCTCTGTCTTTCTCTCGCTGTACCGGCGATCGTAGTGTGACCGGCGGACATCGGGTCCGCCGGTCACACACCCGCACTCCTCTGTGAACGAGCCTCAGCGGGCGCGCGCCTCAGCGGGCGCGCGCTCGCCCCCGCCATTGGCTCTAGTAGCAGTGACAGGCGAGTGACGTAGATCTACGTCACTTTGCCTGGCCGGGGATGACTGCCGCAGTAAATATACTGTGCGCAGTCGGCAACCGGTTAAGCGGTAGTAAACCGCCATTTTTTTAACCCTGCAAGGCAAAGTTTTTTTGTGCTAGTATGCATCGCATACTAGCAAATTATGTGAAACTCACCTCAAAACGAAGTCTTCCAGCGGCATGCTGTCACCGCTGACAGGGCTTCCATCTTTACCTGGTCTTCCTTCTGGGTTAGCAGGCTTCGGTCCTTTGATTGGACAAGCCACTAGGGATGATCGAACGGTTCGGGTCGACCATCGGTTCAACCCGAAGATTGGCTATTCGAAATTCAGCCGAATTCCGAACTTTTTGCGGTAAAAGTTCGGAATTCGGCCACCAGAACCGCCCAAAATGCAATGGGACAGGAACTGGGCTTTAAAAGCCCGTGATTGGCCCAGAAACATCAGTAAAAGCCGATTGGAGTGACTAGGGGGTCCAGAGGCCAATCAGGAGTGAATACGCCCCCCAGTATATAACATAGCCCCACCAAAACTCTAGCACTGTAATACAGAGGCTGTGGAATAGAGTGGAAGCATTTCTGTTACTCCTGCTGCTTTTAGTGTGAGGAAAGGGATATGCAGTGTAGTTAGGGTACTATATACCACTATAGTTAGATTCAACAATATCGTTTTTGTAGGGATAGTTAAAGTGTCAGAGGGACCATAGTGTAGTTTAGGTGACCTGACTCTGCCATGCCAGGCTGACCGTAATGTAGTTTAGTGTGAACTGACTGTGCCATGTCAGGCTCACCGTAATGTAGTTTAGTGTGAAATGACTCTGCCATGCCAGGCTGACCGTAATGTAGTTTAGTGTGAACTGACTGTGCCATGCCAGGCTGACCGTAATGTAGTTTAGTGTGAACTGACTGTGCCATGTCAGGCTGACCGTAATGTAGTTTAGTTTAGTTTAGTGTGAAATGACTCTGCCATGCCATCGTGACCCCACTATGCAGATTCTGGGTTAGGGGTATATATATATATATACACACATATATATATATATATATATATATATATATATATATATATATATATATATATATATATATATATATATATATACATACACACACACACACATATATACCCCTATACAGAAGTTCAGATGTCATGCCTGCCTCCAAACGCCCAAAAAACACCCGAAAAACACCTGAAAAACACCTAGGTGTGAAAGGAGGGTAACAACATCCCTGCGCTACTGAAATTCTAAGAAAAATAATCTGTTTTTTTTTCTGGTTCTGGACATGCTACAGAGCTGAAACTTCACAGGTACACTTTTTAGACCCATCAGACACTAAATCCAAAGAAATCTCTTTTTTTTTCAATAATTTTTTCAATAATTGGCTCTCTATCAAAAAACAACAATTTTTAAGAACTTTTTTTTTGTGTGATTAATAGTGGGGCTGTGCCCGCACTGCACAGGTTAACTGATCATTTTTGTCTAGGGGATTGGAGAACAGAGATATACTCAAAGCGGAGTTTCGGCCTCAAAAACCACTTTGGGCCATCCGCTTGCTGACAGTCACCTGGAAAAGAAATGGATAGTCACGATTTTTTTTTGTTTTGTTTACTTACCTTGTTATTGAAGAAAATATAGTCATCTTTCTTCCACTTCCTCCCTCTGCGGCCGCGGCCCGCACCATCTCTTCCTGCTTGCATTGACTCGTTGAGCGTCATCGCTCCCAGGAATCAATGCGCCTGCAGCGGCCCCGCTCTTCACTTCCGGTGCAGGCGCATCATTCAATGCTAAACAGCTTCTGGGCATGCCCAGAAGCTGTGCAGGGATGACGCGCCTGCACCGGAACTGAAGAGCGGGGTCAGTGCAGGGCATTCTGGGACTGAAGAGGACACGGAAGAGGATACGGAAGAGGACACGGAAGAGGACGCTCTGGCTTCAGCTTCCCACACCTGAGATGGCAGCACTGGACAAGAAATTTTCAGGGTAAGTATTTCTTCTAAAAGTTAAGTGCAACCTGGGACGGTTCAGAGGCTAGCCATTATGGAATGCACTAGCCCTGACTGTCCCGGGGGTATTTTTATCTAAAAAATGTTTCCGAGGCCGGAACTCTGCTTTAACTAATCCTCTGATCCTCCCCACACAAGACTGATCCCGATGGCTCTTGCCCATCCTGCAGTCCAGCAGTCCTGTGCGGTGGACTGTTCTTGACGTCATCATGCCCACAGACCTTCTTTGGATCGTGAGGGAGTGCCGTTTGCCAGTGGAGCGGAAGGATTGCTTTCTTTTCCCCCCTGGACAAAACAAGCATGGGAAAACTTTTTTTCCCCCAGAAGTGGGCTTTAGGACTGTATAAACATTGTGTCAGAAGGTCCATCTTTTTAAAACTATTGCTGCAATTTCAAAATGACAGCCCAGAAAATTGCTGGCAAATGCAGGAAAGGGAGGGAGCGGTAACAGAGGAAAAGGACAGGGTGCAGTAGGCACACTTGTGTACTTTGGTAAAGTTTTTTGGTGCATGTGTTGCACACCCAATGTCATCAATGGTTGAACCACATATGTTTATAGTTTCCTTGGTTTAAAAAAAGGCAACATTTTAGTTTGGTCTTTTTTTTTTTGGAGAGAACAGGGTAAGAAATTTGGGGCAGAGTTCTTATCGGGACCATTGTCCTATTGAGTACAACATTACCATTTAGGTTTGCTGCTAAGTATATGGTTAAGAAGGAAAGGGCATTTGAGAAGACAGATCTCCCGAAGTATAGAAGACGTTGGAGAAGACATGTAGCACACTTGTGGTAACTGATAGTTTCAGGCCGAGATCTTCTGGGGCCTGGCTTCTGACAAAGGCTATGTAATGTCTTTATTAGCAAAATAATAAATGATCCAGAAAGTAAGACATGCCCTTCAAAGGGTGACAAAACATATGCACAAAATTGCTAGATGATTAACGATTTAGCTAAGACCAGAATAACCTAATGCCACTGTTATAAGATTAATGGCAAAGCGACAATAACTCTGTAACAGAATGGGAACTTGACTTTTTACTGAGAAAAGGAGAAAAACTATGAAATAAAATAAAGCTGAGAATGAATGAGATGTGTATATAACGTTATGGGGATTTATGACACGTGGTTTATAGAGGAATGATTACACAGTAGAGGGAAATCCATAGGCGTGTGCACAGGATGTGCTAGATGTGTCTGTGAACACCCTAATTACCCTGTGTGGTGCAGATTCCTCCTGCTGCACAGACCCCCCCCCCCCCCATGTCCCTCTCTTCCCCCTCAACTCCTGCCAGGTGCTGCTACAGGTAAACAGGGGGATCAATGTTTACTATGCTTCGGTTTGGGAATGAACAGGAAAGCGCTCAGCACAGAGTGCTTCCCATTCATTCACTGTTCAGTGCAGCTGAAAGGGACTGGAGACTCTCTGTCCTCAGTCCCTTTCTCTGTCTCAAATGTGAGACATCAGGGGTCTGTTTGAACCCCTGATATTTCATCAAAGACCCCCAAGGGCTCTCCTAAAAAATTGTTAAAAGCAAAAAAATAAATAATATTGTAAAAATGAATAAACAAATAACTTTTAAAAAAATAATTAAAAAATAAAATAATAAAAAAACTACTGACACCATCTACTGCCCTACTGACACTGTTCACTGCTCTACTGACACCTTCTAATGCCTAACTGACACCTTCTACTGGCTAACTGACACCGTTCAAACTATACCTTTGAGAATCCTGTGTCCTTTTTATATCAATATGGTAAACTCATACCGTGGCAAGGCTTTGCACTGTCACAATCTCTCTCTCTCTCTCTCTCTCTCTCTCTCTATATATATATATATATATATATATATATATATATATATATATATATATATATATATATAAATATATACATGGGTATGTTTGAGCTGTGGGGTGCACACCCTAATGCAATAGGCTGCGCAAACCTATGATAAGTAGTAATCACACTATGGCATAATGGGATCTCTTTTTTAGAAGCTGCTCCTCAAGCTCGACCATAATAGGAGGTACCTCATTAATGGTAATTGAAATTGGAGACTTCTGAAGATCTCCCAATTGTCACTGATTCCGAGGGACTGTCCCCAATTTGGAACACGGTACCTCTTGCCTCCTCATTTATTCCTCATTTTGGTCTGATCTAAATTTCAAAATAACTCAACACACAGCTAGTAATGCTTTACCGCTGGCAACAAAAGTGAGTACACCCCTAAGTGAAAATGTCTTAATTAGGCCCAAAAGTGTCAATATTTTGTGTGGCGACCATCATTTCCCAGCACTGCCTTAATCCTCTTGGGCATGGAGTTCACCAGAGATTCACAGGTTGCCACTGGAGTCCTCTTCCACTCCTCCATGAAATTATAATGGAGCTGGTGGATGTTAGAGAACTTGCGCTCCTCCACCTTCCGTTTGAGAATTCCCCACAGATGCTCAGTTTTAAGACATGCTTGGCCAGTCCAAGGTAGTGGTTGCCTTGGAGGTGTGTTTGGGGTCGTTATCATGTTGGAATACTGCCCTGCAGCCCAGTCTCCGAAAGGGAGGGGATCTTAGTAATAAGAAGATTACTAAGACCCTGAAACTTAGCTGCAGCATGGTGGCCAAGACCATACACCGGTTTAACAGGACAGGTTCCACTCAGAACAGGCTTTGCCATGGTCGACCAAAGCAGTTGAGTGCATGCTCAGCATCATAGCCAGAGGTTGTCTTAGGCAAATAGATGTATGAGTGCTGCCACCATTGCTGCAGAGGTTGAAGGTGTGCGGGGTTCAGCCTGTCAGGGCTCAGACCATACGCCGCTGGGGCTGCATGAGCGTTGCCGGCACTGGGGAGCTACAGTTCATTGAGGGAACCACAAATGGCAACATCACAAAAGTTCGTAAATAGAAGGGGGCCTGGATAATGGACCTTGCATTGCACTGTGGGTCAGCTTTATTCAGGTTGTATCTTTCACCTAAACTGCCAGTGATCCTGCAGTGCAAAAGTTCCAACTACGAAACATAATGTCCTTCCCAGTCACTAGAAAAATTACTTTTTTTTTTTTCTAGGGCTGAGCTGATGGATTATCCTGACATAAAGTATTGCCACACTCATTCAGGAACCAGAGAGAGAAATGTTTGAAGAATAAGATGTGAGAGAAATTAGAAAGCTTAATCTAATATCAAATATATTATGTCAGCCAGAGAAATGGCACACATTTTGCAAGTAGAAAAATATTTTTGCTTGTATTTCAATTACAGTTATTTACTATGACTATTAATACTAATAGTAGTAGCAAAGCAATCACCACCAGGAAAAAAAAAAAAAAAGTAACAGTAACTTTCAGCTGAGTCCAATTTGTTTTGGAATTTAGAGCTGCTTGGCTAAAATAAAATAATGCTTATCCTTGTTTTAGCATGTGGAGTACATATCGGCAATTCAGAGGAGTAAATATCAGCAATCAAGCCAAAGGACTATAGGGGAATGGGAAGGTGGCGGGATGGGGACGGGATATGGGGGAAGTGGGATTGTAATGGTACCATAAACAACCATAAACGGGTAAATAAAATCAAAAAGTATTTATTACACAAACAATTTGTACATACAAAAATATAGAGATATACACTTCATTAGTACATTATATATTTAAAAAGGATAAATGGTCACTTCCAAAGACTCCCTTACGGCAGCACCATTTTTTACCCGTGTTGTACTAGTACATCATTTGTCCGGGTTCTAGCCAGCAGTGGAGCCACACTCTACATGTTTTGCGGCCGAAACCGCTGCTTCAGAAGTATAAAGACATAGAAAGGACCACATTTCTGCAAGAACAAAACATACATCAGTTTACAGTGTACAACTACTGAAAGAGAAAATACATTCATATTGATACCTGTATCACTGATAATTGTGAAATGTCACACATGCTCACCCGGAGTAACAATCCCACCAAAGATAGTATTCCAAGAGGACACCAAAGGCTGTACTTTCCCCTAAGAAAAAGTGCAGGAGCGGATGCACTATGCCAATCTGACATTATAAATGGCATGGTATAAAAGTCACATTCATACTGTGTGTTCGATTAAGAATGAGTCACAATCGGTACTTAGCCACTTTGCCACTGCTCACTAAAGCTCTACTGCGGCAAAGTGGTTCGTTATCGTCTGGCGACGTAGACCTACCGTGACGCAACCACGCCCCCAATAGCCGGCTACCAAGGATCTCCATACCGTAAGAGATGTTTGTTCACTCTTAGCTGGGTTTTTTTACATGCCTTGATGTTCTACTGAAAACGTGAGTGCACTGTTTGCTTTTATTTCGAATAAATTTTCTCAAATGGAGTTACGCTATGTCCCTGTATATACTCTTTTCTTTTAATATCGTGATGTGGATATCGTGTGTGAGCCCATAGAGAGACACCCTGTGGCTTATTGTGGTATTACAAACAAGTTCCATTACCTGGATATATAAAGTAGATGCCGTGTTTGGATCTGTAAGGAGACATCCGGTGATTATCCCTGGTTTTACATTTAAGCACGTTTGGTTGACTCATTAGGTTGAGAGACCAACTTGCTCTGGTAAGCAGCCATTTGTTTTATATAGTGTCTCCACTATCTTCTTAAAGTGTCATCTGGACTCAACCTCTGGAACCTTTTGTTGATTTCTTTGAACACCATCTTCATGTTCTAATGCTATGGACTTCATTGGGATTTAAAACACCCTTTTCTCACATTTTATATTTTTTTTGTGCACATTTAGTTTTTTTGCCTTATTCAAGTTTGTATTTTATGCACATATATGTCATTTATTATCTAAACGTTAATGTTAGACCAACACTTTTCCATTTATTTGGGAGATTTTTTGTAGCGCAGCACATTTTTGACCTTATATCACGTTGGTACTTCTATGTTTCCTTTGTGCAGCAGCTCACTATTGTAACTTTAATCACATTTTTTTCTTGATTAGCGCAGAAAACCCCACCACTTCACACGAGAGAGGGGGGATACCTGGCATGGGCACATTTTTCTGGGGGGGGGGGGGGGTAATACCTGCTTTTATCACACTATTCCCAGGAGGGGGGATACCTGGCATGGGCACATCATTCTCGGGAGAGAGGGGTGATACCTGCTATGGTCACACTCTTCCCAGGGATAGGGATACCTGGCTTGGGCACATTCTTCTTGGGAGAGAGGGGAGATACCTGCTATAGTCATATATACACTCTTCCTAGGAAGGGGGATACCTGGCATGGGAACATTCTTCTGGGGAAATAGGGGGGGGGGTGATACCTGCTATGGTCACACTCTTCCCAGGAAGGGGGATACCTGGCATAGGCACATTCTTCTCGGGGAGGAGGCAATACCTGCTTTTATCACACTATTACCAGGAGTGGGGGGGTGCCTAGCATGGGCACACTTTTCCCAGGGTGGTGATACCTGCTATTGTCAACCTATTGCCAGGAAGGGTGGTACCTGGCATGGGCACATTCTTCTCAGGTGGTAATACCTGCTATGATCACACTCTTCCTAGGAGGGCTGTTGCCAGGTATGGTCACACACTTCCCAGGTGGTGATGCCAGATATGGGGGGGGTGCCAGATATAGGATCTGCCCCGGGTGCCAAATACTCTAGGTACACCCCTGCCACTGGTGACCATTTTTTAAAAGTTAAAACCATACTGATAATGAACGTGTGTTGACATGGCCATCTAACGCAGATTTTCATTGGAATCTGGAAGATTAACATTTAACTGGAGCTTGTTATTCTCGTTTCACTTTGTGATTACTCAGGTCTGACATTTGGGCCCCCGTGACTTTTATAAAACCCGGTGGTTATATGTACATTAGCTGATTAACTGCAATACGAGTTGCTGCTTTAGCTGAACGCCACACGAGGCAGTCGATTCCTCCTGTGACTTACAGAAATGGCTGAGAATTTCTATTTGATTCCCACGTTTACCTCTTTTTCCTATGTAATATTCCTGCATCGGTTCACTTCAATTGCAGGAAAAGGCATAATGTGCATAGAACATTCTGATGCTAATGATGGGGGAGGAATGGAACAGACAGCTAATATAACTGATTGCGTTCATTTCAGAGAATTGTTAATCAACCTATGCTTCCATCACAATGAGGAAAGAACTTTAATTAGTAATATTACAGATTTAAAAAATTTCAGGCTGCACAAAATCCACTCCAAGCAAGAAAAAATAAAAAGTACTAATGATTGAAAAAAGAAAAAAAAGTTCAAGACTTCTATTCTTGTTAGAAATATCGTTTTGACACAATATGAAGTTTAGTCATTATTTGCAGGAGAGGAGTCAAGAGAGCCTTCTCTAAAGTTTAACGGTATGTCTTTGAGGTTTTTTAACCAGCTAAGCTCCACAGCCATGTTTATATTTCAGCTATGGGCATACGGAAGTGAAATTCCACGGTTTGCACATATACAGTAAGTGTAGGAGGATTATATAATAGATTAGAGAGTAAAATATCTCATACTAAAAATGTGACCATAGGATTTTTTTACATGCGTTGCACCACACAAAAGGAAATAACATTATTTTTCTACAAAAATGTAGCACTGCCCCCTTGAGGACTGCTGGATTTTAAATTTTCGGGTCCCCCTGGGTTACCGTTAGCAACTTTGGCATTCAAATCTATCACTTTACTTCTTGGCTCAGTCAATAATTAGGTATGTAGTTGTTTTGTTTTTATTTTATAAATTAGGGATGGGAGAAGGGATTAGTGGGATACTCCAGATTAACTATGCACAAAAGTTTGGAGGACATCTATCTGTTGATACAGCCGGGCTGTTGATCCATCTTGCCACTTAGGTAAATTTAAGGTTAAGTCTCTTTTCAGATGACTTGATGAACTAAAGATATCTTCAGGACACTCTCCTAGTATCCTCTTTTTTGACCACTGACACCCGTCCACTGACTATCCTACTCTGGGGTAGCCCCCGTCAGGTCAGGCCCCTTGACACGATCCCCTGTACTCACTATACTGTTTTTCCAGGGTCTCCAGTGTCTCCTCCTCAGTCAGCTTCTCTGGGTTCAGCTCCGTTCCTCTGGCCCTCAGGACGACCTCCTGACGTCACGTGCCAGGAGGATTATATAAGAGAGAGTAAAATATCTCATACCAGAAATGTGGCCATAGGATTTTTTACATGCATTGCACCACACAAAAAGAAATCACATTATTTTTCTACAAAAATGTAGCACTGCCCCCTTGAGAACTGCTGGATTTTCAACTTGTAGGTCCCCCTGGGTTACCGTTAGCAACTTTGGCATTCAAATCTATCACTTTACTTCTTGGCACAGTCAATAATTAGGTATGTAGTTGTTTGGTTTTTATTTCATAATTTAGGGATGGGAGAAGGGATTAGTGGGTTACTCCAGATTAACTATGCACAAAAGTTTGGAGGACATCTATCTGTTGATACAGCAAGGCTGTTGATCCACCTTGCCACTTAGGTGGATTTAAGGTTAAGTCTCTTTCCAGATGACTTGTTGAACTAATGATTTCTTCAGGACACTCTCCTAGTTTCTTCTTTCTTGACCACTGACACCAGTCCACTGACTATCCTTCGCCAGGGTGGCCCCCCTCAGGTCAGGCCCATTGACATGATCCCCTGTACTCACGGTACTGTTTTTCTAGGATCTCCAGTGTCTCTCCCTCAGTCAGCTTTCCTGGATCTCTGGGTTCAGCTCCGTTCCTCTGGCCCTTAGGACAACCTCCTGACGACACGTGCCACTGCTACAGAGGAGAAGGCAGCCGCCACCCTCCCTCTGGGACTCTCCCACCAAAGCGCTTCACAGCACTTCACTTTTTCCACATTTTATGTTACAGCCTTATTAGCAAAATGAATTCGATTCATTATTTTCCTCACAATTCTACAAACAATACCCCATAATTACAATGTGAAAGAAATTTGTTTGAAATCCTTGCAAATTTATTAAAAATAAAAAACAAAATAAAATCCCATGTACATTTACAAAACTGTAAGGGGTGTACTCACTTTTGTGAGATACTGTACATAAGTATTCACAGCCTTTGCTTAATACTTTGTTGAAGCACCTTTGGCACCAATTATGGCCTCAAGTCTTTTTTAGTATGATGCTACAAGCTTGGCACACCTATTTTTGGGCAGTTTCTTCCATTCTTTTTTGCAGGACCTCTCCATCAGGGTGGATGGGGAGCATTGGTGCACAGCCATTTTAAGATTTCTCCAGAGATGTTGAATAGGGTTCAGGTCTGGGCTCTGGCTGAGCCACTCAAGGACATTTACAGTGTTGTCCTCTAGCCACTCCTTTGTTATCTTGGCTGTGTGATAAGGGTCCAGTTGGAAGATGAACCTTTGCCCCAGTCTAAGGTCCAGAGCGCTCTGGAGCAGGTTTTCATCAAAGATGTCTCTGTACATTGCTATACTCACCTTTCCCTCTATCCTGACTAGTCTCCCAGTTCATGCCACTGAAAAGCATCCCCACAGCATGATGCTGCCACCACCATGCTTCACTGTAGGTATGGTATTGGCCAGGTGATGAACAGTACCTGGTTTCCTCCAGACATGACTCTTGCCATTCAAGCCAAAGAGTTCAATCTTTGTTTCATCAGACCAGAGAATTTTGTTTCTCATGGTCTGAGAGTTCTTCATGTGCCTTTTGGCAAACTACAGGTGGGCTGCCATGTGAGGAGTGTCTTCCGTCTGGCCATTCTACCATACAGGCCTAATTGGTGGAGTGCTGCAGAGATGGTTGTTCTTCTGGAAGGTTCTCCTCTCTCCACAGAGAAACACTGGAGCTCTGAAATTTGGAGGCCACTGTGCTCATTGGGACCATCAATGCTTCAGAAATTGTTCTGTTCTCTTCCCCAGATCTGTGCCTAGATGCCTTGGAGGTTATACAGACAATCCCTTGGACTTCAATGGCCTCACACCATCCTTTTATCTATACTTTTAGTACTTGGGACACATTGTTGCTTTTTGCAGTATCTGTCTGTCTATCTTTATGTATATATCTATTAATATATATATATATATATATATATATATATATATATATATATATATACAGGTCCCTCTAAAAAAATTAGCATATTGTGATAAAGTTCATTATTTTCTGTAATGTACTGATAAACATTAGACTTTTATATATTTTAGATTCATTACACACAACTGAAGTAGTGCAAGCCTTTTATTGTTTTAATATTGATGATTTTGGCATACAGCTCATGAAAACCCAAATTCCTATCTCAAAAAATTAGCATATTTCATCTGACCAATAAAAGAAAAGTGTTTTTAATACAAAAAAAGTCAACCTTCAAATAATTATGTTCAGTTATGCACTCAATACTTGGTTGGGAATCCTTTTGCAGAAATGACTGCTTCAATGCGGCGTGGCATGGAGGCAATCAGCCTGTGGCACTGCTGAGGTGTTATGGAGGCCCAGGATGCTTTGATAGCGGCCTTGAGCTCATCCAGAGTGTAGAGATGTACCGAACTGTTCGCCGGCGTACAGTTCCCGGCGAACATCGATTGTTCGCGTCCGCCGCTGTGGGCGAACATATGCGATGTTCAGTCCGCCCCCTATAATACATCATTGAGGCAAACTTTGACCCTGAACCTCACAGTCAGCAGACACATTCCAGCCAATCAGCATACCCTCCCTCCCACACAAGCAAGGGCAGCATCCATCTTAGATCATTCTGAAGCAGTGTGTTACTGAGAGCAGGGAGAGTGTTGCTGCTGTTAATAGCTAGGGACAGTTGTTAGTCAGTGTTCTTGGTCTTGTTAGTCAGTGTTCTTGGCCCACTCCTGCTGTAAGGACAGCATCCTGACAGCACCCCAAAAAACCCTTCTTAGGGCTGGTATTCGAGTAATTTTATATATATATATATTGTCCCCAAAAGCCATTTTTAGGGCTGGTATTTGAGTATTTTTTATATACACATATATATATATATATATATATATATATATATATATATATATATATATATATATATATTGTGCACTGCAGTTGCCTGCCCGCTGTGTGTGAGAGGCCACAGACCCACCACAGACTGTACTGTGTGCACACCACACTCATTTCGGGTGGCACAGGCACAGTACCTTGCAGTTTAAAAAATATATTTTTTTTTCCTCTGTCATAATTGCAGTGAGTGTCAGGTCCACAGAGTGTACTGTACCCACTGCAGTGCCCACCACTGATATATATACGGTGGCACAGCAGCTTGTTGCAAATTGAAAAAAAAAAATATTTTTTAGAATTGCAGTTGCCTGGGCTGCCAGTGACTGTCAGGTCCACAGAGAGTGTACTGTGCCCACTGCAGTGCCACTGCCCACCACTGATATATACGGTGGCACAGAAGCTTGCAAATTAAAAATATATATTTTTTTATAATTGCAGTTGCCTGGGCTGCCAGTGACTGTCAGGTCCACAGAGAGTGTACTGTGCCCACTGCAGTGCCACTGCCCACCACTGATATATACGGTGGCACAGCAGCTTGCAAATTAAAAATATATATATTTTTTTTATAATTGCAGTTGCCTGGGCTGCCAGTGACTGTCAGGTCCACAGAGTGTACTGTGCCCACTGCAGTGCCACTGCCCACCCACCACTGATATATACGGTGGCACAGCAGCTTGCAAATTAAAAATATATATATTTTTTTATAATTGCAGTTGCCTGCGCTGCCAGTGACTGTCAGGTCCACAGAGTGTACTGTGCCCACTGCCCAACACTCCTATAGGGTGGCACAGCACCTTGAACTCATAGTACCACAAATCTAAAAAAAAATGACAGGCAGAGGCAGGCCACCCCGCAAGGGCCATCGTGGTCGTGGTGCTGTGATTTCCTTTGGCCCTAGAATAATGCCCAGTGTTCAGAGGCCACAGACCCTGAACTCAAAAAATTCTGAGGACATAGTTGACTGGCTTACACAGGACACCCAATCGTCTACAGCTTCTGCTCGGAACCTTAATGCACCATCCTCCTCCAGCTCAGCTTCGGGCACCTCTCAATTTACCACACGCCCGCCCGCCGGCACCACCACCAACACTAGCACCACAGCCGCTTCACTTGATCTGTCAGAGGAGTTATTTACACATCAGTTGGAAGAAATAAGTGATGCGCAACCATTAGTGCCAGAGGATGTAGATAACGGGGATATGTCTCAGTCAGACAGCATTATACACATGGACGTACATTGTGATGATGATGTTGTACCTGCTGCTGCTGCCTTTGCTGAGTTGTCAAGTGAAGCGGCTGATGATGACGATGTGTCCGTGGATGTCACCTGGGTGCCTGCTCGAAGAGCAGAAGAAGAGGGGGAAAGTTCAGATGGGGAGACAGAGAGGAGGAGGAGACGAGTTGGAAGCAGGGGGAGGTCATCGCAAGGAGCTAGTGGCACAGTCAGACAGCATGTAGATTCGGCACCCGGGGTCAGCCAGACAGCACGCCAATCAACGCAAACTGTTGCCACCACCAGAATGCCGTCATTGCAAAGCTCAGCAGTGTGGCATTTTTTTTGTGTGTCTGCCTCTGAAATTAGCAATGCCATTTGTAACCTGTGCCAAAAGAAACTGAGTCGTGGGAAGTCCAACACCCACCTAGGTACAACTGCTTTGTGAAGGCCAATGATCTCACATCACAAACGCCTATGGGATCAACACATGAGTAAAAGCAGCACACAAACTGAAAGCCACCATCCTCCTCCTGGTCCAGCATCTTCAGCCACGTCAACCACTGCTGTCCTCCTTGCCCCCTATCAACAACCCGCCCCTCCACCTCCCACCTTCAGCAGTTCCTGCTCATCTGCCCACAGTCAGGTGTCTGTCAAGGAAATGTTTGAGCGTAAGAAGCCAATCTCACAGAGTCACCCCCTTGCCCGGCGTCTGACAGCTGGCTTGTCGGAACTCTTAGCCCGCCAGCTTTTACCATACAAGCTGGTGGAGTCTGAGGCCTTCAAAAAATTTGTCGCTATTGGGACACCGCAGTGGAATGTACCCGGCCGAAATTATTTTTCACAAAAGGCAATCCCCAACCTGTACTCTATTGTGGAAAAGGAAGTCATGTCATGTCTGCCACACAGTGTTGGGGCAAGGGTCCATCTGACCACTGATAGCTGGTCTGCAAAGCACGGTCAGGGCAGGTATATCACTTACACTGCGCATTGGGTAAACCTGCTGGCGGCTGCCAAGCATGGAATTAGTGGCTCTGCTGCAGAGGAGTTGGTGATACCGCCACGACTTGCAGGCAGGCCTGCTGCCACCTCCTCTACTCCTCCTACTCCATCCTCTTTGCTAACTTCCTCGGCTGAGTCCTCTTCTGCTGTTGCGTCTTGCTCCACACCAACTGCACCCTCCCAGCTCCCCAGGGGCTATTCCACATGCCGGATACGACAGTGTCACGCTGTCTTGGGGTTGACTTGCCTGAAAGCAGAGAGTCACACCGGACCAGCACTACTGTCCACCCTGAACGCACAAGTGGATCAGTGGCTGACCCCGCACCAACTGGAGATTGGCAAAGTGGTGTGTGACAACGGAAGCAATTTGTTGGCTGCATTGAATTTGGGCAAGTTGACACATGTGCCGTGCATGACACATTTGTTGAATCTGATTGTACAACGCTTTGTGCAGAAGTACCCAGGCTTACAGGACGTCCTCAAGCAGGCCAGGAAGGTGTGTGGCCATTTCAGACGTTCCTACATGGCCATGGCGCACTTTTCAGATATTCAGCGGCGAAACAACATGCCAGTGAGGCGCTTGATTTGCGACAGCCCGACACATTGGAATTCAACACTGCTAATGTTCGACTGCCTGCTCCAACAAGAAAAAGCGGTCAACGAGTATTTGTATGACCGGGGTGCTAGGACAGCCTCTGCGGAGCTGGGTATTTTTTTGCCACGTTACTGGACGCTCATGCGCAATGCCTGTAGGCTCATGTGTCCTTTTGAGGAGGTGACAAACCTAGTCAGTCGCACCGAAGGTACCATCAGCGACATCATCCCATATGTTTTCTTCGAGTGCTGGATCAGGCCATAGATGAGCGTGAAGAGGAAGAGTTGTGGTCACCATCACCACCACCAGAAAGAGCCTTACCATCGCTTGCTGGACCTGTGGCAACACTGGAAGAGGAGTCTGAGGAAGAGGAGTCAGAGGAGGAATGTGGCTTTGAAGAGGAGGAACACCAACCACAGCAGGCATCCCAGGGTGCTCGTTGTCACCTATCTGGTACCCGTGGTGTTGTACGTGGCTGGGGGGAAGAACACACCTTCAATGACATCAGTGAGTACGAGGAATTGGACATGAGTAGCTCGGCATCCAACCTTGTGCAAATGAGGTCTTTCATGCTGTCATGCCTGTTGAGGGACCCTCGTATAAAAAGGCTGAAGGAGAACGACCTGTACTGGGTGGCCACGCTACTAGACCCCCGGTATAAGCAGAAAGTGTCTGATATGTTACTGAATTACAGGCAGTCGCAAAGGATGCAGCAGCTACAAAATAAGTTGAAAGGTATGCTCTACACAGCGTATAAGGGTGATGTCACAGCACAACGGGAATCCAACAGGGGAAGAGGTGAAAGTAATCCTCCTCCTACCACAACCACGCCGGCAAGGACAGGACGCTTTACAGACGTCTTGTTGATGGAGGACATGCAGAGCTTTTTTAGTTCTACGCATCGCCACAGCCCTTCGGGGTCCACCCTCAGAGAACGACTCGACCGACAGGTAGCAGACTACTTTGCCTTAACTGCAGATATCGACACTCTGAGGAGCGATGAACCCCTTGACTACTGGGTGTGCAGGCTTGACCTGTGGCCTGAGCTATCCCAATTTGCCATTGAACTTCTGGCCTGCCCCACTTCAAGTGTCCTGTCAGAAAGGACCTTCAGCGCAGCAGGAGGTATTGTCACTGAGAAGAGAAGTCGCCTAGGTCAAAAAAGTCTAGATTACCTCACCTTTATTAAGATGAATGAGGCATGGATCCCGAAGGGACTGACAGTGGGGGATGCATTTGACTAAAAAAGGCCTGATGAGATGCCTAGGGCTAAAAATGGTCCACACGCTGCTGTATTTAATCTCTGCATGCCGGATGACTTACGTGACGTCTCCGCCACCAACTACGGTTCAAGCCGCAATGTTTTAGTGCACTTTCTACCTTGAAAACCTACATTTTTCCTGCCGCTGCTACAGCAACGGCTGCAACAATACCTACTTTTTCATGCATGTGTACATGCCTAATTTTTCTGGCCTCTGGTGCTACACTGTGGCTGCAAAAAAACAAAAAAAAGGCACATACATGTGTCAATTCCCCTTCGTGATCGCTACCTTGTTTTGGTGAAGGGGCTTGCGTATCACAATGAAGCGATCACCTCTAGGAGTGTGTTGGCACACCCCAAATGAAGGTCGTTGCTTCATTGTGAACAGACCAAAAGCGATCCGCGGGATAATTTTTCATAGAAAAAACATTAATTTTCTTTCATTTAAAAAAAAGAGGACAGCCTCTGCGGAGCTGGGTATTTTTTGGCCGCGTTACTGAATGCTCGTGCACAATGGCTGTAGGCTCATGCGTCCTTTTGCGGAGGTGACAAACCTGGTCAGTCGAACCCAAGGCAACATCATCGACCTCATCCCATATGCATTTTTTCTGGAGCGTGCCCTGCAAAGAGTATTGGATCAGGCCGTAGATGAGCATGAAGAGGAAGAGTTGTGGTCCCCATCACCACCAGAAGCAGCCTTGTCGTTGTCGATTGCTGGACCTGTGGCAACGCAGAGAGAGGAGTCTGAAGAAGAGAAGTCAGAGGAGGAAGGTGGCTTTGAGGAGGTGGAAGACCAACCACAGCAGGCGTCCCAGGGGGCTTGTTGTCACCTTTCGGGGACCCTTGGTGTTGTACGTGGCTGGGTGGAGGAAGAGACCTTCAATTATGTCAGTGAGGACAAGGAACGGGACATGGCTAGCTTGGTATCCAACCTTGTGCAAATGGGGAGTTTGCGGTTGTGCAAATGGACGGACTGACTGACTGTTAAACGGGGAGTTTGGTCTGTCAGAGTTTGGTCTGTCACTGTGAAGCGGGCGTAACCCTTACACTACTTGATCGATACAACATCATACCTGATCGTATTCACACACTGGATGTTTTAAAGCACGTTATTCCAAACAATTTAGGAATGTTAGGTGATTTATGCCCTTTATGGATTAAAACCCGACTCTGCGTCAACTACGTAATTTTCCATGGGAGTTTTGCCATGGATCCCCCTCCGGCATGCCGCAGTCCAGGTGCTAGTCCCCTTGAAACAACTTTTCCATCACTATTGTGGCCAGAAAGAGTGCCTGTGGGTTTTAAAATTTGCGGTTCGCCGGTTCGCGAACATTTGCCGATGTTCGCGAACGGCAAATTTTAGGTTCGCGACATCCCTACCAGAGTGTTGGGTCTTGCGTCTCTCAACTTTCTCTTCACAACATCCCACAGATTCTCTATGGGGTTCAGGTCAGGAGAGGTGGCAGGCCAATTGAGCACAGTAATACCATGGTCAGTAAACCATTTACCAGTGGTTTTGGCACTGTGAGCAGGTGCCAGGTCATGCTGAAAAATGAAATCTTCATCTCCATAAAGCTTTTCAGCAGATGGAAGCATGAAGTGCTCCAAAATCTCCTGATAGCTAGCTGCATTGACCCTGCCCTTGATAAAACACAGTGGACCAACACCAGCAGCTGACATGGCACCCCAGACCATCACTGACTGTGGGTACTTGACACTGGACTTCAGGCATTTTGGCATTTCCCTCTCCCCAGTCTTCCTCCAGACTCAGTCCACTGCTTCCACAGGTCCCCCAAGGTCTGGAATCGGTCCTTCTCCACAATCTTCCTCAGGGTCCGGTCACCTCTTCTCCTTGTGCAGCGTTTTCTGCCACACTTTTTCCTTCCCACAGACTTCCCACTGATGTGCCTTGATACAGCACTCTGGGAACAGGCTATTCGTTCATAAATTTCTTTCTGTGTCTTACCCTCTTGCTTGAGGGTGTCAATGATGGCCTTCTGGACAGCAGTCAGGTCGGCAGTCTTATCCATGATTGCGGTTTTGAGTAATGAACCAGGCTTGGAGTTTTTAAAAGCCCCAGGAATCTTTTGCACGTGTTTAGAGTTAATTAGTTGATTCAGATGATTAGGTTAATAGCTCGTTTAGAGAACCTTTTCATGATATGCTAATTTTTTGAGATAGGAATTTTGGGTTTTCATGAGCTGTATGCCAAAATCATCAATATTAAAACAATAATAGGCTTGCACTAATTCAGTTGTGTGTAATGAATCTAAAATATATGAAAGTATAATGTTTATCAGTACATTAAAGAAAATAATGAACTTTATCACAATATGCAAATTTTTTGAGAGGGACCTGTATATACAGTATATATATATATATATATGCACATATACATACCTGGCTCACCAGGCTGACTGCCTGTGACCAT
This sequence comes from Pelophylax lessonae, assembly GCF_965119305.1. Classification (NCBI taxonomy): domain Eukaryota; kingdom Metazoa; phylum Chordata; class Amphibia; order Anura; family Ranidae; genus Pelophylax; species Pelophylax lessonae. The sequence goes on along the minus strand of NC_138768.1, from coordinate 839,250,584 downwards.
TTTCCTCAGCATACAAAAGGAGACACAGCAGTCACCCTCCTCCTGGGACTCTGCTTCCTGCCAAAGACCCCTGCCTCATGTGCTCTCCGCTTTTATTTCCAGTCCCATGATGCACCTCTCCAGGTGCCAACCCACTGGGATGGTTACAAAAGCTTGTGCATCATTGGCCAGGTTTCCTCCTCTGTCCAACAGACATCCCTATTGGATGCAGTGGGGACGCTTTCTCAGACCAGATGAATACACACAGAGTACAGAGAGCAGGCCTAACTAAGGATCAGGCTCCCCTGACAAGCAGATGAGCAAACAATGCTTTTATCCTAGCACCTATCTAGGAGGGTGCTACATATATAGATAGATAGATATATATATATATATATATATATATATATATATATCTATTTTTTTTTTTTTCATATATATATATATATATATATATATATATATATATATATATATATATATATATATACTGTACTGCAATAGAAACTGGCTCTATATATACAGTATATATATCTGGAGCTAATAGGTACAATACAAAAAATATACCATATAATAGTTTTAAAAATTCTGTAGCACTTTAGTATGCAAGCTTTTAGTCATTTGAAATAATACACAAGCAGAATAAAAATAATATTAAGCAGCACGGATCACGCATTTTAATTCATTATTAAACTGAAAAAGAATACATAAATACATAATACCTAATAGAAATTCAAAAAAGCAACAAACGTTCAAACAAATCTGATACTCAAAAACATGTTGCAGAATACCCGGGGCCGCGTTCAGCAGTCATGTTGCCCTAAGCTCGGCACACATGAATTACGCGCCCTTTAATACAAACGTCTCCCCTTTCCTCACCAACTTTTTTTTTTTTTGCATATTTATAGAACATAATATGATATCTAGGATGTGCTATTTAGAGCAGGATGCTTTATATACAGAGCTCACACACTGTAGAAAAAGAGATTATCCATGATACAGAAAGTGAGCTGGTTCTGCAAGCTTTACTGCAAAAAACTTTACATGCACTTGGTGTGATGCAGTGCCATTCATTCTAAATGGCACCTCAGCGCACTTTGCCGATGGGTATTCATTGTGACGGCCTGCTATACCAAAAATAGCTCATGCATCATTTCTGGCAACACAACTCACGCTAGTGTTGCATGCTACAACAAACATCCATCAGCAAGGTACATTGGGAAGCCATCCAGAATAAATGACAGTGCATCACACCAATTGATGGAACATGTACTATAGTGTGAACCAGCCCCAAGGCAGAGAGTGACAAGAAAGTGGACATGGTTTAATTAGAAGGTGGGAGATGTTTTATGAGAAAATGGAGAAGGTTTAGTAAGAGCAGGGGTAGCCAAATAGCATTGCGTGCGCACACACTATTCTGACTCCAATTGTATTAGTGACTTATCCCTTCCTTAGACCTCTATGCCTGGCCTGAATGTAGCAGAGACAACCACAGCTGACACTCTTCATCAGATAGCTGAACTTACCAAACACTTGGGATCCACAAATATCTTTATTACATGCAGAGAAGTTGAGGCAAACAATATCATGTGTAAGCCTAACCCTATGGTTCCCCATATGTGTTGGTTCTCCCTCAGTCTAAGCAACCCTGACATGTTTCCTGGGCTTTGCACGCCCATTAGCGTATCTGGAACCAGTAAGGCAGATGCTGCTGGGTAGAAAGGTCAGCACATGCCCGTTCGTTGATCTCCCCTTTCTGTTAATGACCTGGAAGTGACATGTAAAACATGACTTCCAGGTCCTGGTGTCATTTTTCCCCATACTGGTTTGAGAAGTGGAGTGTGATCTGTGCTCCATTGCTTTATTTAAACTAACTAAGTTAGGTGAGACATTAGGGTTTTTTTGGAGGGCAGGTGAGACATCAGGGATCTTTTGGAGGTTAGGTAAGACATCAGGTGTCTTTTGGAGGATAGGGGAGAAATCAGGGGTCTTTTGGAGGATAGGAGAGACATCAGGGGTCTTTCGGAGGATAGATGAGACATCAGGGGTCTTTTGGAGGATAGGAGAGACATCAGGGGTCTTTTGGAGGATAGGAGAGACATCAGGGGTCTTTCGGAGGATAGCTGAGACATCACGGGTCTTTTGGAGGATAGGAGAGACATCAGGGGTCTTTCAGAGAATAGATGAGACATCAAGGGTCTTTTGGAGGATAGGAGAGACATCAGGGGTCTTTCGGAGGATAGGTGAGACATCAGGGGTGTTTTGGAGGATAGGAGAGACATAAGGGGTCTTTCGGAGGATAGGGGAGAAATCAGGGGTCTTTTGGAGGATAGGAGAGACATCAGGGGTCTTTCAGAGGATAGGTGAGACATCAGGGGTCTTTTGGAGGATAGGTGAGACATCAGGGGTCTTTCGGAGGATAGGTGAGACATCAGGGGTCTTTTGGAGGATAGGAGAGACATCAGGGGTCTTTTGAAGGGCAGGTGGGACAGCAGAGGTCTTTTGGAGGATAGGTGAGAAATCAGGAGTATTTTGGAGGATGGGTGAGAAATCAGAGGTCTTTTAGACCCCTGATATCTCATTGAAAAGAACCTGTCACCAAAAAATGCATCACAAAGGAACTTCTTGTCTCCTATATTATAAAAATAAAAGTTTAGTAAAAAAATTTTAAAAGTATAAAAAAAAGTTACACCCAAGCACTTTAACCCCCCCCCCCCCAAAAAAAAAAAATCTTTAAGCCTCTCCAACCCCACATGCAGGAATGTACAAATAGAAAGGCAAGCACCAGAGATGCCAATGTGCAGAAATGTCTTTTGCAATATGAATATTACATATCATCGAGAACACTGGAGTGAGAACAATAATTTCAGTCCCATTATTCACGGTTAACTCTAAACTGATGACACCTAGGGGCTTTAAAAGCATTGCCTACAAAAACTACGGGTTACAGAAATTTGTCACTGTTTCATGGGCACACACAATCTTAAAGTTTGACATTTTGGGTGCCTATTTACTCTTTTTTATCTTTTATATTTTATGGGGAAAAAAAATTGGGTAATGGGTTTATGTGCCCTAAAACTAGCCTTAGTGTATTATTTACTGAAATTGTGAACTCCCTAAACCTTTGCACTAATATCATGTAACATAAAAAATTGTAACTAGCACTATTTTACTCTCCAGGGTGTCTGCTTTCAGAAAACATGTAACGTCTTGAGGGCTTTATGTATTCTTCAGGCCTAAAGTGACTTTTTTTAGACGTGTGCAAAAAAAAAAAAAAAAAGCAGAAATAGCTCTGGCAGCAAAGGGATTGAGGTGGTCAAAATGAATATTTATTTCCTAGGTGCGCTTTATAGGAACAACACATGAACTTACCCATGAGAAAGGAGGAAATTACATCATACAAACGGGGGAAGTTAAAGAAAATGATGAGTATTTAAACAATGACAGCAAGGTGGCAGTATAACCATAAACAATTAACTAGTGAAACAGCATAAGATGTATACACAGATGCAATTGCATTACTCAAATTGCTGGCGGCAGCAATCTTCATTTAGTAAAGCGCACACCCCCGCTTCTAGTTCTAACTGTGATTCAGCAGGAAGTGTGTTATACATCTGCAGAGAGACCACTGCTTCCACACAGAGAGACATTTACTTTACTCATGCTTTGGCTGCTTTCTAAAGAAAATAGACTGTACAAATGTGTATATATTTTTATATGGATGGACCTGTAATGCATAGCCCCAACTGTCCATGATTTGGAGGGACTGTCCCTCATTTTGAACAAAGTCCCTCTGTCCCTCTTTCCTGCTCATTTGTCCCTCATTTTGGTCTGATATATATAGTTGTATATAAAATGCACGATTTATCCTATGTAAGTGTTTCCCAGTGTTAAACCGTTCATACAATCTCTAAATTGCTGCATTTGTGAATTCCAAAAGCCAATATAAAGGAATAGTAGTGGTAAAAAAAGCACTTGTGGGTTTAACCAATCTGTTTTTTTTGTACAATTCTCCTTTAAGGGGGCGTGGCAGGGGGTGGGTTCAATGCCTACATACTTTTGCTAACAGGTGTCCCTTGTTCCCATCTCAGAAAGTTGGGAGGTACAGTATGTGTAATGTACAGTATTTAGCTGATTTAGGTTGAATGTTTAGTTGGGTTTTCAAGTCGATCATAGCAGAATATAACATGTTTAAAGCAGAGTTCCACCCAAAAGTAGAAGCTCCGTCTATCTGCCCCCCCCCCCCCCCTCCATTGCTACATTTGGCACCTTTTTGAGGGGGGGGTTGGAGCAGATACCTGTAAAAAACAGGTACCCGCTTCCTCTTCCATGTAAGGGTGCTGCGGAGAACTACGTCATTTGTGATCCCACCTCCTTCCCCCCTGCTGCCTTCTGGGAGACTCTCACAGGTCCCAGAAGACAGCTGGACAATTCAGAAAAAGCAGCGCGACTCCCACATGCGCAGTAGGAAACGGGCTGTGAAGCCACAAGGCTTCACTTCCTTTTTCCCTTAGTAAGGGTTCAGGCGCCTGCACCCAGAGCCGATGGACGGGTTGGCTTCGGATGCCGACATTGCGGGATCCCTGGACATGTAATTGTACAGTACAGTATTTGTAGCTGCTGACTTTTAATTTTTTTTAATACAGGTTGGAACTCCGCTATAACTTCTCCATCAGCTATTTTGTAATGTAATATTGTTGTTGGTTGCTTTTCTATCTCAGTTTGCAGCTAGTCAAGAATTTAGGCAACTGTCAAAGTTTTTACATTTTTATTATTTTTTGCATTTATAGCAACATGGTACCCCGTTTGTACTTGGGAGTTACAAGAATCCTCAACCCACTTTTGTGGAAGACTCACTTGTCCTATAGAAAAGCTTGAGGTCAAATTGGAAACATCCCTAATATGTCCTGCCCTGGCAGCCTCAAATTAAGTGAGGTACTGTCAGAAATACCCATGTCTGTGAGTGGGGGTGGGAGGTCAGAGCACCCTTACATTGGCGATCAGGGCTCAATGCACACCCTTACAATGGTGGTCAGTGCTTAGTGTACACCTTAACATTGGTGCTCAGTGTGCACCCTTACATTGGTGCATTAGTTCTCAGCATGCCTCCTTATATTGGTATCAGTGCTCAGTGTGCACACTTACAATGGTGGTAAGCACTCAGCATGCACTCTTACATTGGTGCTCAGTGTGCTCCATTACTTTGGTGCTCAGTGTGCCCCATTACATTGGTGCTCAGTGCTCAGTGTGAACCCTTACATTGGTGCTCAGTGTGCACCCTTACATTGGTGCTCAGTGCTCAGCGTGCACCCTTACATTAGTGCTCAGTGCTCAGTCAGCGTGCACCCTTACATTGGTGCTCAGTGTATCCCTTACATTGGTGCTTAGCGTGCCCCGATACATTGGTGCTCAGTGTATCCCCTTACATTGGTGCTCAACGTGCCCCCTTACATTAGTGCTCAGTGTGCACCCTTTTATTAATGCTCAGTGCACAGTGTGCACCTTTATATTGGTGCTCAGTGTGCACCCTTACATTGGTGCTCAGTGGGCAACCTTACATTGGTGCTCAGTGTGCACCCTAATATTGGTGCTCAGTGTGCACCCTTACATTGGTGCTCCATGCTCATCATGCACCCTTACATTGGTGCTCAGTGCTCAGCATGCACCCTTACATTCATGCTCAGTGTGCACCCTTACATTGGTGCATTAGTTCTCAGCATGCCTCCTTATATTGGTATCAGTGCTCAGTGTGCACACTTACAACGGCGGTAAGCACTCAGCATGCACCCTTACATTGGTGCTCAGTGTGCCCCATATAAATTGGTGCTCAGTGTGAACCCTTACATTGGTGCTCAGTGTGCACCCTTACATTGGTGCTCAGTGCTCAGCGTGCACCCTTACATTGGTGCTCGGTGTATCCCCTTACACTGGTGCTTAACGTGCCCCGATACATTGGTGCTCAGCGTGCCCCCATACATTGGTGCTCAGTGTATCCCCTTACATTGGTGCTCAACGTGCCCCCTTACATTAGTGCTCAGTGCTCAGCGTGCACCCTTTATTAATGCTCAGTGCACCTTTATATTGGTGCTCGGTGTGCAACCTTACATTGGTGCTCAGTGGGCAACCTTACATTGGTGCTCAGCGTGCACCCTTACATTGGTGCTCCGTGCTCATCATGCACCCTTACATTGGTGCTCAGTGCTCAGCATGCACCCTTACATTCATGCTCAGTGTGCCCCCTTACATTGGTGTTCAGCATGCTCCCTTACATTGGTGCTCAGCGTGCCCCTTTACATTGGTACTTAGTGTGCCCCCTTACATTGGTGCTCGGTGTGCTCCCTTACATTGGTGCTCAGTGTGCACCCTTACATTGGTGCTCAGTGCTCAGTGTGCACCCTTACATTGGTGCTCAGTGCTCAGCGTGCACCCTTACATTGGTGCTCAGCATGCCCCCTTACATTGGTGCTCAGTGCTCAGCTTGCACCCTTACATTGGTGCTCAGCATGCCCCCTTACATTGGTGCTCAGTGTGCACCCTTACATTGGTGTTCAGTGCTCAGCATGCACCTTTACATTGGTGCTCAGTGGGCACCCTAACATTGGTGCTTAGTGCTCAGCATGCACCCTTACATTGGTGCTCAGTGTGCCTTCTTATGTTGATGCTCAGCATGCTTCTTTGCATTGGTGCTTAGTGCTCAGTGTATCCTCTTACATTGGTGCTCAGTGTGCCCCCTTACATTGGTGCTTAGTGCTCAGTGTGCCCCCTTACATTGGTGCTTAGTGCTCAGTGTTCCCCCTTACATTGGTGCTCAGTGCTCAGGGCTCAGCCTGCCTCCTTTCATTTGTGCTCAGTGTGCCCCCTTACATTGGTGCTCAGTGCTCAGCATGCTTCCTTTCATTGGTTCTCAGTGTGCCCCCTTACTTTGGTGCTCAGTGCTCAGCATGCCTCCTTACATTGGTGCTCCCAGTGTGCCCCCTTACATTGGTGCTCAGTGCTCAGCATGCACCCTTACATTGGTGCTCAGTGTGCCCCCTTACATTGGTGCTTAGTGCTCAGTGTGCCCCCTTACATTTGTGCTTAGTGCTCAGTGTGCCCCCTTACATTGGTGCTCAGTGCTCTGCGTGCCTCCTTACATTGGTGCTCAGTGCTCACTCTGCATCCTTAGATAGGTGCTCTCTGCTCAGTGTGCCCCCTTACATTGGTGCTCAGCCTGCCCCCTTACATCAGTGATCAGTGTGCCCCCTTACATTGGTGCTCAGCGTGCACCCCTACATTGGTGCTCAGTGCTCAGCGTGACTCCTTACATTGGTGCTCAATGCTTAGTGTGCCTCCTTATATTGGTACTTAGTGCTCAGCGTGCCTCCTTACATTGGTGCTCAGTGCTCAGTGTGCCCCCTTATATTGGTGCTCAGGTGTGCCCCCTTACATTGGTGCTCAGTGTGCCCCCACACACAGTCTAGGTCCAGAGGCATAAGCCTGTGGGCATATCCATGTTTACAATAAGTAAATAAGTAAACTGCCTATGTACAAATGCATACATTTGTATCCTATCAATCTTTTGTACAGATGACTATACACAACCTCTTTGGCTCCCGGGTGCAGAAATACCTTAATACAGCCAGGTGCATGAACCCTATGTGTTAGCGTTCTGTCCTGTATGCAGACAGTAGAGCCACAGAGGTCAGTGAAGGCTTTTCTGAAAATTATTTACTGCTAATTAAGAATATGTAAATATTTAATTGGCCAATTTTACTTTAATGCCAAACTCCAACTATTTTTTTTTATTAATTTTTGGTTAGATTGGAGGAGAATTAACATTTGTTTTATTCTCTGAGAAAAAAATCCCTGCCCCCCCCCCACACCATTGTTTATTAACTTTCTAATAATTTCACAGTCAGAAATGAAATATTCCTAAATAGTGATTCTTTTCCCAAGCCATGCCTTCCAATTATAATTAGCTATTTTTAAAATAAAATTCTTGAACAGTGAGAAGATCTAAACCATTGCAACCAATTACAATCCAGCAGCCATTCCTTTGAAGGTCACATTCCGGTTGCTACGGAATACAACCTATCTCTGCCCTCGGCTCCATGTTATTAAATAAAACCAATAAACCTTTAAACCAACATCTACAGTAAATTCTATGCATGCCTTAGAATGGATTTGCTACAGCAGAGGAAAATATCTATTTCATAGAATATTCAAAAGGCCATAAAAATATTCCTTATATGGCGGCGTGCTGGCAATAAATTGATAACTTGTGTGATTTACACTTCTACCACTGCATGAAAAGGTACTTGGTGGAGAAGGGGAGAGAGAAAATTTGGCTGCTGAAACATTACAAATGTCACATTTATTTAGTACAGGCGGACTGAGGAATAAGTAACGGGCATTCGATGTTGTACAAAATCAGATACTTGGGAAATGTGGATTCTTTTTAAAGAAGTTGTAAAGTCAGGAGGTTTTTTTTTTATCTTAATGCATTCTATGCATTAAGATAAAAAGCCTTCTGTGGGTAGCAGTCTCCCCAGCACCCCCTAATACTTACCTGAGCCCCCTCTCTGTCCAGCGATGTCCACGATTCCCTCGGCTGTCCTGGAACTCTCCCTCCTGATTGGCTGAGATACAGCCGCGGCATCATTGGCTCCCACGGCTGTGAATGTAAGTCAGTGAGCCAATCAGGAGAGAGAGGGGGCGGGGCCGAAGGGCAGCTCTGTGTCAATGGACACAAGGAGCTGCAGCTCGGCTCAGGTGCCCCCATAGTAAGCTGCTTGCCGTGGGGGCACTCGATAGGAGGGAGGGGCCAGAAGCAGGAACAAGGGACCCGAGAAGAGGAAGATCCGGGCTGCCCTGCGCAAAACCAACTGCACAGAGGAGGTAAGTATTACACGTTTGTTATTTTTTTTTTTTAAAACAAGACTTTATAATTACTTTAACCACTTGCAGACCGCCGCAAGTACATATACTGAGGCGGTCAGCCCCCCCTGGGCAAAGTGACGTATGGGTACATCGATCACCCGCGAGCCAATAGGGGGCGAGTGCGTACCGCCGGAGGCACGCTCCTGCCTCTGCTCGTTCACTGCCACCCCGTGCGCGATCTCCCGCTGGAGAGGGAGAAAGGCAGGCGGCTGATGTAAACAAAGCCGCCTGTCATTCTCCCTGATCTAACAGCAGAGATCATACGATCCTGCTATGTAGGATCGTATGTCTCTGTGGTTACATCAAAAGCCACGCCCCTTGACAGTTAGAATCACGCCCCTAGGGACACACTTAACCCCTTGATCTCTAATAAAGTTAACCCCTTCACTGCCAGTGTAATTTTACAGTAAAAGCGCATATGTATAGCACTGATTACTGTAGTAATGTCACTGGTACCCCCAAAAGTGTCAAAAATGTCAGTCAAGGGTCCGATCTGTCCGCCGCAATGTCGCAGTCCCGCAAAAAAATCGCAGATCGCTGCCATTACTCGTTAAAAAAAAAAAAAACAATAAAAATGACATAAATCTTTCCCGTAGTTCGTAAACGCAATAACTTTTGCGCAAACCAATCAAAATACGCTTATTGCGATTTTTTTCGCCAAACATATGTAGCAAATTGGCCTAAAATGTTAAAAAATTTTGATTTTTACATTTTTGGGGGGGAATTTCATATAAAAAATGTGAAAAATATTGTTATTTTTTTCAAAATTTACGCTCTTTTTTTGTTTATAGCGCAAAAATTAAAATAGCACAGGTGATCAAATACCACCAAAAGAAAGCTCTGTCTGTGGGAAAAAAAGGACGTCAGTTTCATTTGGGTACAGTGTGGCACGACCGCGCAATTGTCCGTTTAAGTCACGCAGGGCCGAATCGCAAAATAGGCCCTGGTCTTTGAGCAGCCAAATCCTCCGGGGCTTAAGTGGTTAAGTATTATACTTTTTTTTTTTTATTTCAATATGACAGTTTAATTTTTATTTTTTTATTTTTTTCATTTTGTTTTGTTTCTCTTGCAAGCTCCATTGCTTTTTTTTTTTTTTAATTTAACGCTAATAATGACACAGTAAATGTACCAAGTACCGTAAAATGATTCTAAATGATTAAGTAAAAATGCATTTATGCCTCTTGTTCTCCAGTTCGAGCCGCTTCACCCTTACATCTCATAATATTTAATGACCTGGAATGTAAGATCTTTACTGCCAATATTCAGAATTAATTTCCAAAGTACAACGCTGAGATTTAAAAAATGTTTATCAAACAGGAGCAATAAAGGTTTAAGCCACTTTATGGGAGAGAAAGTTTCAGAACCAACAGGTTTAGGTCTCATACATACTGGATGATTCTAACGTGGATGTTGGGGGCCTTGGCCTTTATTTTTTGTTTGCCTCTAAAAGCCCCTGCATGTTGGCATCTGGGATTTATTTACTAAAGGCAAATAGACTGTGCACATTGTAAAGTGCACTAGCACTCTACAAGAGCATCTGCTCCAGAGCTTAGTAAATGAGCAGCAGCTCTGCTGACTTCCTTCATCCAATCATGTGCAAGCAAAATACTGTTTTTTATTTTTTTATTTTTTTCCTTGCATGTGATTGGTTATTCTTTGCAAAGTGAAGCATTGCCTCATTTATTAAGTTCTGGAGTAACTGAATTTGCAAAGTGCACAGTCTGTTTGCCTTTAAAAAACCAACTCCTCGATGTCCATGCACACAAAGGCCTTTAGAGGAGCCCACAGCCAACACGTCCAGGAGCAGTGGTGTTTTGGCAGAAAAAAATGCTTAATGTGTGGTAATGCGTGTAAAGGTGCATTGATGCAAAGCGCGTTTAGTGCTTCGCCATTAATTCATTTCAAAGGTCAGAATAAATGAACCACTTTACCACCGGAGGATTTTGCTGTCTTACGTCTGGGCCACTTTTTGCGATTCGGCACTGTGCGAATTTAACTGACAATTGCGCGGTCGTGCGACGCCGTACCCAAACTAAATTTACGTCTTTTTTTCCCCACAAACAGAGCTTTCTTTTGGTTGTATTTGATCACCTGTGCGATTTTTACTTTTTGCGCTATAAACAAAAAAAGAGAGTCAATTTTGAAAAAATAACAATATTTTTCACATTTTTTTATATGAAATTTCCCCCCAAAAAAATGTAAAAATCAAAATTTTTTTAAATTTTAGGCCAATTTGTTTTGATTGGTTTGCGCATAAGTTATTGCGTTTACTAACTAAGGGAAAGATTTCTGTCATTTTTGGTGTTTTTTTTTTTAACGAGTAATGGCGGCGATCTGCAATTTTTTTTTGCGGGACTGCGACATTGCGGCGGACAGATCGGACCCTTGACTGACATTTTTGACACTTTTGGGGTTACCAGTGACATTACTACAGTAATCAGTGCTATACGTATGCACTGTTACTGTAAAAATGACACTGGCAGTGAAGGGGTTAACTTTTTTTTAGAGGGAGGGGTTAAGTGTGTCCCTAGGGGCGGGATTCTAACTGTGATTGGATGTGGCTTGATGTGTAAGAACAGAGATCAATGGTCCTACATAGCAGAACCGTTTGATCTCCATTCTTACACAGGGAAGAATGACAGGCGGCTTTGTTTACATTACCCGCCTGCCTTTCTCCCAGTGTAACGGACGATCGCGAGTGACACGTGCGGGGCGGTCCTTGACCGAGCGGGAGCGCACCTCCGGGGGCGCACGCTCGCTCCCTAGACCTCACTGGCTAGGACTACGTCGCTTTGCCTGTGAGGGGCTGACCGCCGCAGTAAATAGTCGTGCGGCGGTCGGCAAGTGGTTAATGTGTGGTAATGCGTGTAAAGGTGCATTGACACAAAGCGTGTTTAGTGCTTCGGCATTAATTCATTTCAAAGGTCAGAATAAATGAATAATCTGGCCAATGAAATGAATTATTGTCCAAGTGCATGATGCACCTAAACTTCCCTGATTTTTTCTAAGAACATTAAGTCTTTCTCAGCCATGTCCAATACATGCACTGCCACCCGATTGCCTCCACACCCCTGGTACTGGCACAACACCCCCCCCCCCCCCCATGTGCCTTCCCCATGTATGGACCATGGACCAACATGGCAAGTGCCCGCAAGTGGAGGGGAGGAAGAAGAGCGGACACACCTCTGCTCTCCTCCCCTTCTTGCTGGGACCCGGAAAGCGAGGTGTATGATGTCACTTCCGGATCAGCCTCAGTGTCCCAGGCTAGCATAGCAGGGAAGAGATGTATTGCAATAAAATCAGTGGAACCCAGAGGAGACATGCAGAGTCTTTTAGAGCCTGCATGTCTCATTAAAGAGAACTTGTCAGCTAAGAATCTTCACATAGGGTATTTTTTATCCCCTATGTGATATAAAAAAAAAAAAAAGTTCAGCAAAAAGAAAAAAAAAAAAAAAAGAACGACGTAAATGCACGACGGGGGCACCTACATGTGAAAACTTGTGGATAATTCTGGGCAAGGATGGGGATACATTGTGGCGAGGGATGGATAATTCTGGGCGAGGATGGAGATACATTGTGGAAAGGGATGGACAATTCTGGGCGAGGATGGGGATACATTGTGGAAAGGGATGGATAATTCTAGGCGAGGATGGGGATACATTGTGGAAAGGGATGGATAATTCTGGGCGAGGATGGGGATACATTGTGGTGAGGGATGGATAATTCTGGGCATGGATGGGGATACATTGTGGTGAGGGATGGATAATTCTGGGCATGAATGGGGATACATTGTGGAAAGGGATGGATAATTCTAGGCGAGGATGGGGATACATTGTGGTGAGGGATGGATAATTCTGGGCGAGGATGGAGATATATTGTGGAAAGGGATGGACAATTCTGGGCGAGGATGGGGATACATTGTGGAAAGGGATGGATAATTCTAGGCGAGGATGGGGATACATTGTGGTGAGGGATGGATAATTCTGGGCATGAATGGGGAAACATTGTGGTGAGGAATGGATAATTCTGGGCGAGGATGGGGATACATTGTGGAAAGGGATGGGTAATTCTGGGCGAGGATGGGGGATATATTGTGGAGAGGGATAGATAATTCTGGGCGAGGATGGGGATACATTGTGGTGAGGGATGGATAATTCTGGGCGAGGATGGGGATACATTGTGGTGAGGGATGGATAATTCTGGGCATGAATGGGGAAACATTGTGGTGAGGAATGGATAATTCTGGGCGAGGATGGGGATACATTGTGGAAAGGGATGGGTAATTCTGGGCGAGGATGGGGGATATATTGTGGAGAGGGATAGATAATTCTGGGCGAGGATGGGGATACATTGTGGTGAGGGATGGATAATTCTGGGCGAGGATGGGGATACATTGTGGTGAGGGATGGATAATTCTGGGCGAGGATGGGGATACATTGTGGCGAGGGATGGATAATTCTGGGCGTGGATGGGGATACATTGTGGAAAGGGATGGATAATTCTGGGTGAGGATGGGGATACATTGTGGTGAGGGATGGATAATTCTGGGCGAGGATGGGGATACATTGTGGTGAGGGATGGATAATTCTGGGCGAGGATGGGGATACATTGTGGTGAGGGATGGATAATTCTGGGCGAGGATGGGGATACATTGTGGTGAGGGATGGATAATTCTGGGCGAGGATGGGGATACATTGTGGCAAGGGATGGATAATTCTAGGCGAGGATGGGGGTATATTGTGGAAAGGGATGGATAATTCTGGGCGTGGATGGGGATACATTGTGGAAAGGGATGGATAATTCTGGGCGAGGATGGGGATACATTGTGGTGAGGGATGGATAATTCTGGGCGAGGATGGGGATATATTGTGGAGAAGGATGGATGAATCTGGCCTAGGTGGGGATGAGGATGTTGGAGTTGCATTGTGAAAATGGATGAGGATGATTCTGGCTGGGGATGAGAGTTACAGAGTGAAGAGGCTCTCCACAATGTAACTCTCACCCCCACCCAGAATTATCCTCATCCATTTTCACAATGCAACTCCATCATGCCAGCTTCTCAGCTTGTCCCATCTGAGGACTCGGGAGAATAAATATAGTGAGTCCAATCAATAGCACAAATGGCACAGCAGCAGCACATCGCTGCACACATAAAACTTGATCGGTGACTTACCCTGCTATCTCGTATCTGCTCCATGCACCTGCGAGGGCTGGGGCCACTTCCCCCATTGACCAGCTGACCACAACCCCATACCTGAGTGCTGCCCAATCAGATGAATATTAACTATCCTTGCAGCAGCAGGCTTTGCCTTAGCAGGAAACTAAACAGAGCGAGCTGGTCAGGTTCACCCATGGGCTCATCTCTTTTGCTGTCGCCACGCGAGCAGGGGGGGATTGAGGTGGTGCCAGTAAAATTCATCAAAGCAGATTCTGTAGGGCAGAGGTGGGGAACCTTTTTTCTGCCAAGGGCCATTTGGATATTTATAACATCATTTGGGGGCCGTACAAATTTATCAACTTAAAAATTGAAATATAACGTTTTATTTGGTCAAACATTTAATTAACTCACCCCTAATGTGATGGCTGGAACTGCTTCTCTTTTGGTGATGTGTGTGATGTTAGCTGGTACTGATGATGTTGCCTCTCGCAACTGGTTTTCCAGATTTGTGACGGTCAGTCTGGAGGGCAGTCGACTCTTTGCGGTGGTAAGTTTTGAAAAGAACTGCTGGAGGGTACTGCTGGTGGGTACAGCTGGCTGGTAATGCTAGTGGTACTGCTGGCTGATACCGCTGGTGGGTACAGCTGGTGGGATCTGCTGGCAGGTACTGCTGGTGGGTACTGCTGGCTGGTACTACTGGTAGGTACAGCTGGCTGGTACTGCTGGTGGTTACTGCTGGTGGGAAATGCTGACTGGTACTGCTGTGGGTACTGCTGGCTCAGGCTGGTACTCCTGGATGGTACTGTACTGTGCTGTGGGTACTGCTGGCTGATAATGCTGTGGGTACCGCTGGCTGGTACTGCTAGCTCAGGCTGGTACTGCTGGCTGGCAGTGCTGTGGGTACTGCTGGCTGGTAGTGCTGTGGGTACTGCTGGCTGGTACTGCTGTCTCAGACTGGTACTGCTGGCTGGTACTGCTGGCTGGTACTGCTCTGGGTACTGCTGACTCAGGCTGGTACTGCTCTGGGTACTGCTGGCTGGTTCTGCTGACCCAGGCTGGTGCTCCTGACTGGTACTGCTGTGGGTACTGCTGGCTGGTACTGCTGCCTGATACTGCTGTCTCAGGCTGGTACCGCTAACTGGTACTGCTGTGGGTACAGCTGGATAGTACTGCTGTGGGTACTGCTGGCTCAGGCTGGTACTGATGCTGGCTAGAGACCTAGGAGCAGCGCCGCACTGGAGGAAGATGCTTCCTGTATTGTATTACTGTATTGTGTACTGTAATCTATTTACTGTATACGGCCCGGGGGCCGGGTGTGGGTCGGGCCCTCTTGGAAGCTCTTACAAGTGTACTGCCCGTACCCCCCTGGTGGCGGCCCTGTTTGCCTCTACCCAAGAGCATGGGAGAGGGGGGGGGGGAGTTGCTTTAAAAAAAAAGTATTTATTTTATCACATCTTTTTTATTTTTACACTTTCCCTTTAATTTATTTATTTTTTTTAAGATAATTTTTATAAAAAAAAAAAAGGCATTGTTTACATCGACTGTGAACCTGAAATTATGTCATGATGTCACTCTGGGCCTTTTAGGCCATAGAGATGAGCGGTGGCCATCTTTCCTCTGCTTATCTCTACGGCCAGCTGGTGCAACCGCCAGGTCGTTTCTCGGGCTTTACGATGAACCAGGTAAGCCCGAGAACTGCCAGAAAGCAGCTGGAGGGCCACCCCTCCCACCGATTCTACAAGTAATCCAGTGGCTAATCAGTCAGCAGAAAATTTTAATATTTTCCCAGTTAGGCAGTCGACAAATGGTTTGCAATGTTTTCAAAAATAAGTAGTTTATGGTTAAGTTATAGGTAGCAAAAGGATAATCCATCAGGTGTCTAAAGATTTGAGTAGAGAAAGGTTCTAACAGCTTCCTAGAAGTGGGGTCAGTGTCACACTTTAAAAAAAAAAAAGAAATCAATAGGAACTGAGACTTTCATTTAAGAACTATTGCCCCTAGATATATAGTGTGAAAGGATTCTTTAGTTCCGACTGATTAAAACTAAAACCAATTTTTTTTCTGAAAAAAAAAAAAAAAAAAAAAATCAATATAGAGTTTATTCCTAGTTACAAACTAAATATTATACATACAGTACCTCATAAAGTGAGTACACCCCTCACATTTTTGTAAATATTTTATTATATCTTTTCATGTGACAACACTGAAGAAATGACACTTTGCTACAATGTAAAGTAGTGAGTGTACAGCTTGTATAACAGTGTAAATTTGCTGTCCCCTCAAAATAACTCAACACACAAAAGTGAGTACACACCTAAGTGAAAATGTCCGAATTGGGCCCAATATTTTGTGTGGTCAACATTATTTTTAAGCACTGCCTTAACCCTCTTGGGCATGTAGTTCACCAGAGCTTCACAGGATGTCACTGGAGTCCTCTTCCACTCCTACATGACATTGCGAAGCTGGGGGATGTTAGAGACAAGGCGCTCCTCCACCTTCAGTTTGAGGATGCCCCACAGATGCTCAATAGGGTTTAGGTCTGGAGACATGCTTGGCCAGTCCATCACCTTTACCCTCAGCTTCTTTAGCAAGGCAGTGGTCATCTTGGAGGTGTGTTTGGGGTCGCTGTCATGTTGGAATACTGCCCTGCAGCCCATTCTCTGAAGGGAGGAGATCATGCTCTGCTTCAGTATGTTATATTCATTATTCCCTTAATGAACTGTAGCTCCCCAGTACCGGCAGCACTCATGCAGCCCCAGACCATGACACTTCCACCACCATGCTTGACTATAGGCAAGACACACTTGTCTTTGTACTCCAAACCTGGTTGCCGCCACATGCACTTAACACCATCTCAACCAAATAAGTTTATCTTGGTCTCATCAGACCACGGGACATGGTTCCAGTAATCCATGTCCTTAGTCTGCTTGTCTTCAGCAAACTCTTTGCGGGCTTTCTTGTGCATCAGCTTTAGAAGAGGCTTCCTTCTGGGATGACAGCCATGCAGACCATGCAGTATGTAGCGTATGGTCTGAGCACTGACAGGCTGACCCCCCACCCCTTCAACCTCTGCAGGAATGCTGGCAGCACTCATACGTCTATTTCCCAAAGACAACCTCTGGATATGACGCTGAGCACATGCACTCAACTTCTATGATTGACCATGGCAAGGCCTGTTCTGAGTGGAACCTGTCCTGTTAAACCACTGTATGGTCTTGGCCACCATGCTGCAGCTCAGTTTCAGGGTCTTAGCAATCTTTTTATAGCCTAGGCCATCTTTATGTAGAGCAACAATTCTTTTTTTCAGATCCTACTGTACTGCAGTAGATATGGGCTCTAACTAAAAGAAACCTGGCACCTGATGACACTGGGGTTAATTTACTAAAGGCAAACGGACTGTGCACTTTCCAAGTGCAGTTGCTCCAGAGCTTAGTAAATGGGGTAAAGCTTCTCTTTGCAAAGAATACCCAAACACATGCAAGGAAAAAAAAAAAAAACAGCATTTTTGCTTGCACGTGATTAGATGATGAAATCATCAGAGCTTGCGCCCATTTGCTAAGCTCTGGAGCAACTGCACTTGCAAAGTGCACAGTCAGTCAGTAGGTCAGCCTCACTGTCTGCTGTAACCAGGCATTATTCTAGCAAAGAGCCACCTAGTGGAAAAATCTCCTTTTAAGCAGGCACCTTGGTTCAAAAGGAGATGATCTTTGCAAAGTACATCTGTAATTCCCCACAATATTAAGTTCCTAACTTACAACAGAACATCAATTTTAGAAAAAGAGTGGGTGGGGGGAGAAAAGAGAACAAAGGGGAAGGAAAATTTAAATAGGCTCTGCAAAATTCAATGGAAGTGTATTAAAAATGAAAGAAAAAAAATGAAAAATAAAATATTCAAGTATAAAAATGTGTCTAAATGCATACAGTGTGTCTATGTGATTACTTAGTGATCTTATCCAGGTAAAATCCATGTCCTACTTATTCTAGATCAGTACTTATTTTCTATATTACAAACAGGGCTGCTTTTCAGAATCATGGGGGGGCCCTGTACAGCCTTCCTGATGGGACCTCTCCATCCATGCCTACAGCCCAACCCCCCCCCCCCCCCCCCCCAGCAGAGCAAGCAGCATTGACTTTATCGACCTACACCGTTAAAAAGAAGAAAGGAAAACCCCTCCTCTGCTCCCACCTCCTGGACCCTTCTGTTGACATGATGGGGCCCAGGGAAATGTAATGTAAGCCCTGGTAAGCAAGTAATAGTGGGAGTGTGTTCTAGTAAAATCAAATTATTAATTTAGACAGAAATGAACAATAAAATTGCCCCAGGCCCCCCTGTTTAGCTGATGAGGCCTGAGCCCAGTACTACAGGACCAATTGTACTGCCTTATCAGTGCCCCAGATTACAGATAATTATGAAAGAACATATAGATAAATGAATACATTAACAACAGATTTTCAGAATAAAGTCCTCACAATTATTTCAGTGTTTGCTAAGGGTTGTCTAGCTGCTGTTTTTGAAAGCTGCTCTCGTTTCTTGGATGATGCTAGTGAAGCCCCTAACAGTTCTCTTGCCATAAAGAAATCACTCCAGATGATAGCTATACTGGGCTGGTATTCAGAGCTGGTACAGGGGGGCGAAAGAGGAAGATGCCCTGGGCAGTACAATTTATTTGAGGGAGGGGGGGCGCCGGTGAAGTGTGCTTCTAAAATCTGGCTGGACAGCTGTGTACACACCAATAGCTGTACCTGCAACGATGTGCCGAGTGTGCTCCTGCACCTGGCACAAGCCTAGAACAGACCAGCCTTTCTGTCAGAGAAGTCTGGTCCATAAGGTAGTTAGAACTTCCCGCCATTAGATGGCGCCAAGCTGGCTATTTAAACTGACTCTGTATGAATTCCTTGCTGTTTGGTCTGCAGCTTCCTGTGTACTGTTCCTGACTCCTTGTGACCTCTAAACTTGATCCAGCTTGTTGTCTCTAACCTGTGCTTGTCTGCTTCCTACCCTGACCCTGGCTTGTCTTTTGGATTTCGCTCCTGCCTGTTGATCCTGCATTACTGCTCTCCTGGTACCGACCCGGCTTGTGACCCGATTACTCTGCTGCCTATCATCTATGTCCTTCCTGCCCGACCATTACCTACACGGCTTGTTTGACCCTGCACCCTGCTCATCCGGCCTGCTACAACTCCAGCCCAGCAAGCTCGCTCCCAGCAGTCTCATACCAGCCCGCTCACTGCGGCCACCTTACTACTGGACTGATTACAGGCACTCCTATGTCACTATGCTCCTGTGGCTGCTGTCTCACTATCAGAGGCCCAGGAGCCGGAGTTGAACGAATGGCCCTCCTCTACACGTCAGGCTCACCTACCAGGTACGTGACACTTTCATTTCCCTTCCTCCCTGTCAGCAGAGATACTCCCCCTGACAGGCACCTCGTAGGCCCGGGACGGCATGATGCCACTCACTGAGAGGCCGGCCGGAGGTGGGATGGGAGGACTCAGAGGAGCATAGAGTGCTGCTTGAGCTGCAACCTAGAGGAGCCAAGGAGGAGGAACTAAGTACTGCAGACTGTGTATCGCACAAGTAAGCCAATAATAATTGCTGATTTATATATATACAGTATCTCACAAAAGTGAGTACACCCCTCACAATTTTGTAAGTCGTAAGTGTACAGCTTGTATAACAGTGTACAATTGCTGTCCCCTCAAAATAACTCAACACACAACTATTAATGTCTAAACCTCTGGCAAAAAAAGTGAGTACACCCCTAAGTGAAAATATTTTGTGTGGCCACCATTAATTTCCAGCACTGCCTTAACCCTCTTGGGCATGGAGTTCACCAGAGCTTCACAGGTTGCCACTGGAGTCCTCTTCCACTCCTCCATGACAACATCACGGAGCTGGTGGATGTTAGAGACCTTGCGCTCCTCCACCTTCCATTTGAGGATGCCCCAAAGATGCTCCATAGGGCTTAGGTATGGAGACATGCTTGGCCAGTCCATCACCTTTACCCTCAGCTTCTTTAGCAAGGCAGTGGTCATCTTGGAGGTGTGTTTGGAGTCATTATCATGTTGGAATACTGAATACATATATATATGTACTATTTAGATGTGTGTGTGTGGGGTGCGGGTGGGGGACGGGTTCTGGCTGAGGGGAGGTTAATTATCGATTGTATTTAATTTCTGTAATATGCAGCATAAGGAGGTTAATGTATTGCCATTGGTCACTGATACATTAGTGACCAGTGGCAGTTAATAAACCCCTTTGTGCTGCATTAGTGGCCCCAGTGTCTGTGTTATTTTTTATGTGAACACTGGGGCCACTGATGCAGTACAAAGGGGTTATTTAACCACTTAAGCCCCGGAGGATTTGGCTGCTGAAAGACCAGGGGGTATTTTGCGATTCGGCACTGCGTGACTTTAACGGACAATTGCGCGGTCGTGCGACCCTGTACCTAAACTAATTTGACGTCCTTTTTTTCCCACAAACAGAGCTTTCTTTTGGTGGTATTTGATCACCTGTGCGATTTTTTGATCATGCGCTATAAACAAAAAAAGAGCGACAATTTTGCATAAATAACAATATTTTTCACATTTTTTTATATGAAATTCCCCCCCAAAAAAATTTAAAAATCAAAATTTTTTAACATTTTTGGCCAATTTGTTTTATGCTACATATGTTTGGTAAAAAAAATTGCAAAAAGCGTGTTTTGATTGGTTTACGCAAAAGTTATCGCGTTTACTAACAAAGGGAAAGATTTTTGTCATTTTTGTTGTGGCGGACAGATCGGACCCTTGACTGACATTTTTGACACTTTTGGGGTTACCAGTGACATTTCTACAGTAATCAGTGCTATACATATGCACTGTTACTGTTAAAATTACACTGGCAGTGAAGGGGTTAACTTTATTTGAGAGGGAGGGGCTGTGTGTGTCCCTAGGAGCGTGATTCTAACTGTGATTGGCTGTGGCTTGAGCTGTAGGAACAATGATCAACGGTCCTACATAGTAGAACCGTATGATTATTGTTTCTACACAAGGGAGAATGACAGGCGGCTTGTTTACACAGCCTGCCTGCGTTTCTCCCTCTCCCCCGACGATCGTTGAGTGATCGGCGGACATCGGGTCACACGCGCGGGGGGGGGTCCGTGACCGCGCGGGAGCTGGAGCGCGCCGCCGGCGGCGCGCGCTCGCTCCCCAGAGCCTCACAGGCTAGTGACGTACCGACACGTCACTCTGCCTGTGAGGGGCTGACCGCCGCAGTATATGTACTTGCGGCGGTCGGCAAGCGGTTAACTGCCACTGGTGAGTAATGTATCAGTGAACAATGGCAATACATTAACCCCCTTATGCTGCATATTACAAATTGTGTTTATCTCTGGTGTTTGACCCAAAGTCCCAATGTGCTAAAAAAGGTTCTTTGGTAACATCCGCACCATCTGCCACCTTCAATTGAGTGATCCTGTGACAGTCACCTCCACCATAGATAAAGTGCTCGCTTGCCAGATTGCACGCACCTCCTATCACGGAAGGCCAGTGACACTTGTGGTTCTAAACCCAGTCAGGGCCTTTAACTGTCCCAGGAACTTCGTTATGGCAAGAGGACCCACTGTCCAGGGAACAATATCACAGATGGTCCCCAAAATACATAAGGCTCGCTCACTTTAGTGTAAAAATCTTTAAAAACTTTATATAGGGTATAAAATATTGCACTTACATCAACAAAAACACGTAATCGCATTAGGATCAAAACAAGCTGGCTGGCTAATTGTAGCTACCCATCCTTCCGGGATTAGGGAAGCGCGTTGACGTCAGCTGATGGAGTGAGGTATGCCCATCAGCATGCCCCTTAACATAAAATGTGCCCATCAGAGTGACCCTTAACATTAAATAAGGGGCACTCTGATGGGCACATTTTATGTTATGGGGCACTCTGATGTGCACATTGTGGTAAAGGGCTCTCTGATGGGCACATTTTATGTTAAGGGGCACTTTGATGTGCACATTTTGTTAAGAGGCACTCTGATGGGCACATTTTATGTTAAGGGACACTCTAAAAGGCACAACAAAATGTGCCCATCAGAGTGCCCTTTAACAAATTTTGCCCATCAGTGAACCCCATAGGAAAAAAATGTGCCCCACATACCTTAAGGGCAGGAGTTGGCACAGGTGCCGAGCTGCAGTGGGCGGAAGCTGCAAGGTATCATACCTTGCAAGCAGCAAGAGCCGGGATCCGCGAGCAGGAAGGGGCAGGACGCAAATGTGACATCACTCCTCCACTCCCGGCCCGGCCATGAGTGAGAACCGGGAGTGAGAGCCGTGGTCAGTAGCAGGGGGCGGGGTGCACACACAACACTACTGGTTGCTGGGACATCCAGAATCCCAGCAACCAATGACTGGTTAAATGTGGCACTACACTGGCGGTCTGATGGTCTGGGTGGGAGCACCGCTCAGTCGTGTTCGGACCGCGGGCCGCCATTTAGTGATGGCTGCTTTAGTTGATTCAGTGAGTTGAAGCTTATTTTTTATTTTGATACAAGATGTGGTGTGCAAATACCACACACCTGGTGGTGTGCAAATACCACCAAAAGAAAGCTCTATTTGTATGAAAAAAATTACATTATTTTCATTTGGGTACAGTGTTGCATGACCACGCAATAACAGGTTAAAGTAAGTTCTAAAAACGGACTGGTACACTTAGATGTGTAATTTATGCTCCTAGAATGCCTGAAGGTGTTACTAGGTTGTTTGGCCTCTGTATGTGGCCAGACTGTGTAAAAGTCTCACACGTGTGGTATTGCCATACTCAGGAGGAGTAGCAGAATGTATTTTGGGGTGTCATTTTTTCTTTTTGCTATGTAATTGCTATGTGTTAGAAAATTCTTATAAATTGACAACTTTGTGTAAAAAAATATGTTTTAATTTTCCTTCTATATTTTCCAAAAAACTTTTGTGGAAAAAAGTGAAATGTTCAAAAGGCTCATTGCAGTTATATACAGTAGTTAGTGAGGTTAAAAAAAAAAAGACACAAGTCCATCCGGCTCAACCAATACAAAACAAAAAACAGAAATTATGCCTTGTAGAATATACGTTGGCATATATTATAATATATCAGAGCAATTCACTTGCCGCAGATCCATCAGACGGCAAGTGAATTGCCTCCCATCAAAATCTCCAGGGCTGTATTATGTACAATGTACGCCCTCAACTCCCCGATCACATGACATACAGCGATGTAGTAAATACGCTTATTGCGATTTTTTTTTTTTACCAAAAATATGTAGCGGAATACAAATTGGCCTAAAATTATGAAAAATTTTTATTTTCATTTTTTTTTTTGGGAATGTTATATAGCAGAATGTGAAAATATAGGTTTTTTTTCCCCAGAATTTTCGCTTTTTTTGTTTATAACGCAAAAAATAAAAATCGCACGGGTGATCAAATACCACCAAAAGAAAGCTATATTTATGGGGAAAAAAATACATAAATTTTATTTAAGTACAGCGTCGCACGACCGCCCAATTTTTCGTTAAAGTAATGCAGTGCGGAATCAAAAAAAATGGCCTAGTCATTAAGGGGGCAAAACCTTCTGATACAGAGTTTTTTGGTTTTTATTTTGGATAGAGTAAGGAAGGGTTATAACTAGTGTTGAGCGAACACGGACTGTATTATTCGTGTTCGTACCGAATAATTGGATTTTTTGTACCCGAACACGGACACGGACACTTTACTGTATGTTCGGGTAAAAATCCGTGTTCGGTCGTTTTATTTCCGGGTTTTGCATGCTTTGGCGCTCTTTTCATGGCGGGCTTTCAACAGCCAATCAACAATCGTTTAACTGGTGTGCCTTAAGCCATCCCAGCCATGCCTGCAAATGTCTCAGTAGCTGTGATTGGCCGTCTGAAGCATGTGACCAAGTCTTTATAAGTTCGAGGCAGCCGCAGCGGCGTCATTATGCTGCTTAGATTCAGGGACAGAGCACACATCAACGTGCTGGCTGCTGATTAGGGAAAGATAGGCAGGAAAAAACCATTTGTGTCCGGATAGAATTGAGGGACAGGTCGGAGTGTTTAGGCAGGGCGAGTTGTAGGCATTTTAGGGATAGAGTCTGCTGAATTATATAGGGTCAGTGTCTTCTACAAACTACAATCGATATTGCTGTGTGGGGGGTGGGGTCTGCACTCAATCCTGATCTACGATCTCTTCTCAATCCTGTTAGGGACAGAGTCTGCTGAATTTTAGGGAAACTGTGTTCTACAAACTACAATCGATATTGCTGTGTGGTGTGGGATTGGAGATAGGCAGGTGTCAGTGATCCACATCCATTTTTCTGTGTGTGAGCTGCAGTGAACACAATCTTTTTGGGCTGCAGTGAACACAATCTTTTTGGGCTGCAGTGAACACAATCTTTTTGGGCTGCAGTGAACACAATCTTTTTGGGCTGCAGTGAACACAATCTTTTTGGGGTGCAGTGAACAAAATCTTTTTGGGGTGCAGTGAACACAATCCTTTTTGGTGTGCAGTGAACACAATCTTTGTGGGGTGCAGTGAACAAAATCCTTTGTGGGGTGCAGTGAACACAATCTTTTTGGGGTGCAGTGAACAAAATCCTTTTTGGGGTGCAGTGAACAACATCCTTTTTGGGGTGCAGTGAACACAATCTTTTTGGGGTGCAGTGAACAAAATCCTTTGTGGGGTGCAGTGAACACAATCTTTTTGGGGTGCAGTGAACACAATCTTTTTGGGGTGGAGTGAACAACATCCTTTTTGGGGTGCAGTGAACAAAATCCTTTTTGGGGTGCAGTGAACAAAATCATTTTTGGGGTGCAGTGAACACAATCTTTTTGGGGTGCAGTGAACACAATCTTTGTGGGGTGCAGTGAACACAATCTTTTTGGGGTGGAGTGAACAACATCCTTTTTGGGGTGCAGTGAACAACATCCTTTTTGGGGTGCAGTGAACACAATCTTTTTGGGGTGCAGTGAACACAATCTTTGTGGGGTACAGTGAACAGAATCTTTGTGGGGTGCAGTGAACACAATCTTTGGGGGGTACAGTGAACACAATCTTTGTGAGGTGCAGTGAACACAATCTTTGTGGGGTGCAGTGAACACAATCATTGTGGGGTGCAGTGAACTCAATCTTTGTGGGGTACAGTGAACACAATCTCATACTGAAGGTTTGAGGGTGCTGCCTGTTCCATACTCCCCCTACTCCTCATCTAGCCTTTTAGGGGTACAAACAATAGTAATTGGGGCCTAGTGTGGTTGTGTACGTGTGATATACATACACTTTTTTGGGATCATATTTTCTATTCCGCTATTTAATCAAAAACCTTTGGGGATCAGTTAAATTGGGGGATAGTCTGTGTTGGTACGTGTGAGAGAGATCCACCTTTCCAAGTTGTTGGGGTTCATCTCATACTTCTGAAGGTTTGAGGGTGCTGCCTGTTCCATACTCCCCCTACTCCTAGCCTTTTAGGGGTACAAACAATAGTAATTGGGGCCTAGTGTGGTTGTGTACGTGTGATATACATACACTTTTTTGGGATCATATTTTCTATTCCGCTATTTAATCAAAAACCTTTGGGGATCAGTTAAATTGGGGGATAGTCTGTGTTGGTACGTGTGAGAGAGATCCACCTTTCCAAGTTGTTGGGGTTCATCTCATACTTCTGAAGGTTTGAGGGTGCTGCCTGTTCCATACTCCCCCTACTCCTAGCCTTTTAGGGGTACAAACAATAGTAATTGGGGCCTAGTGTGGTTGTGTACGTGTGATATACATACACTTTTTTTGGATCATATTTTCTATTCCGCTATTTAATCAAAAACCTTTGGGGATCAGTTAAATTGGGGGATAGTCTGTGTTGGTACGTGTGAGAGAGATCCACCTTTCCAAGTTGTTGGGGTTCATCTCATACTTCTGAAGGTTTGAGGGTGCTGCCTGTTCCATACTCCCCCTACTCCTAGCCTTTTAGGGGTACAAACAATAGTAATTGGGGCCTAGTGTGGTTGTGTACGTGTGATATACATACACTTTTTTGGGATCATATTTTCTATTCCGCTATTTAATCAAAAACCTTTGGGGATCAGTTAAATTGGGGGATAGTCTGTGTCGGTACGTGTGAGAGAGATCCACCTTTCCAAGTTGTTGGGGTTCATCTCATACTTCTGAAGGTTTGAGGGTGCTGCCTGTTCCATACCCCCCCTACTCCTCATCTAGCCTTTTAGGGGTACAAACAATAGTAATTGGGGCCTAGTGTGGTTGTGTACGTGTGATATACATACACTTTTTTTGGATCATATTTTCTATTCCGCTATTTAATCAAAAACCTTTGGGGATCAGTTAAATTGGGGGATAGTCTGTGTCGGTACGTGTGAGAGAGATCCACCTTTCCAAGTTGTTGGGGTTCATCTCATACTTCTGAAGGTTTGAGGGTGCTGCCTGTTCCATACTCCCCCTACTCCTCATCTAGCCTTTTAGGGGTACAAACAATAGTAATTGGGGCCTAGTGTGGTTGTGTACGTGTGATATACATACACTTTTTTTGGATCATATTTTCTATTCCGCTATTTAATCAAAAACCTTTGGAGATCAGTTAAATTGGGGGATAGTCTGTGTTGGTACGTGTGAGAGAGATCCACCTTTCCAAGTTGTTGGGGTTCATCTCATACTTCTGAAGGTTTGAGGGTGCTGCCTGTTCCATACTCCCCCTACTCCTCATCTAGCCTTTTAGGGGTACAAACAATAGTAATTGGGGCCCAGTGTGGTTGTGTACGTGTGATATACATACACTTTTTTGGGATCATATTTTCTATTCCGCTATTTAATCAAAAACCTTTGGGGATCAGTTAAATTGGGGGATAGTCTGTGTCGGTACGTGTGAGAGAGATCCACCTTTCCAAGTTGTTGGGGTTCATCTCATACTTCTGAAGGTTTGAGGGTGCTGCCTGTTCCATACCCCCCCTACTCCTCATCTAGCCTTTTAGGGGTACAAACAATAGTAATTGGGGCCTAGTGTGGTTGTGTACGTGCGAGATACATACACTTTTTTTGATCATATTTCCTACTCCGCTATTCAATAAAAACCTTTGAGGATCAATTGAATTGCGGGATAGTCTGTGTCGGTACGTGTGAGAGAGATCCACCTTTCCAAGTTGTTGGGGTTCATCTCATACTTCTGAAGGTTTGAGGGTGCTGCCTGTTCCATACTCCCCCTACTCCTCATCTAGCCTTTTAGGGGTACAAACAATAGTAATTGGGGCCCAGTGTGGTTGTGTACGTGTGATATACATACACTTTTTTGGGATCATATTTTCTATTCCGCTATTTAATCAAAAACCTTTGGGGATCAGTTAAATTGGGGGATAGTCTGTGTCGGTACGTGTGAGAGAGATCCACCTTTCCAAGTTGTTGGGGTTCATCTCATACTTCTGAAGGTTTGAGGGTGCTGCCTGTTCCATACCCCCCCTACTCCTCATCTAGCCTTTTAGGGGTACAAACAATAGTAATTGGGGCCTAGTGTGGTTGTGTACGTGCGAGATACATACACTTTTTTTGATCATATTTCCTATTCCGCTATTCAATAAAAACCTTTGAGGATCAATTGAATTGCGGGATAGTCTGTGTCGGTACGTGTGAGAGAGATCCACCTTTCCAAGTTGTTGGGGTTCATCTCATACTTCTGAAGGTTTGAGGGTGCTGCCTGTTCCATACTCCCCCTACTCCTCATCTAGCCTTTTAGGGGTACAAACAATAGTAATTGGGGCCCAGTGTGGTTGTGTACGTGTGATATACATACACTTTTTTTGGATCATATTTTCTATTCCGCTATTTAATTTAACTGGGCCTCCATGCGAGACCTGTGTGCCTTGTTGCGCTGTTTTGAGTACTCCACCAACATGGCCAGTGGCAATGACGCCGTTCTCAGCTTAACTATCCCACTTCCATGCCTCCTTGAAAAAACAATTCGGGCGATGATGGAAGAGGATGTGGCACAGGATGAGGAGGAGGAGGAGGATGAAGAGGTAACATTTCCAAGGCTTTCAGGGCAGTCATTCGCAAGGGGCTCCGAGGGTGGGTTCCTGCACACGCAAACGCCAGGGACGCAATTGTCCAGCAGGGGCACAGTTCTGGAGGATGAGGAGGATGAGGAGGAGGAGGAGCTGGAGGAGGAGATGGAACCATGTTCACAGCAGGGTGGCACCCAGGCCAGCTCATGGCCATCACTGGTGCGTGGCTGGGGGGATACAGAGGACACGGACGATACACCTCCCACAGAGGACAGCCTTTCGTTGCCTCTGGGCAGCCTGGCACACATGAGCGATTACATGCTGCAGTGTCTCCACAACGACCGCCGAGTTGCCCACATTCTAACTTGTGCTGATTACTGGGTGGCCACGCTGCTGGATCCCCGTTACAAGGACAACGTACCGTCCTTAATTCACTCACTGGAGCGCGATCGCAAGATGCGCGAGTACAAGCGCACGCTGGTAGACGCCATGCTGCTGGCATTCCCATCTGACAGCGGGGCCACAGTGGAAGCACAAGGCAGAGGAGGAGGAGGAGGAGGTCGCCAACGCAACCAGGGCACCGCCAGCACCTCAGAAGGCAGGGTTAGCATGGCCGAAATGTGGAAAAGCTTTGTCAGCACGCCACAACAAACAGCAGCACCAGCAGCTCAGATGGAACGTCTTAGCAGGAGGCAGCATTTTACCAACATGGTGGAGCAGTATGTGTGCACACGCCTACATGTAGTGAATGACGGGTCTGCCCCCTTCAACTTCTGGGTCTCCAAATTGGGCACATGGCTTGAGCTTGCCCTTTACGCCTTGGAGGTGCTGGCGTGCCCTGCAGCCAGTGTATTATCTGAACGGGTATTTAGCACGGCTGGGGGCGTTATAACAGACAAGCGCAGCCGCCTGTCCAGAGACAATGTGGACAAGCTCACGTTCATTAAAATGAACCAGGCATGGATCCCACGGGACTTTTCCGTACCTTATGCAGAATAGCAATGGATACCGACCTTACCCACCCATTGTTCCATTTTTGCTCTTTCTCACTCTTTTGGGGTGTACCCTCATTTAAAATTTTTGAAAAGAAGCAGTGTTGGCTACCTCGTCCTCCTCCTCAGGGCCAGATTAATGTAGGGGCTATTGGAGCTGCAGCTCCAGGCCCCTACCTTTTATATAGGCCCCGGGTTGGCCATATTCACTGTTACCGCTCTTCTGTCACTTGTAAACACAGAAGTCTGGCTTCTATGCTCGCTTCCCCAGGCAGCACCCTCAGAACCTCCCCACACAGCGTGAAGGCCGGACAAGGAGGGACAGTTGGCGATGCATGGATGTGTTTATGGGCTTCAGAGACAGCATCCCATGTTGAATTAGGCATGCATGGCTGCACCCTTCCTCCTCTGGGTGCATGGCAAGGCACGGCCCTTAAGGCCCTTCAAAATCCTCAGCACCAAGCCCATGATGCTGTTAATCCGGCCCTGGTCCTCCTCCACCGCCGCTTCCACCTACACCGCCCATAGGTGTGCGCAGCCTATTGCATTAAGGTGTGCACCCCAAAGTTGAAATACACATGCATGTGTTTGCCAGCAGGGAGAGTAATGTATCGGGGCCATGTACCTGTAGGCAAGGAGAAATAGAGCAGAGCAGGTCCCAGGGAGATCTTTCCCATCTCCTCACTGGCAATGCTATGTGCCCTAGGTGATTAGGGTGTGCCCAGGCACACCCAGCACACCCTGTGCGCACGCCTATGTCACCGCTAGGCTTGTGACGGTATCAGATTTTCATGCTGCGATTAATTGATTAAGGTTTTGCCACGGTATACGGTATTATCACGGTATTCTATTATTAAATTTAAATTATTAAATTTCCACCTCACTTCAATTTCATTGCTGAATTTAGGGGCTTTGGTTCACTTATGCACATTATTATATAGTCAGTCAGTACAGACTCTGTGAACCAGGCCTAAAATAGGTCATCAAGCAGTGTCTGGCCTAACTGGTGATAACTGGTTCTGGCGCTCGGCTCCGATCCGATGGCCTGGTCATTAAGAGGGCAAATCCTTGTGGTCAAGAAGTGGTTAAACCTGAAGGAGGTGTTGTTTATAAATTACTTTACTATTGCTTTAGGCCTGGTTCACATGTATGCGGGTTGGTGGTTCACATTTGCACAGGCATAGCAGCCCATTGATTTGAATGGGCTGCTATGCCCTCATTTTCCGCAGAAAAAAGGTGCATGCAGCATTTTTTTAAAATTCAGTGGCCTTGAAATCCATCCTGCTTTTGCACCATGCGACTAACCTGCAGTTCCTGCTCTGGCAAGCTTTCTGCATTTTTTGTATACGTGGGCACGGCATTTAAAAATAAACAGTTTGCGTGTGCAGCAACGGCAGGTAAGTCGCATGGTGCAAAAGAAGGATGGATTTCATGGCCACTGCATTTTTTTAAATTCTGCATGCACCTTTTTTCAGCTGAAAACGCAGGCATAGCAGCTCAAGCCCATTCACATCAATGGGCTGCTATGCCTGTGCAAATGTGGGCCCCCAACCCGCATACATGTGAACCAGGCCTAAAGCAATAGTAAAGTCATTAATTGGTTAAACCTGCAGGAGGACCGGTGTTTTTATCTATTAATGACTTTACTATTGCTTTAGGCCTGGTTCACATGTATGCGGGTTGGGGGCCCACATTTGCACAGGCATAGCAGCCCATTGATGTGAATGGGCTTGAGCTGCTATGCCTGCGTTTTCAGCTGAAAAAAGGTGCATGCAGAATTTAAAAAAATGCAGTGGCCATGAAATCCATCCTTCTTTTGCACCATGCGACTTACCTGCCGTTGCTGCACACGCAAACTGTTTATTTTTAAATGCCGTGCCCACGTATACAAAAAATGCAGAAAGCTTGCCAGAGCAGGAACTGCAGGTTAGTCGCATGGTGCAAAGGCAGGATGGATTTCAAGGCCACTGAATTTAAAAAAAATGCTGCATGCACCTTTTTTCTGCGGAAAATGAGGGCATAGCAGCCCGTTCAAATCAATGGGCTGCTATGCCTGTGCAAATGTGGGCCGCCAACCCGCATACATGTGAACCGCCAACCCGCATACATGTGAACCACCAACCCGCATACATGTGAACCAGGCCTAAAGCAATAGTAAAGTCATTAATAGATAAAAACACCGGTCCTCCTGCAGGTTTAACCACTTCTGGATCGCAAGGATTTGCCCCTTTAAAGACCAGGCCATCGGATCAGAGCGCCAGGACCAGTCATCACCAGGTAGGCCAGACACTGCTTGATGGCTATATAATAATGTAATGTGGGCTGCTAGGCGTGTGTGTGTGTATATATATATTTATTAGAGCTGCACGATTCTGGCCAAAATGAGAATCACGATTTTTTAGCTTGGAATAAAGATCACGATTCTCTCACGATTCTCTGTGTAACAAAAAAAAAAAAAATTGGGATAACTTTACTGTTACGTTTTTTTTTTTTTTTTTATTCATTAAAGTCTAATCATTGCGTTTGAAAGACTGCTGCGCAAATACAGTGTGACATAAAATATTACAACAATCGCCATTTTATTCTGTAGGGTCTCTGCTAAAAAAATATATAAAATGTTTGGGGGTTCTAAGTACTTTTCTAGCAAAAAAAAAACTGATTTTAACTTGCAAACAGCAAGTGTCAGAAAAAGATCCAGTCTTTAAGAGGTTAAACTTCCTTTCTCCCTGGCAGAGGGAAGGAAAAGATACAAATGTAATCATTTTTGTTTATAGTTAGGAGACTTAATGCTGAAAGGTGTTAGCTGAGTGAGTGAATGAGTCATCCAGCTCACTGAAATGTATCAATTCACAAGTCAGGCAGACTTGACAGAGAAACTCGGTATTTTAAAAATGCCACAATAACAATACCGTGGCTATGCAATACCGCGATATATCGAATTACCGAAAACCGGCATATGTCTAGTCACCGCCACATCCACCACCACCTCAACCTCCCTCCTACTCCATATGGGCCTCGTCCTTCAGAGATGAAGAAGAACATTGTTTTATTTTTCTGTTTTTTTTTTGTTGTTTTAAGTTATTTCCCTATCCACATTTGTTTGCAGAGCACTTGCCATGCTCTTAATTACGTTTTGCTGCCATTTGCAGCACTCTAGCCCTTTCCTTTGGTGTTTTAGAGCCATTTTAGTGCCTTAAAGTTCGGGTCCCCATTGACTTCAATGGGGTTCGGTGTCCGGGAAAAGTTCGGTAAAAGTCCGGGACACGGACCCGGACTTTTTTTTAAAGTTCGGCCGAACCCGTCGAACACGGACATCTAGGTGTTCGCTCAACCCTAGTTATAACCTATTCCTTTTTTTTTGCCATCGTTGTCCCAATGGGTAGATTTCCCTTTACATCCTGCCTCATAGCCATGACATGATGAGAGAAAATGCATTCAAAGTGAGGCAATCCCTGCTTGTCATCAGAGCTAGTGTCCCCATTGGAAGATTTTCCCTCAATTACTGTTCTGGGGATAAGCAAAAATTTGGGATTTTCTTTAACTTTCACTTGATAATGATAATGGTACACAGGACAAATGGAGAGGGTGAGGCTCCCCAACAGGGGCACAGACAGCGACAAAAATTGACAGGTGTTCTAATCCCTCTCCAATCTATCCAAAACGAAAAAAATAGAATTTGCCTTCAGTTATACTGGGCACTGGTGCCGGTGATTAATGATTAGATCACAAGTGATAGGTTGCCGACCCTGAATAATATACACGCCTATGTTCCTCCACTAGAAGTCTTTACTGACCAAATTTCCACCAATTTCCACCCAAGAATGAAAACGCATGTAGCTAGGTATAGTTTAAAATTATTTTTTGCCACTTTTAGCCTTGCCAAGTGAATAGATCAAAATATAAATCATTTTTATTTATTGATCTTCATTGTAGACTGATGACTTTGATTTTTTTAAATTACAGTGCAATGAACAAAAAAATAAATAAATAAATAAATAAATAAATAAAAAATTTAAATAATGAAGTCCAATTATGATGTGTTCTTCTAACATTACTGACAAAATTCATCAATAAAAATTAAAGCCTATATTTTTTTTCCACACAAGTGACAAATAGAGTGGTTCAAAGATTCTTTGTCTCCCTTCCAAGTTGCACACTCATCTATTATTTATCCCGGTTTATAAAAGAGATAGAATGTAATGTCTAAATAAGGAAAGCCTCCTCTGTTCCAGCCTTTCACAGCGATTCTTAGGCTGAGGGAACAGAAAGCTCTTTCAGATATACAGGGAATTACTTTACCGCTGAGCTCTACCCGAGTGTCAGGTCTGCTGACATTTTGGAAAGCAGAAGAAAAGTTTTGAGAATAAATGGGATTTGTTGACTGCCCAAAATGTAAAAGATAATGTGAAAATGAAATACTTTATACCACTCTTTGTACTCTGTTTTTGTTTATTAAAGTATCCATCATATACCACGAAATGGACGCAACATTGTCCAATTTAAAGAAGAATTCCAGGTAGGGTTTTTTTATATAGGTATATTGGTCCAGCTTAGACCAATATAACTATGCATATGCTATACAAGTGGGATCCCTCTAGAACAGGGGTCCCCAAACTTTCTAAAGAAAGGGTCAGTTTACTGTCCTCCAGACTTTAGGGGGGGCTGGACTGTGCCCAGTGGGAGTAAACAATGTCTGATCTTTCCTCTAGGGGAAGAAATAGTTGATGTCAGTGGGAAGAATAGTGCTCCATTTTTGTTATCAGTGGAAGGAAATATGCTCCATCGTTGGTATCAGTGGAAAAAAAAGGCCAGATAAAGGCAGGCAAAGGGCCACAGTTTGGAAACCATTGCTTTTGAACAACCTGGGAAAAGATGGGGGGGGGGAGAGTTATGGCCAGTGTTGGGGTAATTACTCAAAAAATGTAACTAGTTACTAGTTACTTCTATAAATTGTAATGAGATTACTTTACTAGTTACTGCATTTGAAAAGTAACTTCACTACTTATTACTTTACTTTCCTCTTTCTTAATTGACCGTGTAGAAGAAGATACATGAAACTCTTTCTGCGTAGAGTTTATTGTATAAACACAGGCTTTGGGAAACATGAGAACAAAACCTGAAAAAAACAGAATAAAACATAAAGTGCAACAAAAAGTCATAAACTTCATCCCTCTCTATTCTTCGAAATAACGATTGTATCGCACGGCTTGGGTAACGCAGGAAAGCGCCTTCCTATAGCCTAGTAAAGTAGTGTAGTTACCTCCTATAGCCTAGTAAAGTAGTGTAGTTACCAATATTAGTATTGTAACTAGTTACTTTACTTCGTTACCAAAAAAAGTAATGTAGTTACTGTAATCAGTTACTTTGTAACTAGTTACCCCCATCACTGGTTATGGCAGATGATAAGAAGGTTTCCATGTTACAAACAACCATTGGAAATGGTACTATTTGTACCAAAACTAAAAATATGCAAAATAAGTGTGCAAAATGTGACAATGAATTAAAGTGTTTGTTCACCAATGCCAGAAGTCTTGCCAAACAAAATAGGTGAGTTTGAAGCTCTGGTGCATGAGGAGAACTATGATTTAATTGGTATTGCTGAATCTTGGCTTCATTCTTCACATGACTGGTCTATTAATATTCCTGGCTATGCTCTCTTTCGGAAAGACAGGGTAAAACGGAGGGATGGTGGTGTTCGCTCCGACTTAGAAAAAGGGTCCTGTACTACTTTGGGGCGACCTCGGAGCGACTTACATAGACTTCCATTATGTGAAGTCTCTGCAAGTCGCGCCAAAGTCGCGGTGAACAGCGGTGCACGCGACTTCACAGGTTGTCCCCCAAAGTCGTGTCGCGCTAGTCTGAATGGGCTCTAAGAGTTGTGAAAATGTGGCATAGACTCCCTCCAGAGGTGGTTCTGGCTAGCTCACTAGATTGCTTTAAAAAAGGTCTGGATTCTATCCTGGGTGTACTTAATATACAGTTAGTGGGTACTAAAAAATTTTTTTATGTAAAGTTGATCCAGGGAATATCCGATTGCCTCTCGGGGGATCAGGAAGGAATTTTTTTCCCCTGCTGTAGCAAATTGGATCATGCTTTGCTGGGGTTTTTCGCCTTCCTCTGGATCAACTGCGGGTATAGGATTGTATATATGGGATTGTATGGTTGGGTTTTCAATACTGTTTTTTTTGTTTTTTGTTTTTTTGTTGTTGTTGGTTGAACCAGAGGGACTTGTGTCTTTTTTCAACCTGACTAACTATGTATATGTATGTAACCTTTCTCAACCAGGGTTCCAAGGGGCCCAAAGGTTCCTTCATGGATTACTAAGAGTTCCCTGAACAATAAGCAGTGATGGATTGCCTTTCCACCTGATGGTGCCTGCACAGTTATGGGCAGTGACAGTGGCCTAAGACTGGTGATCCTTTGTGGATCCTTTTAGCTGTTTTTAAGGCTGGCATTTTCCCCAATGGCCATCAATGTAAGAGGACAGTCTTCCCTGCATTCTCCCATAGGCCACCATTGCAAAGGGAGCCAACAAAGATCTACCTTGGGAGGCAATCACTCTAGAAAAAACATACTTTTTATAGCTTTATATATTAATCACTTAAGGATTAGGCTTTTTCTGGCACTTTCTGTTTACATGTAACAATTAGGTTTTTTTTTTTTTTTTTTATTAGAAAATTACTTTTCTAGCAAAAACCCCCAAACATTATATATTTTTTAAAGCAGAGACCCTAAAGAATAAATCAGTGAGTTATGATATTTTTAAAAAAATTATTGCAAAAAAACACAATGCATAACCCAATTTTTATGAACCATAAAAGATGTTTTACACCTAGCAAATAGATACCAAACATGTCACACTTTAAAATTGCGCACCACTGCCCATGCAGTGGTGACAAGCAGCGTAAATTTTACTATCCATAAACAATGCTTTAAAAGCCTTTACGTTTTACCACTTTAGATTTACAGAGGAGCTCTGGTGCTGGAATAACTGCCCATGATCTGGCGTTCACGGGGATACCTCACATGTGTAGGACAATCCCTGTTTGCGTGCGTGTGGGACCGACACATGCATTTGCCTTTTTGCCCAAGCATGGGGGCAGGGGCACTTTAATTTTTTTTTAATTATTAATTAATTTTATACATTTTTTTACACTGTTGCTTTCATTTTTTTTTTTTTATCACTTTTATTGATGTCCCTAGGAATGCAAAAATCCCTGGTGACAGCAATAGGCATGTGACAAGTACTGTTTATGGAGGGATACAAGACCCTAAATCCCTCCTCCTTAAAAGCGTTCAAAACACCAAGATCGGTTTTTGAATACTTTTTGATTTTTTTAAATGGTGCCGATGACATCCAGGTAAACTGGAAGTTATGTCATGTCATCGCTTCTGGCTCACCATAGTGGAGACCCAATCAAAGTCGATCTAGGTTGCAGCTAAAACAGGTAAGGTAAATTTAGTTGTTTTAACTCCCCTTGTAATCAGTGGATCAGTTTGTGATTGCTTTGGGCTGTTCTAGGATTCACTGATTGCAGGTTTGACTGTTTTCCCCTGCCTTCTAAAGGATTCTAGAATATAGTGGGTTGGGAAAGGCAAATCATCAGCCTGAATACAACATTTATGTTGTCTCAGCCAATTCCTGGGGGAGGGTGCCAAGTGGATGGCTAAGAGGTGCATACATAGTTTGGGGCCTGAGGCTGCTGGGGTTCAGCCCATGAGGAGAAATTCCCAGCCTGAAGGGATGCTGCCCTTCTGGGGGCGGTGCAGCTGAAGTTCTTACAGTAGCTCACTGAGGTCCCAGCTATGCTAGAGCTGGGGGCCTATTGTTTTGAGAATATCTGGAGCTGATCAAGAGATTTCACCGAGGATATGGTCTGTAGAGTTCATGGGAGAAATAGCTGTCTGATATTGGCAGGAGACCTCAAAGTATCCAGGAACATTGTGAGTACAGACCTGAGTGTAGGATCCTGGTGATTGTTTGCTGCTACTATGCCTTGTGCATCAGTGCCAGTGCTTGCTGGAACAGTAGCATTTCTTATGGTGATGCTCTTTCCTTAACTGATACTAGAGGGACAGTACTTAAAAGCTTTGACAAAGTGAAGGATGTCCTCTTATTACTGCATAGTGTTGCTGGAGTGTCCCACAGCTTCATACATCCGATCCAAGTTCATTCAGAAATAAATCTCAAAAGAATAACCCCTACACTATCCATTGAGCAAGAAAGAGTGACTGTCGCTGTGTGCCTGGCTGCCGCTATACCATTTTGGGGAAAGAACCTGTGGCAGGTCAGCAGACCCTTTCTGGGGTGAGCAGTACACTTACTTTCTATCTTTTTTCTGGTGAACACTGAATTATTTGCTCCTCCCATAAATTTCCTATTTAAGCCATGTCATTGCACTTTCTGCTTGCCAGATTGTTGTGCTCTTCTCCTGCCAATATCTTACACCTTCTGCTGCTGTCCACATCTTTATTACAATTCGTTACCAACCTTTGGCTTCTTTAGTGACTACGCATTATGCTTGATCCTTATCCTCATATTTATGCTCACCTCCTGGTGGTCCGGCGATCCCAAGGACCATCAACTGGCACTAACATGCATTGAAACCCATCTCTACCATCTGGCGAAGATCGGTTAGTGTTTGAACCAATGCCTTGGGTGAGCCCATGACACCCACCAGGGTAACCTGCTGGTTTCTGTTTGAACCTTTCCACTGCTTTGGCCACTGGCCTTCAAGCCAGATATTTAGGCATCAGTATTCCCCCTCCCCCTAACACCAAAAATTGCTACATGGTCTGTGCATGCTCTTATGCTCTTACAGAGTTGCAGACCAGACGGCTGTCCCTTTTTGCCTCTAGCAATACTTAAGGCTGCTACTGAAGCACTTTGCTTGAGAATCTGTCCTCCTATACCTGCTTGTGTTTTGGAGTATCCTGTACCCTCATCCCTCTACCTGCCTGTGTTCAAGTACTGTGGTAAAACTTCAAAAGTTACCCCTAGACTGAACCTGAGTGTGTCGGTGGGCTCTGGAACTGGTACCAGGGCTGGCAGCCTCTGAGCAGGTAAGAGAGACCTGGGTTAATTTCAAAAGCCCCTTCGGGGGAGGGGGGTAAGTGCTACAGATAGATAGATAGATAGATAGATAGATAGATAGATAGATAGATAGATAGATAGATAGATAGATAGATAGATAGATAGATAGATAGATAGATAGATAGATAGATAGATAGATAGATAGATAGATAGATAGATAGATAGATAGATAGATAGATAGATAGATAGATAGATAGATAGATAGATAGATAGATAGATACAGTGCCTTGCGAAAGTATTCGGCCCCCTTGAACTTTGCGACCTTTTGCCACATTTCAGGCTTCAAACATAAAGATATAAAACTGTAATGTTTTGTGAAGAATCAGCAACAAGTGGTACACAATCATAAAGTGGAACGAAATTTATTGGATATTTCAAACTTTGTTAACAAATAAAAAACTGAAAAATTTGGCGTGCAAAATTATTCAGCCCCCTTAAGTTAATACTTTGTAGCGCCACCTTTTGCTGCGATTACAGCTCTAAGTCGCTTGGGGTATGTCTCTATCAGTTTTGCACATTGAGAGACTGAAATTTTTGCCCATTCCTCCTTGCAAAACAGCTTGAGCTCAGAGAGGTTGGATGGAGAGCGTTTGTGAACAGCAGTTTTCAGTTCTTTCCACAGATTCTCGATTGGATTCAGGTCTGGACTTTGACTTGGCCATTCTAACACCTGGATATGTTTATTTGTGAACCATTCCATTGTAGATTTTGCTTTATGTTTTGGATTATTGTCTTGTTGGAAGACAAATCTCCGTCCCAGTCTCAGGTCTTTTGCAGACTCCATCAGGTTTTCTTCCAGAATGGTCCTGTATTTGGCTCCATCCATCTTCCCATCAATTTTAACCATCTTCCCTGTCCCTGCTGAAGAAAAGCAGGCCCAAACCATGATGCTGCCACCACCATGTTTGACAGTGGGGATGGTGTGTTCAGGTGATGAGCTGTGTTGCTTTTACGCCAAACATAACGTTTTGCATTGTTGCCAAAAAGTTTGATTTTGGTTTCATCTGACCAGAGCACCTTCTTCCACATGTTTGGTGTGTCTCCCAGGTGGCTTGTGGCAAACTTTAAACTACACTTTTTATGGATATCTTTAAGAAATGGCTTTCTTCTTGCCACTCTTCCATAAAGGCCAGATTTGTGCAGTATACGACTGATTGTTGTCCTATGGACAGAGTCTCCCACCTCAGCTGTAGATCTCTGCAGTTCATCCAGAGTGATCATGGGCCTCATGGCTGCATCTCTGATCAGTCTTCTCCTTGTATGAGCTGAAAGTTTAGAGGGACGGCCAGGTCTTTGTAGATTTGCAGTGGTCTGATACTTCTTTCATTTCCAGGGCCGGACTGGCCTACCGGGATACCGTGAAATTTCCCGGTGGGCCGCCGGCCCTGGGGCCGCCTTAAGGCTGTGTCCGCTTTAAGACGCGGCCGCTATTGTGGCCGCTTTAAGACGCGGCCGCTATTGTGGCCGCTTTAAGACGCGGCCGCTATTGTGGCCGCTTTAAGACGCGGCCGCTATTGATGCCCGCTGCAGCCCTGGTGAAGTCTTTACTACGTCAGCCGCTATGAGCGGCATGACGTCAGATCTGGCGGGAGCGGCTGCGCGGCGCTCACGGAACACCGGCTGGCGGTGGATCATGTGACTGTCAGCAAGACGGACGGTCACGGTGACGGCGCCGAGAGAGAGACCCACTACACAGACGCCAGCCCAGCAGCATGAGTCCGACCGTTTGACCAAGTAAGTAATAAAAATCAGCAGACTGCAGTGTAATTATTGATCCCATCCTCTGATCTCCACCAGACCACCACTGCCCCCTGCTGATCTCACCACCCCACAGATCTTATCCCTAATAGGATGGGGGGAAGCAGTGGCGGTGGGGAGGATGGCACCCCCCATCACCACTGCCACCAATCTCCCCTCACCACCACCACTGCCAGTCTGCCACCGATTCCCACCCCCCTCACCACCACCACCGATTCCCACCCCCCTCACCACCACCACCACCACCACTGCCAACGATTCCCACCCCCCTCACCACCACCACCACTGCCACCGATTTCCACCCCCTCACCACCACTTCCACCGATTCCCACCCCCCTCACCACCACCACCGCTGCCACCGATTCCCACCCCCCTCACCACCACCACCGCTGCCACCAATCCCACCCCCCTCACCACCACCGCTGCCACCGATCCCACCCCCCTCATCACCACCACCGCTGCCACTGATCAGCCTCTGACATCTCCTGTACCATGTCCGCAGAGCCTCTGACCTCTCCTGTACCATGTCCGCACAGCCCCTGACCTCTCCTGTACCATGTCCGCACAGCCCCTGACATCTCCTGTAACATGTCCGCACAGCGCCTGACATCTCCTGTACCATGTCCGCACAGCGCCTGACATCTCCTGTACCATGTCCGCACAGCCTCTGACATCTCCTGTACTGTGTCCGCACAGCCTCTGACATCTCCTGTACCGTGTCCGCACAGCCTCTGACATCTCCTGTACCGTGTCCGCACAGCCTCTGACATCTCCTGTACCATGTCCGCACAGCCTCTGACATCTCCTGTACCATGTCCGCACAGCCTCTGACATCTCCTGTACCATGTCCGCACAGCCTCTGACCTCTCCTGTACCATGTCCGCACAGCCCCTGACCTCTCCTGTACCATGTCCGCACAGCCCCTGACATCTCCTGTACCATGTCCGCACAGCCTATGACATCTCCTGTACCATGTCCGCACAGCCCCTGACATGTCCTGTACCATGTCCGCACAGCCCCTGACATGTCCTGTACCATGTCCGCACAGCCCCTGACATGTCCTGTACCATGTCCGCACAGCCCCTGACATGTCCTTTACCATGTCCGCACTTTTACCACTTTTAACTAGAATTTGCTCTTTTATATATAAAGCACTATATGCTTTCATATCTATCTTATCTATGATAATACACTCTTCAAATTTGCTTTAAAATGCATGGTTTTCCCTTTTATGAACAAGGAAATAATGGCGCTATGCTGTTGGGCCGGTATAATAATGCTATGGGGCTGGTATGACATTTTTTCCAGGGCTGAATTTTATTCCCAGTCCGGCCCTGTTCATTTCAATATTATCACTTGCACAGTGCTCCTTGGGATGTTTAAAGCTTGGGAAATCTTTTTGTATCCAAATCCGGCTTTAAACTTCTCTACAACAGTATCTCGGACCTGCCTGGTGTGTTCCTTGTTCTTCATGATGCTCTCTGCGCTTTAAACGGACCTCTGAGACTATCACAGTGCAGGTGCATTTATATGGAGACTTGATTACACACAGGTGGATTCTATTTATCATCATTAGTCATTTAGGTCAACATTGGATCATTCAGAGATCCCCACTGAACTTCTGGAAAGAGTTTGCTGCACTGAAAGTAAAGGGGCTGAATAATTTTGCACGCCCAATTTTTTTAGTTTTTATTTGTTAACAAAGTTTGAAATATCCAATAAATATCCAATAAAGTTCAAGGGGGCCGAATACTTTCGCAAGGCACTGTAGATAGATAGATAGATAGATAGATAGATAGATAGATAGATAGATAGATAGATAGATAGATAGATAGATAGATAGATAGATAGATAGATAGATAGATAGATAGATAGATAGATAGATAGATAGATAGATAGATAGATAGATAGATAGATAGATAGATAGATAGATAGATAGATAGATAGATAGATAGATAGATAGATAGATAGATAGATAGATAGATAGATAGATAGATAGATAGATAGATAGATAGATAGATAGATAGATAGACTGACTCATATGAAGAACAGAAGATATGTAGGTGGACTCCCTGCCCCTAAAGCTAAAGCTTTGTGCTACCACACACCAAATTTCGGCTAAGCACATTTATCTAGGATCTCAAGTGATCACGTGATGTTTTTCAAGTGAGTGTAAAGCCCTCTCCATAGCTCAGTGTGTGATCTTGTTCAGTTTTTAATGATCTCTAAGCTATGTATTTCAGGAGTAATAACTGGATGGCGTAGAGTGGAGTTTGCACTCTCTCTCGGCAGGCTGATACCATCGTAATGGCCTAATTATTGTTATTTGTGCTAAGTCTTTGGAATGGCACATTATAATTAATGGCATAATGTGATCCGTCTGTAGTAGGATAAAC
The DNA here is from genome assembly GCF_965119305.1 of Pelophylax lessonae. Taxonomy (NCBI): domain Eukaryota; kingdom Metazoa; phylum Chordata; class Amphibia; order Anura; family Ranidae; genus Pelophylax; species Pelophylax lessonae. The sequence continues at coordinate 839,208,282 of NC_138768.1, read as the reverse complement.
TTTAACATTTTTCCATGTTATAAATAAATGTTCCGCCACTTGAGAAAACGCTAAAATAACTTTTAATTGTCAGTACACCCACATCTTGATGTCAGGGTCTTCGCTTTCGTCCAGCGTTGTGCTTGGTATTGCGGTGGTTGTACGTCCGCATCACCCCCTAACTGCTCTGGAATATGTGTATGGAATGCTGTCTATTACTTAAAGGCATAACCCACAAATAAAAAATGAACACTGAAATTAATGTAATGGTACCTCGTAAGGGCTGCTGGTGAATGTGGTCTTCTCTCACCCTGAACAGCCAGGCACACGCATTTCCTCTCTCTCAGAGACAAGAAGCAGTTCTTGAAGCTTTGTTTGATTTTTTTTATTTAGGGGAATTTAACTTGGTTGGAGAAGGGTGCATATGAGATGCCCATTTGATCAATGAAACTCTGTAGGGACTTGAACTATATACAATCCAGTATATACATTCTCTCCTGTTCTACCTCCAGCTCACACTTGCTTGCAGACTATCACTCCAAGGACTAGCTAGCATAGGTTTCAGATCTCAGCTGATTCTGGACAAATTCCCTTTGCAGGTAGAGACCACGGGTCCCTATAGTGTAGCAAAAATGGAAGTCCTTAGGGCTAGCTGTCCTATCTGTGGCTTCTGCTCCCAGTACCACTTCTTTAGGCACTGACAGTCCTCCTGGCTGTAGCTGCCCTTTTCCACTTCCTGTGCCACCATAGTCCTCTTGACTGGCTTTGCAACCATCCCAGACTGCTCCATCCCAGTCCTCTCAGGCGTGCCTCCCAGTCCTGTTGACTGTGTGTCACTCGTCAGCCCTCTTGGCTGTTATTTGTCCTCCTGCTGTCCTTTCCTTGCTCCTGTGCCTCCTGGCCAGGACACCTCTGTGTGTCTTGAAGAGGGTTCTGCCTGCACCAAATCCCAGACCCAAGGTCAATCCCCCCCAGACTGGGGAGCCCCCTCCAAAGACACCAACAGCCTAACACTACATCTCCAGCTTCCACCTGAACATACTCCTCCCCAGCTGGGCTGACCCAGAGTATTTGAGGGGGCCTGCCCCCTGCCAACCCAGTTTGGGGATTGGTCAGGGCTCTCAGAATACTCCAGGCAGCTCAACCTTACCACTCTTCTGGAAGTTTCGAGAAGTAGGGGGGAGGTCTCAGGGATGCTGCGGTTCCAAAATTGGAAAATTTCTATTCCTCAAAGATGATGAAGAAATCCACAGTGGGATGGAAAGGGGAATTGGGACTATACAATATCCAGAGGTATCTGGACGGACCTTCAGAGCTCTTTGCCAGAAAGTAAACTCGCGGGAGTGATGTCATTGCAGCTCCGGCCACTCACAGCGCCGGAGCCGCCGAACCAGGAAGAGACGCTGAGGGAACATGGCCACTCCCTCAGCGGTGTCCGGGTGACCATGTCGGGGCTTCGTTTTAAGGTAAGTATTTCATAATGAGCTAGTATGTGATGCATACTAGCTCATTATGCCTTTGTCCTGCAGGGTTTTTTTTTTTCCGGTGAGGATACAACCGATTTAAAAGGAATCTTTGAGCTCCAGTCCAGTAAATAGTGTCTAGGGTAAGATGGTGTCATTAGTCATAGTTGAAGGAACTATTTTGTCTGGATCAAAAAATGTGCACACTCGCTGCAAAATTTTCTTTTAATGTGCATGTGCAACAATTCCTTTATTATGACACTGAATGACATTAGAGTTTCATATAAAACCGTGGAAAGGTCAAGCAGAATTTTTCTTTTTTATATTGCTTAGGGTGTGTAAATCACACCCTTAACACTAAAGACATCAAATGACCATTTTGACACAATTATGCACAATGTTGGAGGACTTCTATCTTCATGTACAGCCAGGCTGTTGATTCACCCTGCCACTAAAGGTGAATTTGAATTAAGTCTCTTTCTTAAGGCGACTTGGTGAACTATTAATTATCTTCAGGACACTCTCCCCAGCATCCTCTCTCTCTCTCTTTACTGCTGACACCCGTCCTCAGACTATCCTACACGTGGGCTTGCCCCCCTCAGGTCAGGGCTCTTGACGCGAGTCCCTGTACTCACGATACTGTTTTGCCAGGGTCTCCAGTGTCTCCCCTTCAGTCAGCTCTCCTGGACCTGACCTCTGGGTTCAGCTCTTCTCATCCATTCCTCTGGCCCTCAGGATGACCTCCTGCGACCACGTGCCACTGCTACAGAGGAGGAGGCAGCCGCCCCCTCCATCTGGGACTCTGCTATCCAGCCAAAAACTCTCCTGGCTTTTATACAGTATCCCAGAATGTACTGAGGCAACCTGCCACTGCAAATCACCAGGGCTGTATCAAAGCCTATGCATTCATTGGTCAGGTTTCCACCCACTGTCTAACATGCCTCCCTATTAGACCCCTTTAGACACAATGAATCGCATACTGAGCACCATGCATTCCTTGGTTTTGCCCCTCACCCCCCCTCTTTTGAGCCCTCATTGGATCCAGTGCTGTGCATGTCTGCAGTTCTTCTCTCCTCTCACTTCCGGGTCTCATTGGCTTTGCTGGGTCACCAAGAGCCATTGGCTTCAGCTGCTATCAATGATGAAGGAGCAGGGGCGGAGCCGAGTCCCTTAGTCTGTGTCATTGGATACATAAGTGCCCCCATGGGAAGCCGCTTCCCATAGGGATACTGGACAGAGAGGAGGGGCCAAGTGCACCGGAAGGGTAGAAGAGGAGGGGAGGGGCCAAGTATAGGCATGTTTGTTATTAACCACTTGCCGTCTGTAGAATGTTTATGGACTTCCTTGGGGTTCAATGGTTATACCAGGATGATGCCTGCACCTACAGGCATCATTCCGGTATGGATCTTTTCAGCCGGCGATTCTCTTTCATGCAGAAGTGACCTGAGTGGCTAATTATCCACATGATCACTTCTGTGGGTGGTGGAAGGGGATCCCACCCCCCTCCCGCCACCACCTCTCCTGGGCTCTCCTGTCCTATTGCGCAGCCTAGGAGAGATGCGGCCAGTGGCAATGGCTGCCTGGTACAGAGAGAGAGGAACTGACGTTGTTCCCCTCTCTGTAACCCTGGAAACTGAGAGTGAAAAGTAGTTTGTCACTTCCAGTCCCGCCCCTTTGTTTACCTTGCCAACAGCTGCCAAGGAAACAGCCGATCAGACAGCATGGGAGGCTAGAGGAGAGATTTGGGGTCTAATAGACCCTGCATTTTTCCATAGAGAGGACCTTTCATGGCCCACGCTGTCACAAGGGATGTTGTTTATCCCTTGTGATAGCAATAAAGTTAGTACAAAAAAAAGTGTAACAAAAAATATATATTTTGTATTAAATAAATAATAATAAAAAAAACACTTAAGTGCCCCCATCTCACCGTGCTTATGCGCAAATGTGAATGCATATGTAAACGGCAATCGCACCACACATGTGAGGTATTGTCCTAAACATCAGAGGGAGAGCAATAATTCTAGCGCCAGACCCCCTGTGTAATTCTAAACTGGTAACCTGTAAAGCGGTTTAAATCGTCACCTATGGAGAATTTTAAGCACCGTAGTTTTCTGCCAATCTGTGGGTGTGACATGTTAGGTATCTATTTACTCAGCGCAACATCATCTTTCACATTATACAAAAAAAAGCTAACTTTAGTGTTTTTTTCTTTTTTTTTTTGTTACTTCATGAAAGTTTTTTTTCCTTAAAAACTGTGCTTAAAAAACCGTTGCGCAAATATTGTATTACATAAAAAATTGTAATACCCACCATTTTATTTTATAGGGTCTCTGTTAAAATATATATGTATATTGTCTGGGGGTTCTAAGTAATTTTCTAGCAACAAAAAGTCGATTTTTGCATATAGGAGCAAAGTGTCAGAAATGGCCCGGATGCAAAGTGGTTAAAAAATAAATAAAAATAAAAAATTACCTTTATAATCACTTTAAAGTATTAATAAAAAAAAAAAAAAATAATGCAGCCACCACATCTGCTAATAACTGCTAAGCTGCAATATATTACAATTTGTTCTTTGTTTTAGATACACATTAATAACACTGTGAAAAATATGGGACAACAACCATGTAAAAAAAAAAAAGAAAAAAATTGCACCAAAAACATTTACACAATAAAATCCTATTAGTATTTGTAAAAATAAAACACCTATTTATTGAAGCTGTGAACCATGAATAGGACTGTGCAGCCTTGCATACTGCAGAGGAAAAAACAGTTCTTAATCTGATATCACAATGTTTATGGTTTATTAAATTAATATCTTAAACAGAGTGCCTAACACTTTCCCTTGTTCTGCAAATAAGCCGTGTCCATTAATATTCATTGGCTTGTAAAATAAACTGATGTTTTGAAGAATAAACATTTCTTGGTGAAGGGAGATTCAATTTACCTTATCTCCTTGGAATAAAGATGATCAGTTTCTAAAGTTCAAGAGAGAGGAAATCAGGAACAACAGTGCAAAAATAACTAAGAAAAAAATGCTAAAGGATATTTATAATATATTATGGTGATATGGTATATGCTGATTTTCAATGAATACTTTAAAATATGTTGGTACTGCAAAAAGTAGAAATTAAAATGAAAAAGAAATGCCTGTGTTGCCCATTAACAGGATTCCAAATATAATTTTACCAATAATTGCTCTCAAGTAGTAATACTACCTTATAATGGCTTGAGATCAATTTATTTATTCAACTGATATTTTTTGGAACATTAAGGTTAAAAAATAACAGGGATACAAAATGCCACGAGGAAGGGGGCACATCACCCTTCAAAATAAAAAAAAAAAAAAAAAAAAAAAATAAAGGATATAATTATTTGATTAATAATATAATTACTTGACCTTGGAAGGTTTTACCAGAGGTTTCAACAAAGATTTTGACCTTAACTGCTTCATTAGCAACAAATGACATCCCATCATGTATTAGGAATATCTGAGGCTAATTGTTTTTTTATAATATACAATATATATTTTATAGGATTTTTAATAATGATTTTTAATGATTTTTTTGGATTTTATAGATTGTTTTTATATATATTATGTGTATATTTTAATAATATTGTATGGCATCATATTAATTTAATTGTATTTTAATTATGTGATTATTTATGGTATATACAGTAAACCCCCGCTCCATCGCGGTTCAGTTTTTGCGGTCCCGGTATATTGCGTTTTTTTTTGTAATGTTATTTTACTATATAAATCATTAAAAATGAAATATTTTTGTGTTTTCCATAGCTCTTGCTATGTCTCTCAGTATCTTTTATGTGTTTAAATGAGTTTCTATTGTTTTAGAAGTGTGTTTAAAGACCTTAAAATGCTTTTACACGTACAGTAACATGCCTACAATGCATTTTAATAGGGTTCTTCTATTTCGCGGATTTTCACTTTTCGCGGCTGGGTCCGGAACGTAACCCCCGCAATGGAGGGGGGTTTACTGTATATATATATATATATAGCTTTTATATGGCACCCGAGAGATGTTGACGCTGGCACGCGATCTCCGCGTTTAATAATATAGGTGTTTATTGAATACCAACTGAACTAGATTGCCCCATTAGAATATACTAGCCAGTGACACTGAAGATTCTGTGCTTGTATCGTTGGTTCCGGTGTCCTGTGTAGCACTAGTAGCAGGAGGAGGGGCAGAGGTCCGCTGGCCAATCCACCTCTGAGCATACTGATTTAAAGCGAGGCTTGACACGCATAGGCCACCCCTACCGAGGAAGTCATTGGAGCCCTACGCTCGACGTAACGCGTATAGGGGGTACGGAGCTTGCGTGGCCGACGCCGATCATCTCTCTGGTGGAATACGCTATCACTTGCCATACTAGCAGGCACGGCTGAGTGCCCTTAACATGTGAGTCGATTTAAATTCACTTTAATAAAGCCTAACAGTTTTACAAGCGGAGAGCACTAGATTTTGCCTTTATATTTTTCAAACACATGTCCCGTGACCTCCGGAGGTGAGAGGCTGGAGAGTCATCCTAGGAGTCCAATACCCTCATACATGCTTATGCTGGCCCGTTTGGGTCCCACATTGGGGTGAGAGGCCAATCTATCAGGTGGAGGGATTTCACATACTGGTGTTTATTTCTCATGAGATTGAATTCTTGGTTTGGACACTTGGACACTTATACACATTTCATTGGATTTGAGCACGATCACAGTGGATTGTTTATGTGGACTTTATTTATTTTATTATTATTATTATTATTATTATAGTATATCATCACCATAAGAGTATTTGGTGCACTTCTGGCGCATCACGTTTTTGTATTTACTTTATACATCTATACTCTGCTCAAG
>NC_138768.1:836211976-836441976 GCF_965119305.1 Pelophylax lessonae | reverse complement strand
TTTGTTGCCAGCAGTTTAGACATTAATGGCTGTGTTTTGAGTTATTTTGAGGGGACAGCAAATTTACACTGTTATACAAGCTGTACACTCACTACTTTACATTGTAACAAAGTGTCATTTCTTCAGTGTTGTCACATGCAAAGATACAATAAAATAGGGGTGAGGGGTGTACTCACTTTTGTGAGATACTGTATTCCTGTTTTTCAACTACAAACTCTACTATGTCCTGCATAGATTTCATTTTTCTTTCCCGTACCCTACTTCCTCAGCTTCAAGACGCAGGCTTTTGCCCAAGAATTTTGCCGGATCACTTTCCATACTAGATAATATTCGCTTTGGGCCCCCTCCAGCGGTATGTCGGCAGGTTCCCGTGAATCGCCGTACCTGTTCGTGCATTCGCCAGTGGGGAAGCTGATTCTCGAGGCCGGCTGCCAATTTGCAGGAGCGATCGTGGGGCACGCACGCGCCTAATCGCCAGCAGGGAAGCTGATCCACAGGGCCGGTGGCCATGATCACTCCCCGTGGAGAGAGCGGTCTGATGTATTAAACACAGTAGACCGTTGTTTTCTCAGGAATCAATACAGAGCTCCCGTGATCCTCCAATTTAGGAACACAGGCTTCTGTGTTGATTCCACAAGTCCCTCCCCCCTACAGTTAGAAAACACTCCCTAGTCTCACACTTAACCCTTTGATCGCCACCGGGTTAACCCCTTCCCGGCCAGTGTCATTATTACAGTAACAGTGCATAGCACTGATTACTGTAGTAATTTCACTGGTCCCCCCAAAAGTGTCAAAATGTCAGTTAGGGGTCCGATCTGTCCGTCGCAATGTCGCAGTCCCGCTAAAAATTGCTGATTGCTGTCATTACTAGTAAAAAATAAAAAATGACATAAATCTTTTCCCTTGTTTGTAGACACGATTACTTTTGCGCAAATGAATCAAAATACGCTTATTGGGATTTTTTTCACCAAAAATACGTAGCAGAATACAAATTGGCCTATAATGATGAAACAATTTGAATTTTTTGAACAACGGTTTATTGAAATTCAACTCAGTACATGGAAATGAGCTTTGAGCAATAACAACATATTTCATAACATGAATCACAAACTAGAGAGACAAAGTGCTCCGGAGTAATAACTCACATTGTCGAGGAATTTCGTAGATTATACTGACTGACATGGATAAACTGGGTAATGGGAGGGTTTTTCCTTTTTCAAGCAGGGGCGATAGTGTAGGGGTGAGGGGGGGGGATTGGTGTGTAAGGAAAAGGGGAGGGGGTAATCACTAAAGTGGAGGAAGACATCAAAGCCTAGTGAGAGATGGGCTAGGAAAGGGTTGAGGGGGGAGAGGGGGTAGGGAGCACCATGCGACTGGTAGAAGCCGGGTAGTAGCTATGCTGAACCAGGAGAGGATTGAAAACATTAAATATAAACCAAAAGTTACACATAGTAAGGCGCCGTAGCTGTGTGGCACACCGGTAGGTGTGAGGGAAAGTAGATTGAGTGAATTGTTTGCATTTTGTGGGTGTGCACCTGTCCACCAAGTCAGTAGTGAGGTCTCAGATCAGTTCAGGGAATGAGGCAGTGATCCTGTTAGGGTTGGGAGAGCGGGGGGCGGGCAAGCTCCATTTACGCTCATAGGTCGATCGGGGCAGGCGTGAGTCGAAAGATAGTCCCACTAGTTCGGTGTTTCTTAAAGCGGTGAGGTCTGAGGAGAGTTCCGCAATAGTGGGGGTAATGTCAGACACCAGTGCCGCAGGATCAGCCTGCATGCCGCCATCAGGCAGGTAACTATCCATGACTTGTATTGGGACAGTAGCCTCCTGGAGTCTCTAGTAAATGTCTCTAGGTATTGACAACCCCGTCATTCTAGCCATATAGCGTATCGGTTTGCCCCAAAAAGACGATATCTGGGGGCAAAGCCATAGCTTGTGCAGAAGAGAGGGATAGCGTTCCTTGCAAAGGGTGCAGAAATGGTGCGCTGTGTCCTTGGACCAGCCGATGTGTGGATAGTACGCTCCATGGAGTATCTTAAACTGTTGCTCCCTCCAGAATTCACAAGAGACATGTTGACGAGTGGTGAGATAGCCCTTCAGGATCCTGGGTTGAGCATTAGGCGAGTTGAGTAGTTTGTTCCAGGATTTAGCGATGGAGTGCACAGTCCCCTTGAAGAGTTCCTGGTGTAGAGGTTTATACAGCTGTGATATCCTGTGTTTACCCTGTAGGATCCAGTAGTCCACCAGGTTCGTGCGGAAGCTTTGAGAGGGGGTGCAACATATACAGTATAATTAACAAAGCTTATACATTGCCTAAAATAGAGATAATGACTAGTGTTGAGCGAACACGGACTGTATTATTCGTGTTCGTACCGAATAATTGGATTTTTTGTACCCGAACACAGACACGGACACTTTACTGTATGTTCGGGTAAAAATCCGTGTTCGGTCGTTTTATTTCCGGGTTTTGCATGCTTTGGCGCTCTTTTCATGGCGGGCTTTCAACAGCCAATCAACAATCGTTTAACTGGTGTGCCTTAAGCCATCCCAGCCATGCCTGCAAATGTCTCAGTAGCTGTGATTGGCCGTCTGAAGCATGTGACCAAGTCTTTATAAGTTCCAGGCAGCCGCAGCGTCTTCATTCTGCTGCTTAGATCAGGGACAGAGCACACATCAACGTGCTGGCTGCTGATTAGGGAAAGACAGGCAGGAAAAAACCATTTGTGTCCGGATAGAATTGAGGGACAGGTCGGAGTGTTTAGGCAGGGCGAGTTGTAGGCATTTTAGGGATAGAGTCTGCTGAATTATAGGGTCAGTGTCTTCTACAAACTACAATCGATATTGCTGTGTGGGGGGTGGGGTGACTCTGCACTCAATCCTGATCTACGATCTCTTCTCAATCCTGTTAGGGAGAGGCTGCTGCTGCTGAATTTTAGGGAAACTGTGTTCTACAAACTACAATCGATATTGCTGTGTGGTGTGGGATAGGAGATAGGCAGGTGTCAGTGATCCACATCCATTTTTCTGTGTGTGAGCTGCAGTGAACACAATCTTTTTGGGCTGCAGTGAACACAATCTTTTTGGGGTGCAGTGAACAACGTCCTTTTTGGGGTGCAGTGAACAAAATTTTTTGGGGTGCAGTGAACAAAATCCTTTTTGGGGTGCAGTGAACAACATCCTTTTTGGGGTGCAGTGAACACAATCCTTTGTGGGGTGCAGTGAACACAATCTTTGTGGGGTGCAGTGAACACAATCTTTTTGGGGTGCAGTGAACAACATCCTTTTTGGGGTGCAGTGAACAAAATCCTTTTTGGGGTGCAGTGAACAAAATCCTTTTTGGGGTGCAGTGAACACAATCTTTTTGGGGTGCAGTGAACAAAATCCTTTGTGGGGTGCAGTGAACACAATCTTTGTGGGGTGCAGTGAACACAATCTTTTTGGGGTGCAGTGAACAAAATCCTTTTTGGGGTGCAGTGAACAACATCCTTTTTGGGGTGCAGTGAACAAAATCCTTTTTGGGGTGCAGTGAACAACATCCTTTTTGGGGTGCAGTGAACAAAATCCTTTTAGGGTGCAGTGAACACAATCTTTGTGGGGTACAGTGAACAGAATCTTTGTGGGGTGCAGTGAACACAATCTTTGGGGGGTACAGTGAACACAATCTTTTTGGGGTGCAGTGAACAAAATCCTTTGTGGGGTGCAGTGAACACAATCTTTGTGGGGTGCAGTGAACACAATCTTTTTGGGGTGCAGTGAACAAAATCCTTTGTGGGGTGCAGTGAACACAATCTTTGGGGGGTACAGTGAACACAATCTTTTTGGGGTGCAGTGAACAAAATCCTTTGTGGGGTGCAGTGAACACAATCTTTGTGGGGTGCAGTGAACACAATCTTTTTGGGGTGCAGTGAACAAAATCCTTTTTGGGGTGCAGTGAACAACATCCTTTTTGGGGTGCAGTGAACACAATCTTTTTGGGGTGCAGTGAACAAAATCCTTTGTGGGGTGCAGTGAACACAATCTTTGTGGGGTACAGTGAACAGAATCTTTGTGGGGTGCAGTGAACACAATCTTTGGGGGGTGCAGTGAACACAATCTTTTTGGGGTGCAGTGAACAAAATCCTTTGTGGGGTGCAGTGAACACAATCTTTGGGGGGTACAGTGAACACAATCTTTTTGGGGTGCAGTGAACAAAATCCTTTGTGGGGTGCAGTGAACACAATCTTTGTGGGGTGCAGTGAACACAATCTTTTTGGGGTGCAGTGAACAACATCCTTTTTGGGGTGCAGTGAACACAATCTTTTTGGGGTGCAGTGAACAAAATCCTTTGTGGGGTGCAGTGAACACAATCTTTGTGGGGTACAGGGAACACAATCTTTGTGGGGTGCAGTGAACACAATCTTTGGGGGGTACAGTGAACACAATCTTTTTGGGGTGCAGTGAACAAAATCCTTTTAGGGTGCAGTGAACACAATCTTTGTGGGGTGCAGTGAACAAAATCCTTTTTGAGGTGCAGTGAACACAATCTTTGTGGGGTGCAGTGAACACAATCTTTGTGGGGTACAGTGAACACAATCTCATACTTCTGAAGATTTGAGGGTGCTGCCTGTTCCATACTCCTCCTCCTACTGCTCAACCATCCTTTTAGGGGTACAAACAATAGTAATTGGGGCCTAGTGTGGTGGTGTACGTGTGAGATACATACACTTTCTTTTTGATCATATTTTCTATTCCGCTATTCAATTAAAACCTTTGGGGATCAATTAAATTGCGTGATAGTCTGTGTCGGTACGTGTGAGATCCACCTTTCCAAGTTTTTGGGGTTCATCTCACACTTCTGAAGATTTGAGGGTGCTGCCTGTTCCATACTCCTCCTCCTACTGCTCAACCATCCTTTTAGGGGTACAAACAATAGTAATTGGGGCCTAGTGTGGTGGTGTACATGTGAGATACATACACTTTCTTTTTGATCATATTTTCTATTCCGCTATTCAATTAAAACCTTTGGGGATCAATTAAATTGCGTGATAGTCTGTGTCGGTACATGTGAGATCCACCTTTCCAAGTTTTTGGGGTTCATCTCATACTTCTGAAGATTTGAGGGTGCTGCCTGTTCCATACTCCTCCTCCTACTCCTCAACCATCCTTTTAGGGGTACAAACAATAGTAATTGGGGCCTAGTGTGGTGGTGTACGTGTGAGATACATACACTTTCTTTTTGATCATATTTTCTATTCCGCTATTCAATTAAAACCTTTGGGGATCAATTAAATTGCGTGATAGTCTGTGTCGGTACGTGTGAGATCCACCTTTCCAAGTTTTTGGGGTTCATCTCATGCTTATGAAGATTTGAGGGTGCTGCCTGTTCCATACTCCTCCTCCTACTGCTCAACCATCCTTTTAGGGGTACAAACAATAGTAATTGGGGCCTAGTGTGGTGGTGTACGTGCGAGATACATACACTTTTTTTGATCATATTTCCTATTCCGCTATTCAATAAAAACCTTTGAGGATCAATTGAATTGCGGGATAGTCTGTGTCGGTACGTGTGAGATCCACCTTTCCAAGTTTTTGAGGTTCATCTCATACTTCTGAAGATTTGAGGGTGCTGTCTGTTCCATACTCCTCCTACTCCTCATCCATCCTTTTAGGGGTAGAAACAATAGTAATTGGGGCCTAATGTGGTTTTGTACGTGCGAGATACATACATTTTTTGGATCATATTTCCTATTCCGCTATTCAATAAAAACCTTTCTAGGGCAAGATCTTAAATTACAGAAATATGAGGAGACCGTCAAATAAGGGCCGTGGCCTGGGTCGTGGTGCTGCTGGTAGAGCTCCTGTTGCAAGGAGAGGACGTGGTCGATCTGTGCCAGCTACACGCACAAGTGAAACACCTTCCTCAAGTGTGAGTAGGCGACAGAACCTGCATCAGTATTTGGTTGGGCATCATACGCCCCTAGAAGTGATGAGGCCAGAACAAGTGGAGGCGATAGTAGATTGGTTTGCTGCTGACAGTGCCTCCAGTTCCTTCACATTGTCTCCCACCCAGTCTACTGCAGAAAGGTCACAGTTGGCACCTGCAGCCGATGTCCAACCGTCTTTCACCTCACCCCCTTGCAAATCAGGCAAGCAGTCTGAGCCCCAAGCCATACAGCAGTCTCTTCTTCTTTTTGATGACTCTGTCAGCAGGGTTTCCCAGGGCCATCCACCTAGCCCTGCCCCAGAAGTGGAAGAGATTGAGTGCAGCGATGCCCAACCACTTATTTCTCAAGATGAGTACATGCAAGGATCATCGCAGCACGTCTCCGATGATGACGAAACGCAGGTGCCAACTGCTGCGGCGTTCAGCATTGTGGAGACCGACAAGGAGGGCAGGGGTGAAGACTGGGTGGAAGATGATGTGGAGGACGATGAGGTCCTCGACCCCACATGGAATGAACGTGTCATGCAGGTGACCTGAGTAGTTTGGAGGAAGAGGCGGTGGTCGCACAGAGCCACCAGCACAGCAGAAGAGGGAGCAGGGTGCAGAAGCGGAGCGGCCGTGCCCTAGACACTACGCCCGCTACTGCCCAACGCAGCAAGGGAACGAGCGCACCAAAGTCAGCTCAAAGGAGTTCTCTAGCGTGGAAGTTCTTTAGAAAATGTGCTGATGACAGGACACGAGTGGTTTGCACCCTGTGCAATCAGAGCTTGAAGCGAGGCATAAACCTTCTCAACCTGAGCACAACCTGCATGATCAGGCATCTAAGTGCAAAGCACGAGCTGCAGTGGAGTACACACCTTCAAAACCAAGAAACGTCTCTGGCTCATCCTGCTTCCTCTTCTGCTGCAGTCTCGGCCGCTCCAGCCACATCTGTAGTGATACCGGCACCTGCCACCCCGCAAACAGACGATCTGTCAGCAACACCACCACCTGGGTCACCAACAACCATCTCCACAATGTCCCGTGGAAGCGTTCAGCTTTCCATCTCCCAAACACTTGAGAGGAAGAGGAAGTACCCCCCTACCCACCCGCGATCCCTGGCCCTGAATGCCAGCATTTCAAAATTATTGGCCTTTGAAATGCTGTCATTCCGTCTGGTGGAGATGCACAGTTTTAAAAACCTTATGTCGGTGGCTGTCCCACAGTACGTCGTGCCCAGCCGCCACTACTTTTCCAGGCAAGCCATCCCTTCCCTGCACAACCAAGTGGGGGAAAAAATCAGGTGTGCACTGCGCAACGCCATCTGTGCCAAGGTCCACCTAACTACCGATACGTGGACCAGTAAGCACGGTCAGGGGCGTTATATCTCCCTAACGGCACACTGGGTAAATGCAGTGGCGGATGGGCCTGAGGCGGATAGCAATTTGGCGCATGTCCTTCCACCACCGAGGATTGCAGGGCGCTTCAGTTTGCCTCCTGTTCCTAACTCCTCCTACTCCGCTTCCTCATCCTCTACCGCCTCCTCATCCGGACAGCGTAACACCTTCACCACCAACTTCAGCACGGCCAGGGGTAAACGACAGCAGGCAGTTTTACTTGCCTGTTTGGGGGACAAACCACACACCGCGCAGGAGTTGTGGAGGAGCATGGAACAGCAGACAAATGAGTGGTTGCTGCCAGCGAGCCTCAAGCCCAGCCTGGTGGTGTGCGATAACGGGTGAAATCTCATAGCAGCTCTGGGCCTAGCCGGTTTGACGCACATCCCTTGCCTGGCGCATGTGCTGAATTTGGTGGTGCAGAGGTTCCTTAAAAACTACCCCGATATGTCAGAGCTGCTACAGAAAGTGCGGGCCGTTTGTGCGCACTTTCGGCGTTCTCACCCTGCTGCTGCTCGCCTGGCAGCGCTGCAGCGTAACTTCGGCCTTCCCGCTCACCGCCTCATATGTGACGTGCCCACAAGGTGGAACTCCACCTTGCACATGCTGGAAAGACTGTGCGAGCAGCAGCAGGCCATAGTGGAGTTTCAGCTGCAGCACGCACGCGTGAGTCGCTCTGCGGAACAGCACCACTTCACCACCAATAACTGGGCCTCCATGCGAGACCTGTGTGCCTTGTTGCGCTGTTTTGAGTACTCCACCAACATGGCCAGTGGCAATGATGCCGTTCTCAGCTTAACTATCCCACTTCTATGCCTCCTTGAAAAAAACATTTCGGGCGATGATGGAAGAGGATGTGGCACAGGATGAGGAGGAGGAGGAGGATGAAGAGGTAACATTTCCAAGGCTTTCAGGGCAGTCATTCGCAAGGGGCTCCGAGGGTGGGTTCCTGCACACACAAACGCCAGGGACACAATTGTCCAGCAGGGGCACAGTTCTGGAGGATGAGGAGGATGAGGAGGATGAGGAGGAGGAGGAGCTGGAGGAGGAGATGGAACCATGTTCACAGCAGGGTGGCACCCAGGCCAGCTCATGGCCATCACTGGTGCGTGGCTGGGGGGATACAGAGGACACGGACGATACACCTCCCACAGAGGACAGCCTTTCGTTGCCTCTGGGCAGCCTGGCACACATGAGCGATTACATGCTGCAGTGTCTCCACAACGACCGCCGAGTTGCCCACATTCTAACTTGTGCTGATTACTGGGTGGCCACGCTGCTGGATCCCCGTTACAAGGACAACGTACCGTCCTTAATTCACTCACTGGAGCGCGATCGCAAGATGCGCGAGTACAAGCGCACGCTGGTAGACGCCATGCTGCTGGCATTCCCATCTGACAGCGGGGCCGCAGTGGAAGCACAAGGCAGAGGAGGAGGAGGAGGTCGCCAACGCAACCAGGGCACCGCCAGCACCTCAGAAGGCAGGGTTAGCATGGCCGAAATGTGGAAAAGCTTTGTCAGCACGCCACAACAAACAGCAGCACCAGCAGCTCAGATGGAACGTCTTAGCAGGAGGCAGCATTTTACCAACATGGTGGAGCAGTATGTGTGCACACGCCTACATGTAGTGAATGAGGGGTCTGCCCCCTTCAACTTCTGGGTCTCCAAATTGGGCACATGGCCTGAGCTTGCCCTTTACGCCTTGGAGGTGCTGGCGTGCCCTGCAGCCAGTGTATTATCTGAACGGGTATTTAGCACGGCTGGGGGCGTTATAACAGACAAGCGCAGCCGCCTGTCCAGAGACAATGTGGACAAGCTCACGTTCATTAAAATGAACCAGGCATGGATCCCACGGGACTTTTCCGTAACCTTATGCAGAATAGCAATGGATACCGACCTTACCCACCCATTGTTCCATTTTTGCTCTTTCTCACTCTTTTGGGGTGTACCCTCATTTAAAATTTGTGAAAAGAAGCAGTGTTGGCTACCTCGTCCTCCTCCTCAGGGCCAGATTAACGTTGGGGCTATTGGAGCTGCAGCTCCAGGCCCCTACCTTTTATATAGGCCCCGGGTTGGCCATATTCACTGTTACCGCTCTTCTGTCACTTGTAAACACAGAAGTCTGGCTTCTATGCTCGCTTCCCCAGGCAGCACCCTCAGAACCTCCCCACACAGCGCGAAGGCCGGACAAGGAGGGACAGTTGCCGATGCATGGATGTGTTTATGGGCTTCAGAGACAGCATCCCATGTTGAATTAGGCATGCATGGCTGCACCCTTCCTCCTCTGGGTGCATGGCAAGGCACGGCCCTTAAGGCCCTTCAAAATCCTCAGCACCAAGCCCATGATGCTCTTAATCCGGCCCTGGTCCTCCTCCACCGCCGCTTCCACCTACACCGCCCATAGGTGTGCGCAGCCTATTGCATTAAGGTGTGCACCCCAAAGTTGAAATACACATGCATGTGTTTGCCAGCAGGGAGAGTAATGTATCGGGGCCATGTACCTGTAGGCAAAGAGAAATAGAGCAGAGCAGGTCTGAGGGAGATCTTTCCCATCTCCTCACTGGCAATGCTATGTGCCCTAGGTGATTAGGGTGTGCCCAGGCACACCCGGCACACCCTGTGCGCATGCCTATGTCACCGCCACATCCACCACCACCTCAACCTCCCTCCTACTCCATATGGGCCTCGTCCTTCAGAGATGAAGAAGAACATTGTTTTATTTTTCTGTTTTTTTTTGTTGTTTTAAGTTATTTCCCTATCCACATTTGTTTGCAGAGCACTTGCCATGCTCTTAATTACGTTTTGCTGCCATTTGCAGCACTCTAGCCCTTTCCTTTGGTGTTTTAGTGCCATTTTAGTGCCTTAAAGTTCGGGTCCCCATTGACTTCAATGGGGTTCGGTGTCCGGGAAAAGTTCGGTAAAAGTCCGGGACACGGACCCGGACTTTTTTTTAAAGTTCGGCCGAACCCGTCGAACACGGACATCTAGGTGTCCGCTCAACCCCAATAATGACCTTTCAGTAAACCACATGTCTCGGCAAAGGATTGATAGCTTAGAGGACGCCCAGAACTCACGTCAAAAAGCTGTAACATCAATTTTATCCCCCGTAAGGGCCATAACCCATAAGCTCAGTGCTGCTGCGCCTGAGGGAATCCGGGGTGGTGGTGGATAGGCAGATATCTCGACAGACGTTGGGAAGACCCCAACTTCTTCCTCACCTCTCTCCAAGCTGCCACCGTATCCCTAATCAGGATATTGTGGCGGAGAGCGGTGGGGATATCCCCAGTCCCACAGTGCAGCAAAGCGGTCAGGTCATGAGGAGCAACCATTTGTGATTCCAGCGAATGGTTGGTATACCGAGATTCCCTGCTGATCCAGTCCAGGCATCCCCTCATAAGACATGCTAGATTATATATTCTCGTGTTTGGGAGATCAACCCCCCCCCCATCCCTTCTGGACATATGCAGCTTGTTGAGTGAGATGCGGGGTCTTTTCCCTTGCCATATGAAGCAGGAGAGCTCTTTGTGGAGCCTATTAACATCTGAGTGTTTTAGTAATAAAGGGATTGTCTGCATAGGATATAATAACTTCGGGAAAGTTGTCATTTTGTATAAATGGCACCTGCCAAAAAAAGAAAGTGGTAATTTGGCCCAGGATTTTAGTTCAGCTATCATTTTGTCGAGGACCGGTGTATAGTTAAGGTGGTATATGGAGGAGGAAAAGCGCCCTATTTTGACTCCCAGATAGGTGATGTGTGTAGTAGCTATGCGCAGGCTCGTAGATATGGCCCACTGTGGAGTGCGCGTAGTGTTTAGGGGTAGTTTTTCACTCTTGAGGAAGTTTATACGGAGACCCGAGCACCGACGATAATCGGCGAATATGGCTTGGATCAGGGGGAGATCATGGCTTGGGTCAGACGTGAAGATAAGCACATTGTCCGCGAACATGGCCGTACGCAGTTCCTCAGTGCCCACTCTTATGCCCCGAAGATCGGGGTGGGATAGCAAGAATCTGGAGAGGGGCTCCAGAATGAGGTTGAACAATAGAGGAGAAAGCAGACACCCCTGTCTTGTCCCTTTGTACAAGCGGAATGAGGGAGAGATATGGCTCGATATCACCACCTGCGCCGCCAGGCTTGCATACATCATCCTGATCAAATGTAAAAATTTACCCGAGAAGCCCACCCTGGTGAGAACTCGGTCCAGCCATTGGATATTCACATTGTCGAAAGCCTTTTCGGCATCAAGAGTGATTATCGCAGCATCTGTGTTTGGGTCAGCCTTGGACGCCTCAAGAGCAAGCAATACCTTCCTAATATTCGACGTAGCCGATCTGCCTTTTGTAAACCCCGATTGCGTGGGATGAATAACAGAGGGCATGATGGACGCCAATCTGTCCGCCATTAATTTGGAGAGCAGTTTAGAGTCCACATTCGACAAGGAAATTGGCCTGTAGGAGCCTGGATCCATGGGATCCTTCCCTTTTTTATATATCAGTTTTATATGTGCTTGGTGACCTGTAGGGAGGTAGGGGTTGCCATCTATTATGTAATTGAAAACTGACTGTAACGTCGGGGCCACCGTGTCTGCTGCTAATTTATAAAAATTAAGGTCCGGGCGATTTGCCAGAAGTGAGGGATTGGATGGCCTTGAGTATTTCCTCCAGGGACAGAGGAGCATTCAGCTGTGACAGCTGTTCCTGGGTAACCTGCAGGAGGGGAACTTTGGAGAGCCAGTCCGAGGCCGTTTCCTCGTTCATGTGTTCATGACTATACAGGGTTTGATAAAATTGTGCAAAGACCTTATTGATGTTGTGGGGATCCTCATCCCGATGACCGTCGGTATCTCTAAGGGCGGAAACTTGCGTCGGTGTAAAGGGTCCTCTGCATAGAGAGGCTAACAATTTGCCCGGTTTATTCCCATAAAAGTGGTATTTCCAATCCTGGTGCGATTTATAAAGTTGCTCCCGCTTCGCAGCCCATCCGTTGAATGCTGCTTTAGCAGTGCGCCAACATTCCCTATTCTCATCGGAGTTATGGCTATTCAGTGCTGATTGGGCATCTCTCAGCAGGGAGCTGGCTGATACAAATTCTTTGGCAATAGTTTTCTTATATGCCGCGGAGTATGAAATGATGCGCCCTCGGAGCACGGCTTTCCCAGACTCCCAAAGGAGGATGGGGGAGATTGTGGATGTCTCGTTGTGGGAGACAAAGTCAGACCAGACATCCTTAATGAGTGAGGAGACCCCATGGTCCTTGGTTAGAAAAGACGGGAACCGCCAGCATTTGGCAGCTGATATTTTCGAATATATTGTGAGAGTGACTGACACTGGAGCATGGTCGGATACGGCTATATCGTGTACACGTGGGGATACCACACACGGGAGCATTTTTGAGTTAGAAAATATATAATCGATCCTGGTAAGTGTCTGGTGGGCGTGGGAGTAAAAGGAATATTCCTTGCCGTCTGGCTTGTTTAGTCTCCAAACATCAGAAAGGTGAATATTATCCGCAAAATCTCTCAGCAGGGAGGAGTGGCGTTGTGGTCTATTTAGGTGTGCATGCTTCGCTAAGGACCTGTCCTCAGTGGGGTGCATTAGTAGGTTGAAGTCTCCCGCTACTAGTAGCGGAAGATGGAGGTATGGGCTAGAGTGTGTGTAACCGTGTGGAAGAAGGATTCTGAAGGTATATTGGGAGCGTATATCCCGGCTAGCGCCCATTCTTGATGAGCGGTCTCCAGGTGCACCACTGCTATCCGGCCATCAGCGTCTGTGACAGAGGATTTCAGGGTGGTAGTGAGATTTTTGTTGATGAGTATTAACACGCCCGCCTTGCCCTTAACTGCCGGGGATCCTAGAACCTGCCCTACCCACAATTTACGCATGCGGTGGAAGTCCTTGGCTTCCAAGTGTGTTTCCTGTAAGACCGCGATGTCAGCCTTCAAACGTTTTAAGTGTCTGAGCACTGCCATTCGCTTGTTGGGGGATCTGAGGCCTTTAACATTCCATGAAATCACTTTCATGGTGGGTTCCAGGGAAAGTGTGTTGGGAGCCGGTTAGCATTAACGAGTGTGGGTGCCCAGGTATTTGTAGGTATCCGAGTGACCAATGGTGTAGAAGTAGCCATGTTCAGCAAGATGCCACTAGGTGCTGTGGGTATTGGGTGAGGTAATGGGGTATGCCCAACTGGGGCAAAGGTGTCTGTGGGGAACAGAATGCAAACAAAGTTATCGGACTTCTCTTTTTTCCTCATGAGAGCTCGCTCACGCATTGGACAGCGTTGCCAGGTCCAGTAATCTAGCCCTCTCTGCCGTCAAAATATAACGCAACAACTGACGTGCGCTGCATAGGACCCAGAGAGGGGAAACCTGCACCAGCAAGATGGCTGTAGATGCCAGGACTGGCAAAGGTGTGCAGGCCGAGCGGCCACTATGTATTTCAAACCCTGTAGGAGGGGGGTGTATAAAAAAATATAACACGGTAACAACCTCAAACAATAGAGGAGGGCAGTGCCATGGGTGGGCTAGGCGTCCACACATGTCAGTGCACCTGAGCATGATAAAAGAAGCTAAACAAGAAACCTGTAGCAACAATTACAGTACAATAATATCTGATGAATAGTTACCATGGATTTATAGAGGTACTGCTGTGGGTGAACACAGGATATGCACGCCATTGTCCTCAAAAAAGGGGATGAGGGACTAGTAGGCTCGTGAAGAAGGACCAGACACTCGTTGCTTCTTCGCCGGGTCTTTTCTGGGGCTCCGTTGCTTCCTGGCGCCTTGAGGGCGCTGAGGGGAGGGTGTGGAGGGAGTGTCCAGGGTGATGTTGAAACGGCGTTGCAAGAAGTGATAGGCCTCATCAGGAATGGAAAAGGACTTTTGTTCGCCAGATGAGTCCATGAGGCGTAGAATTGCGGGGTAAGCCAAAGTAAATTTGATGGATTTGTGGAACAAGGCCTGACAAATTGGCTGAAAAGCCTTCCTGCGACGGGATACCTCCTGGGACTAGTCCGCGAAAATTAATAGTTTGTGACCGTCAACTTGTAGGGCCTTGGAGTTGCGGAAAGATTTCAGGATATTTTGCCGGTCCATATAGTTTAGGTGCCACACGATAACAGCGCGAGGGGTGCGTCTGTCGTTAGAAGGTGCCCCCAGGTGGTGGGCTCGTTCCACCGAGCAGGCCGTCTGGATCCCCAAAGCCATGGGCAGGCGAGAGGAGGCTATGTCACAGAGAGTGTCGGTGCCATAAGATTCTGGTAGCCCTATGATCCGGAGGTTATTTCTCATGGATCTGTTTTCCAGATCATCCACCTTGTCCAGTAAATACCTTTGGGTCTGCCTGGCCTGCTAATCCAAAGCAAAGGATCCCTGCAGATCATCCTCCAGGTCAGACATCCTGTGCTCCATTTCAGCTATGCTGAGAATTTAAAAAAAAATATTTTGTACTTTCTGCTATAAAACATTCCCAATAAAAAAAATAAAAAAATAAAAATGTTTTCATCAATTTAGGCCAATATGTGTTCTGCTACATATTTTTGGTAAAAAGAAATCCTAATAAGTGTATTTTAATTGGTTTTGCCCAAAAGTTATAGCGTCTACAAACTATGGGATAAATTTATGGCATTTATAGTTTTGTTTATACTAGTAATGGAGTCGATCAGCGATTTTTAGTGGGACTGCGACATTGCGGCGCATAAATCTGACATTAAGTGACACTTTTTGGAGACCAGTGATACCAATAAAGCGATTAGTGCTAAAAAAAAAATGAACTGTTACTGTATAAATGACATTGGCAGGCAGTGGCGGCCGGTGCTCCATGGGCTGGGGGGGGGGTGCGGCAGATGGACCTCACCAGCCCGCACACCATACCCCCCCCCCAGACCACACTAGCTCCAGCCCGTACACCTTAAGGCCCCCCCGGTCGCCGGCTCACTCACCCTGACATGTGGAGGGCAGGCAGCGGCGGCTTCCCCCTCAGTCTCCTCCGTGGGTCGGGCTTCCCCTGTGTCTCCTCCCTCCTCCTTGGCCAATAGCATGGCTTCTCCTTTCGGCCAATTGGGAAACGGGTCTCAGGACCCGCTTCCTGATTGGCCAGGTGGAGAATCCGTGTGACAATAGCGAGTATTCATTTCCTATTGTCACACAATTGGGTGGGCTCAGGGCGCAGTGCTCTGTGCCCCGAGCCCACCCTTTTTTGAAGCCTATTAGAGCCTCTGGCTCTAATCACATGTTTAAAAAAAAAAACCCCATTGGAATCCATGTGTCTGGCCCCCTGCATGTAGATTAGGGGGCCGGACGCATGTATAGGGGGGCAGCGCCCCTGCGCCCCCCAATGGACGGGCGCTACTGTTGGCAGGGAAGGGGCTAACACCAGGGGTGATCAAGGGTTTAAGTCTGCTCCTAGGGAATGCTTTCTAACTGTGTGGGGGATGGATGAACTAGGGGAAAAGAGACATCTGTGTTTCAGCCTAGCTGAAACACAAGATCTTAGGCTGTCCATACATTATACAATTTCTTACAATTTTCTGTACAATTTTCTTTAAATTTAGCTCCAACTATGTAGTACAAAGGCCTGCCTAATTGGATACAATTGAAATTGTTGTTTAGTTTTGACCTCATATTATATGGTTTTTGGTAAATCTAACAGAAAATTGTACAAGAAAATTGAACATGTATGGCCAGCCTTACTCTTACTCTGTGACAGAACTTATTTAGATAGGCAGACGTCTGTTCTGTCATTCTCCTGCACTATCGCGCCGCCGGACCCGAGGATTGGCTCCTGCTGTGTCTGAGAACCTGAGAACCCCTGCACAAAATCATATACCTATGTACGTGATTTTGCGCAGCAGGGACTGCCCTGCCGCAGTATATATACAGTGGGCGGTCCGGAAGTGGTTAATAAATCAAGTAACTTTAATAAATTATTATTCAGACAGTTATCACAAACCCCTACCATGTTTTAGAAGATGGCAAAAAAAAAAAAGACTTCAAGTGATCTTTTTTCATGACTGGAATAAAGCCACAGCTGGGCTCTGCCAGTGTGCTGGATGGAAGACGTTACATTTAATTGTCGAGCGGGAACAAGGCGACTCGCTCTAAACTTGTCAGCGGGTTCAAACATAAAAGGACGCTTTTGCAATGTTCTGTATTTTTAGGGTTTAGCTTTTTTATCCTTTAGCTCATGAACAGAAGAATGATCCTGTCATGCTGATGATATGGAAATTACCTGAAAGATAATGGCACGTCATACTAGTGATTCATAGGCATTTTAATGCAGCAAGTGGCTTAGTTAAGTTAGAACAGGAATAAAGTGTGGGAGCTGCCGTGTCTGATTTTTTCTTTTAAGGCACAGGCTCCAAGCAGGGCTGGATTTCTGCAAAGCCAACACGGCCCGTGGCCTTGGGTGGGTGATAGGGCTACCAAGACTGATACATGGTCAACAAGGCCGGCCATACATGGTGCAAATTTATTTTTAAAGAAAAAGAAATTTGCACGATTCCCCCATCAACACAGACAGTGCTAAAAGGGAAATCGTTCCCTGCCGAGCCATTGTTCGCTCCCAGCGGAGGGGCGGTGGGTGGGGGGGGGGGGTACGGACGGACAGGGGAAACCGTGATTAGAGCTAGGGGCTATAGCAGCCCTTCATTATAATCGTAAGAGGATCCGGCAGGCTGTTTGTACCACCCACAACTTTTCAAACTTGCCGGGGCTACCTCTATGCTGATAGATAAACCTTTCCAATCTAATCGTGTCCCCAATCGCGGAAATCCATTTCTTAACAGAGGGGGCATCCGGGGAAATACTGCTACATATCTTTAGTAAAAATAACCCAAATAAGTATACATATTTTTGGTCTTTGTGAAGGTTATAGAGTCTACAAGCTACGGTGTCCATTATTGAAAATTGATCACACCTGATATACTGACGGCCTATCACATATCTTGAGACCCTAACAAGCCAAATACCCCCCAAAAGACTTCTTTTTTGAAAGCAGACATTCCAAGGTATTTAGTAAGAGGCATTGTGAGTTTTTGAAGTTGTAAATTGTCTATGTAACTAGGGATGGATGCACCTCACCTATAGGCTGGTGCTTCATTTAAAGTCCCACCGTGCGATTTTTGTGCGTTTTTGGTGGATGCAGTCTAATTTGACCACAGTTTTTTCATATATAGGGATGGAGACCATAGCATGACTTGCTTGTCCCAAATATTTTATGAAATTAGGGATGGAGGCACTGAGCTATACAGGCAAATTGCCTCATATAAAGTCCCAATCTGTGTTTTACACTGCATCCGCCAAGGGATTGGAGGTGTATGCTTCTCAGCTGGTCGTTTTCAGTTTGTACCATCTTAAGAACATTGCTATTAGAGCATTGAGATACTACACCAGTCGTGGATGGAAGTGGGTTGGGGGAAGTTTGGACTGCTCCCTCCCACCTGCCTCCTATCCACCCATTAGCAGCCATGTGCTCCCAGAGTGGAGACACTCAAATTTAAAAGTGTTAGGGACTGCAGATAAAACAGGGGGCCGTGTTATGGCTCTGCAGCTTACACATGCATTTGCAAATGCGTGTGAACTAAACCCCTGTTCTTTATTTATATCGAGACAGGTCTACTTGGTTGGTGGCAGACTGGAGGGTGAGTACATCAGACTGGGGGCTGGCTGGCTTCCATGCACCTCTTTTAATCATTTCCAATTTGTTTTTTCCGAGACAGGGATGGAGACGTTGGGCATACCTGCCGGGGTCTCATTTAAAGTCCCACATAGCCCACATTGTCTATGTAACCAGGGATGGAGGCACCTCGTCTACAGGCTGGTGCTTCATTTAAAGTCCCACTGTGCGATTTTTGTGCATTTTTGGTGGATGCAGTCTAATTTGACCACAGTTTTTTCATATATAGGGATGGAGACCATAGCATGACCTGCTTGTCCCAAATATTTTATGAAATTAGGGATGGAGGCACTGAGCTATACAGGCAAATTGCCTCATATAAAGTCCCAATCTGTGTTTTACACTGCATCCGCCAAGGGATTGGAGGTGTATGCTTCTCAGCTGGTCGTTTTCAATTTGTACCATCTTAAGAACATTGCTATTAGAGCATTGAGATACTATACCAGTCGTGGATGGAAGTGAGTTGGGGGAAGTTTGGGCTGCTCCCTCCCACCTGCCTCCTATCCACCCATTAGCAGCCATGTGCTCCCAGAGTGGAGACACTCAAATTTAAAAGTGTTAGGGACTGCAGATAAAACAGGGGGCCGTGTTGTGGCTCTGCAGCTTACACATGCGTTTGCAAATGCATGTCAACTAAACCCCTGTTCTTTATTTATATCGAGACAGGTCTACTTGGTTGGTGGCAGACTGGAGGGTAAGTACATCAGACTGGGGACTGGCTGGCTTCCATGCACCTCTTTTAATCCTTTTCAATTTGTTTTTTCCGATACATGGATGGAGACGTTGGGCATACCTGCCGGTGTCTTATTTAAAGTCCCACATAGCCCACATTGTCTATGTAACTAGGGATGGATGCACCTCGCCTATAGGCTGGTGCTTCATTTAAAGTCCCACCGCGCGATTTTCGTGCGTTTTTGGTGGATGCAGTCTAATTTGACCCCAGTTTTTTCATATATAGGGATAGAGACCATAGCATGACCTGCTTGTCTCATGTAAAGTCCCAAATATTTTATGAAATTAGGGATGGAGGCACTGAGCTATACAGGAAAATTGCCTCATATAAAGTCCCAATCTGTGTTTTACACTGCATCCGCCAAGGGATTGGAGGTGTATGCTTCTCAGCTGGTCGTTTTCAGTTTGTACCATCTTAAGAACATTGCTATTAGAGCATTGAGATACTATACCAGTCGTGGATGGAAGTGGGTTGGGGGAAGTTTGGGCTGCTCCCTCCCACCTTCCTCCTATCCACCCATTAGCAGCCATGTGCTCCCAGAGTGGAGACACTCAAATTTAAAAGTGTTAGGGACTGCAGATAAAACAGGGTGCCGTGTCGTGGCTCTGCAGCTTACACATGCGTTTTCAAATGCGTGTCAACTAAACCCCTGTTCTTTATTTATATCAAGACAGGTCTACTTGGTTGGTGGCAGACTGAAGGGTGAGTACATCAGACTGGGGGCTGGCTGGCTTCCATGCACCTCTTTTAATCCTTTTCAATTTGTTTTTTCCGATACAGGGATGGAGACGTTGGGCATACCTGCCGGTGTCTCATTTAAAGTCCCACATAGCCCACATTGTCTATATTACAAAGTTATTTCTCACACACTTTATCGGCATACTTGCAACTACACCCCAAAATACATTCTGCTACTCCTCCTGAGTATGGCGATACCACATGTGTGAGACTTTTCCACAGCCTGACCACATACAGGTCCAACATCCAAGTAGCACCTCCAGCTGTTCTAGGAGCAAAAATTACACATATCATTTTCTGACAACCTATTACACTTTTGAAGGCCCTGGTGCACCAGGACAATGGAAACACCCACAAAATGGCCCCATTTTGGAAAGCAAACACCCCAACACATATTCTAGGAGGCATAATTTGTCTTTTGAACTTGTAATTTTTTCCACTAGTTTTTGGAAAATGTGGAAAGAAAATGAAAACGCGTTTTTTTTTACACAAAGTTGTCCATTTATAAGATATTTCTAACACATAGCATGTGCATAGCTAAAATTACACCCCAAAATACATTCTGCTACTCCTCCTGAGTATGGTGATACCACATGTGTGACACTTGTACACGTAGACACTCCATATGCTGAGAGGCATGTTGAGTTCATGAAATATTTTATATATTGCTACAAGTTTTGGAAAATGACATAAATGTTTTTTCTTTTTTTTTTTTACACAAATTTATCACTTAAATGATCTATTACTCACGCATTATATGGCTATATGTGAAATTACACCCCAAAATACATTCTGCTGCTTCTTCTGAGTATGGAAATACCACATTTGTAAAACTTTTTGGCAGTCTAGCTGTGTTACGGGACCCCGAAAACCAATCACCACCTTCAGGCTTTCTAAGGGCATAAATTATTAATTTCACAGCTCACTACCTATCACAGTTTCGGAGGCCATGAAATGCCAACACAGCAAACACCCCCCCCCCCCACCCCCCAAATGATCCCTTTACAGAAAGTAGACACCCCAAGGTATTTGCTGAGAGGCCATATGGGTATTTTTTTCAGCTCTTATTTGTTTTGGAAAATAAAGAAAGAAAAGGAAAATGTATTTTTTTTTTTTTGATTTTCAAAACTTTGTGACAAAAAGCGAGATCTGCAAAATACTCAACATGCCTCTCAGCAAATATCTTTGGGTGTCTACTTTCCAAGAAGGGGTCAAAAGGGAGGGGGGGTGTGCTATCTTGTCATTTCGTGGCCCCTGAAAGTGATAGGTAGTGAAATCAACAATTTACTCCCTTAGAAAGCCTGAATGCGGTGATTGGTTTCGGGGTCCTGTATGTGACTAGACTGCCAAAAAGTCTCACAAGTGTCCCCATACTCAGGAGAAGCAGCAGAATGTATTTTGGGGTGTTTTTTTTTTCTTTTGTTATTTTTTAAACACCTGTGACAAAAAAATGAAATATTCAATGGGCTCCACATGCCTCTCAGGAAATTCCTTGGGGTGTCTACTTTCCAAAAACGGGTAATTTGTTTTTTTTTTTTTTACTGCCCTGCCAATTTAGCACTTCAAGAAATGAGATAGGCAGTCAGAAAGTAAAATCTGCGTAAATTCTAGTATATACACCATAGTTTGTAGATGCTATAACTTTTGCGCAAACCAATAAATATACGCTTATTGAGTTTTTTTTTTTTTTTTTTATCAAAGACATGTAGCTAAATACATTTTAGGCTAAATATATGACAATAATTGAGTTTATTGGATATTTTTTATAAGAAAAAGTAGAAAATGTTATTTTTTCTCAAAATTTTCAGTCTTTTTTGGTTTATATCGCCAAAAATAATAACTGCAGAGGTGATCAAATGCCACCAAAAGAAAGCTATATTTGTGGGAAAAAAAGGACATACATTTTGCTTGCAGCATTGCATGACTGCACAATTGTACATTAATCACAATTATATTTTTAGCAGTTATTTATATAAGAATTTATATCCCACTCAATATTGTGGCCCAGGGGTCGGAAGCATTTCATCTCATAGATCCAATATGTCTCCCTTTTTGATATGGATATTTTTAGATTGCTTCCACGCCAGTGTGGGGCATATTTTTCTATTACAGTAATTTTCAAATCCTGTGGGTTTCTTTGATGGCACAACGCATAGTGTTTGGACAGACTGTGTCCTTGAAAACCCTTACGAATATTTGTTAAATGTTCACCAATTCTGATGCTTGCTGTCCTAATGGTCCTGCCAATGTATTGTTTGTCACAACTACAGGTAAATAAATATATTACCCCTTTTGTGTGACATGAGATAAAATCTCTGATTGGATACTTTTTTTCCAGTGTTTGAGGACCTAAACTTGTTAGTTTTAATAGTCTTTGCCTCTTTGCAAATTTTGCAGTCTCTACACGGGAAAAACCCTTTCATGTTTGGGAACATCTCTGATTGTATGGGCTTTTCGGTAGGATTCTTGCTGACGTGGCATGGATGTGGCATGGATGTGGCATGGATGTGGCATTGATGTGGCACTGACGTGGCATGGATGAGCACTGACGTGGCATGGATGTGGCACGGATGAGCACTGATGTGCCATTGATGTGGCATGGATGTGGCACTGACGTGGAATGGATGTGGCACTGACGTGGCACGAATGTGGCACGGATGTGGCACGGATGAGCACTGATGTGGCATTGATGTGGCATGGATGAGCACTGATGTGGTATGGATGAGCACTGACGTGGCATGGATGTGGCGTGGATGAGCACTGACGTGGCATTGATGTGGCACGGATGACCACTGACCTGGCACGGATGAGCACTGAAGTGGCATGTGTGTGGCACGGATGAGCACTGACATGGCACGGATGAGCACTGACGTGGGATGGATGATTAGGATGTGGCATGGATGAGCACTGAGGTGGCATGGGCAGGCACAGATGTGGCACAGATGAGGCACGGATGAGACATGGATGAGCACGGATGTGGCATGGATGAGCACTGAGGTGGCATGGGTAGCACAGATGATGCATGTATGGGGCATAGATTAGGCATGGATGGGGCACAGATTAGGCATGGATGGGGCACGGATGAGGCACTGATGGGGCACGGATGAGCCACTGATGGGGCACAGATGAGGCACTGATAGGGCACAGATGAGGCAGAGGAGGCGTGCAGCTGCGGTTTCTCTCCTCTCCTCGCACGCTGTACCGATTGCTGTGTACAGCGTGCGAGGAGAGAAATGAACCGGACATGCGCCGGTTTGTTGTGAAGTGATCGCTCCGTCATTGGACGGAGCGATCGCGTGGTAAAGGACCGCTCTCATTGGCCCTCTACCGCGATCCGTGATGCGTCGGGGACCCGGCGAGCACGGACACTCCCATGTGCGCGCCCCAGGGGGCCCGCAGGAACGCGATTCGGGGAGGACATCCATGTACGCCCTCCCAGAACTAGACAACCGCGCTGTAGCCGTCTTTCGGCTATGGCCCGGTTGGAAAGTGGTTAAATAAAGCTAAGGTGAAAAACATAGGGAGACAACCACACACTAGCAGGAGGCAGTTTAAAGCTAACTATAGAAAGTAATACTTTACCTAAAAAGTAGTTGTTGTTTGACTTCCAGCAGAGGTAGAGAGTGAGTTAACAGTAAGTGAATTTAAACATACTTGGGGAAAAAATAGATTTCTATATTAACAAAAAAATAAAAAAAGGTCACATTAGATGGACCTCTTTGTCTTTTCTTGTTTTCATTTTTCTGTGTTTCTATGTTTCTTCATACCATATAGCACTTGTTGGAACACTGTAATGCAGAAACTAAAAAATGAATGTACTTGGGGTAGTTCCAACGGTTAAGTAGTGGATCAAGAAGGTTATTTATATGATAACAAAAAAAGTAAACTACTTTATTAAAATTTGGAAGAAATTAATAAATACAACTGTGTTTTTTCCACTTGAACCTCAGAGTGACCAGTTGTTTGTATGATCTTGAGTAGGTTTTTTTGTTTATATACATATATAGATATGTATATATATATATATATATTTTTTTTTTTTTTTTTTTTAATGTATTTTATAAATTTTTATACATGTAAAACTACACTGCTCAAAAGAAAAATTAAAGGAACACTTAGAAAACACATCAGATCTCAATGGGGAAAAATATCATGCTGGATATCTATACTGATGTGTTAGGAATGAAAGGATGCCACATCGTTTGATGGAAATGAAAATTATTAACCTACAGAGGGCTGAATTCAAAGACACCCCAAAAATCAAAGTGAAAAAATGATGCAGCAGGCTAGTCCATTTTGCTGAAATTTCATTGCAGCAACTCAAAATGGTACTCAGAACTATGCATGGCCCCCACGTGCTTGTATGACAACATCGGGACTGAGGTGCAACCTGGTAGCGTCGGATGGACCAAAACTTAATGTCCCAGAGGTGTTCTATTGGATTTAGGTCACGCGAGCGTGGGGGGCCATTCAATGGTATCAATTCCTTCATTCTCCAGGAGCTGGCTGCATACTCTCGCCACATGAGGCCGGCATTGTTGTGTACGAGGAGGAACCCAGGACCCACTGCACCAGTGTAGGGTCTGACAATGGGTTCAAGGATTTCATCCCGATACCTAAAAGCAGTCAGGGTGCCATTGTCTAGCCTGTAGAGGTTTGTACGTCCCTCTATGGATATGCCTCCAAGACTGTCACTGACCACCACCATATTGGTCATGCTGAACGATGTTACAGGCAGCATAATGTTCTCCCCGGCTTCTCCAGACCCTTTCACGTCTGTCACATGTGCTCTGGGTAACCCTGCTATAATCTGTGAAAAGCACAAAGCACCAGTGGCGGACATGCCAATGCTACTGTTCAAAGGCAAATGCCAATCGAGCTCCACAGTGCCGGGTAGTGAGCTCAGGGCCCACTAGAGGAAGTCGGGCCCTCAGGCCACCCTCATGAGGTCTGTTTCTGATTGTTTGGTCAGAGACATTCACACCAGTGGCCTGCTGGAGGTAATTTTTTAGGCCTGTGAAAGTGCTCATCCTGTTCCTTCTTGCACAAAGGAGAAGATACCGGTCCTGCTGATGGGTTAAGGACCTTCTACGGCCCTGTCCGGCTCTCCTAGAGTAACTGCCTGTCTCCTTGAATCTCCTCTTTGCTCTTGATGTGCCATCCTGAAGGAGTTGGACTGTCTGTGCAACCTCTATAGGCTCCAGGTATCGCCTCATACTACCAGTAGTAACACTGACCCTATCCAAATGCAAAACCAGTGAAAAACAGTCAAAAAAAGATGAGTAGAGAAAAAAATGTCAGTGGCCTCCACCTGTAAAACCATTCCTGTTTTGGAGGTTGTCTTGTTGTTGCCCATCTTGTGCACCTGTTGTTAATTTTATTAACACCAAAGCAGCTGATACTGATTACCAACCCCCTCTGCTACTTAACTGACCAGATCAACATCCCTGGAGTTTAATACTTGATGCTGTACTTTGATTAAAAAGTGTTCCTTTAATTTTTTTGAGCAGTGTATAATCAAAATAATAAAGTTAAATATACAGTATTAATATGTTTAAAAAAAAATAATTACGATTTACCATTTACCCACTTTTTATACAGCTAAAGTTGAACTGCTAGCAGCATAGGGGAACACTTTGCCCTCCTCTCTTTTCAATTCTTGACATGTAGAGGTCTCCTTCAGTCTCTGCATCCTTGGCATTCTGTCACTATGATCAGTGGCGGCCCATCCATTGGGGGCGCAGGGGCGTTGCCCCTCTGTACATAGTCCATCCCCCTAATCTACATGCAGGGAGCCAAATGCATGGATTCCGATGTTTTTTTTTTTTTTTTTTTTTTTTTGAAGCACGTGATTAGAGTCAGAGGCTCTAATAGGCTTCAAAAAAGGGTGGGCTCAGAGAGCAGAGCCCACCCAGTTGTGTGACAATAGCGAATGAATATTCACTATTGTCACACGGATTCTCCTCCTGGCCAATCAGGAAGCGGGTCCTGAGACTCGTTTCCCGATTGGCCGAAAGGAGAAGCCATGCTATTGGCAAGGGAGGAGGAGGAGGGAGGAGACGCAGGGGAAGCCCACAGAGAGGACTAAGGGGGAAGCCGCTGCTGCTTGCCAGTCCATGAGTGAGCTGGCGACCGTGGGGGGCAGGGTATGGTGAGCTGGCGACTGGTGGGGTATGGTGTGCGGGCTGGGGTATGGTGTGGTCCATCTGCTGCCCCCTCCGGCCAATGGAACACCAGCTGCCACTGACTATGATCATTTACCTTCCCTTTACCATATTACATATGGATGCAAACAAAAAAGTAAAACCTAATTTCAACTTTTTCCACCTCAAAGAAAAGTTCATGTGAGGAAAAAAAAAAAAACGTTTCAAAGAGACACAATTCATTTTGAAACTGAAAAGTAAATTGCATCAAAAACAAAAACCCTTCTTCTCCATATAAAAGAAGACAATTGAAAGAAACAGTCTACAGCAAACAACAGGGATGAGGGTGTATGAAAGCAGAATTGGCAACAGAGAAATGAATATGGAATACTGGTAGAAGAAGACATGAGGGAACAACAAGAGATTCTGGAAGATAAAAGAACAGAGAGACATTATAACACAAACGTACAGGGAACAGGATTACACACCTGCATGCATTTCAAGATGATGTAGACCTTTCACTTTGCGTGTAATCCATAGCATCTAAAAGCAAAAAAGAAAAAAAGAAAAAAAGAAAACAGTCACCAGAAAATGGCATTGACTAATGAATATGCTACGTGATTATCTCTTTACCTGTAATGGGAATTCTTACACTTTGATTGCTGTTACTTTTATCACTTTCAGTGTTTGGTAGAGGTAGCAAAAATTGGAACAAAAAACTGGACTTTATAAGGTAAAATGACTCAAATCAGTAGTTAAAAAAATGTATCACTTTATTTTAAACGTAATTTTAATTATAAAAAGCATATTCATACAGTATATGCTATTTAACCACTTCAGCTCCGGAAGGTTTTACCCGCCCTTAATAACCAGGCCATTTTTTGTGATTCAGCACTGCGCTACTTTAACTAACAATTGCACGGTCGTGCGACGCTGTAACCCAATTACAATTGATGTCCTTTTTTTTCCCCCACAAATAGAGCTTTTTTTGGTGGTAGTGGATCACCTCTGCGGCTTTTAGATTTTGCGCTATAAACAAAAAAAGAGCGACAAATTTGAAAAACAAAAACCCTATTTTTTACTTTCTGCTATAAAACATTTCCAATAAAAAAAATTTAAAAAATCTAATTTTTTTTATCAGTTTAGGCCAATTTGTATTCTGCTACATATTTTTGGTTAAAAAAAATCACAAAAAGGGTATATTAATTGGTTTGTGCAAAAGTTATAGCGTTTAAAAACTACGGGATAGATTTTTGGACTTTTTATTTTGTTTTGTTTTTATTAGTAATGGCAGCGATCAGCAATTTTTAGCGGGACTTTGACATTGCGGAGGACAGATTGGACCCTTAACTGACATTTTTGACACTTTTTGGGGACCAGTGACATTACTGCACTAAATAATATGCACTGGTACTGTATAAATTACACTGGCAGGGAAGGGGTTAATTACTGGGGGGTGATCAAGGGGTTAAATGTATGCCTAAATTTGCTTGCTAACTGTGGGGGGGCTCTGTGAAAGGCACACAGAGATCGGTGTTTCAGCTTAGCTGAGACACACAATCTCAGTGTGCCTGTGTGACAGGAGAGCCGCCTGCTTTGTTTACATAGGCAGGCGGCTCTTCTGTCAGTTTCCCCAAAGATTGCGGGAGGCCAGCGGCGATTAAGCCCACTCCTCCCGTGGTCTGGCTCCCGCTGTGTCTAATAACAGTGGGAGCACGGTTCGCTGCCAAGACCGCGTACACATAATCACGTAGATCTATGTGATTATGTGCAGCCGAGCTGATGCAGTAAATCTGCGTGGGGAGGTTGGCTAGTGGTTAAAATCATTCTGAGAATAAAAATCAATACATACAGTACATCATAACACAATCATTTTCCATTTTAACAGCTTCCAAGTAATCATATATTCATGAACATTTAGTGTTTTACTTTTATATTGTCCTGATATTAACCACATGGCCTCCTGATCAAAAAGACCTCAGATCTCACATTTACACTTAAAAGCAAAAAAAAAAAGTCATTTTACATATGCCTATAAAAAAAAAAATGGTCCCTTTAAGGCTGTTAGGTGGAAATAATGTCTGACATCACTCCGGTCCTCTAAGGGCATAGAGTGGAGTGGGGGCCATCTTGCCCTCACTCAACTTCCTGCCCATTGCTACAGAAAATTGGATCGTTTCCACCGTACCAACGGCTCCATGAAGTGGGGGAAATGACAAGGAAGCGGCCGGAGGGGGTGGACCTCTCCCGCTTCCCAAAAAAAATTATTCTGTGGCAAATCCACCGCCAGGACCACTTTTATCAGATTCCGGATCGCCAGCTGCTACCATAACCCCTGTATTTAATATCAAAGCACCAACGTATATACACTATGGGCCGTATGGAAGTGGTTGCATCCAAATTTGGATGACAACACTCATGAATGCCTTTAATGATTAATAAAATTAAATGGTATCACTATCCTATTTCAATATCCACCTCCCATGTTCCTCTTGAGGAAGTAGACCTGTGGTCTAAGAAATGCTTTGGGGATCTTATTTCCAATATGATCAGGAAACGATGTAGTTAATATCAGAACAATATAGAAGTAAAACACTGAATGTTAGGGAAAATATGACTACAAGGTAGCTTTTATAATATAAAATCTCTGTGTTATGGCATGTGTACAATTATTTTTATTCTTACAATGATCTTAAGAAATAACACATATGGATACCCTTTTTAATATGTAAAAAAAAATATATAGCTTTTTTTACCTACTATTTTGAATAATTTTAATCTATAAAGTCTCACTTTTTGCTACAATTTTTGCTATTGTCTAATATAATGAAATGTGGGTATAGATATGCACTTTAAACCACCCAACCATACAATTTCATTAAGTTATTACATACTGTAAATAGTTTGGTAGTGGTACTTTGATGGTGGTTAGTATAGTGTGGCATATGTGGCTGTAAAGTTGGACAATCATAAATACGAAAAAAATCACTCTGATTAGGTAGGAATGACAATGAGGTCAGGGTAGAAGGTAAAATGTAAAGCTTGGCCATACACCAGTACAATTTCATTCAATCATAAGTAAAGAAAATTTTGAAAAATCATTTGCTAAAGCATTCCATTTTGCCATCACTGAGTCAACTAATTCCATTCTAAAGCCTTTAAAATTTCATCCAGACCTGCTACTTGAATGGAATGGCAGAGATCTTAAACATGCTTCTTTTGTTCCTAGAGGGTGCACACTTTCAAATATGTCCAATTTTATTCTGAATGAAAACCACATTCACTTTTTAAATTTAGTTTAGTTTAGAAATGTTCCATCCTGTTCCTTCAAATGTTCTCATCATTATGTTCGAAAATTAACATTGATTTGTACCCACTAACCAATAGAAAATTCAATGAACGTTCTGAAAACAAAACTTATCTAATAAAATTCTACAGTTTTGGGCCAGCTGTGTGCTGGTTTTGAATGATGAACTGCTGAGTGTCAAGCTTCAGTTTTCTAGCTATGGCAGGTTATGGATGGCAGAAATCCCCATGTTGGGACCTTCCTCCCTGCACAAACAGCAGTGGACCCTTCAAAGCTCAGTGTTAGAGCACATGATTAGTCTGTCATTTATTTCAGCATAGTGGAAACTAGGCTATGTGGCCAAAAGTTTGTGGAGACCTCGCCATTAGGGATGATCGAACGGTTCGGGTCGACCATCGGTTTGACCCGAACATTGGGTGTTCGAAATTCGGCCAAATTCCGAACTTTTTGCGGTAAAAGTTTGGAATTCGGGTCACCCGAACCGCCCAAAATGCAATGGGACAGGAAGTGGGCTTTAAAAGCCCATGATTGGCCCAGAAACGTCAGTAAAAGCCAATGAGGGGGTAGGAGTCTGCTAGGAACGTAATTGGAGTGACTACGGGGACCAGAGGCCAATCAGGAGTGAATACGCCCCCCAGTATATAACATAGCCCTGCCTAACCTCTAGCACAGTAATACAGAGGCTTTGGAAGAGACTGGAAGCATTTGTGTTTCTCCTGCTGTGTTAAACAACGTTTGCTGCATAGCCGATTGCTTGTAAAGCTCCAGATCAGCAGAAGAGCAGTCAGCTTACATAAAGATTGTCAGTGTAGTTAGAAATACAGCGATTGTGCTGTTTGAGTTTGGAAAAAAAAAAAAAAATTTTAAAGGGACAGTGTCAGTTAGAAATTATCTTCTGCTGTATGGAGCTGTTCTTTTAGTGTGAGGAAAGGGATATGCAGTGTAGTTAGGGTACTATATACCACTATAGTTAGATTCAATAATCTATTTTTTTTAGGGATAGTTTTAAGTGTCAGGGTTCCGTCTAGTGAGCACGTTGCACTGCTGATATATCTACAGCAGGTATACGTGCTTGCTAGTCAGCTATTGTGCAAAATACATTTCAGCGATACACACATCTGCTGTATTTAGCGACAACTTTGGGTCTCATAGCAGTGTGCGTCTTGCAGGTGATTTTCACATAGCAGTTGATAAAACCTCAGTGACAACTATGTCAGGTAGACAAGCTATACATCCACAGTACGTAAAGGAGGTGGTGGACTATATTACCAAACCCTCATCATCGTCATCATCAGCAACTACAGTGACCCAGGCAGAGAAAAGTGGTCAGTCTTCTGCATTTGGCAGAGCAAATAAAGATGAGTCCATGTCCACCTCAAGTCCTCCCTTAGACCCAACTTCAGACATGGCAAAGGAGTCAGCTGAGCTGTTTTACCACAGCGTCGGCCATCTACTCCAGCCTGATGCTCAGTCCTTTATGGAGTCTGATGTTGGGTCTGAGGTTCCGGAGGAGGCAGAGCAAGCAAGAGGGGAGAGCAGATGGCCCACTCCATCTAAGGCCGAAGCTGTTGTCTCCCGGGCCACTATACAAACCTCTTCTTGCTGGGCCTTTTTTGAGACATCTCATGCAGATCGAACAGTTGCAATCTGCAAGATTTGTCATAAGGGAATAAAACGAGGTAAAAAGGTCAACCACTTGGGCATAAGCTGCCTAACCAGGCATTTGACAACCCACCACTTGGCCCATTGGCAGGAGCATTTGAAGAACCCGCAAAAGGGACAAAGATCAGTCAGTCGGCCTCCTAGTCCTCGCGCTCCTCCTCGTACTCCACCTGCACATCAGTCTGTCCCTGCTATAGTCACTCGTCACCTGTTGGCAGCCTCCACTGACAGGGATGATGATATAGCACGCAGTGTCGCATCTACCTCCAGCACACCACCAGCTGTAACATTTAGATGGCAAATTTTGATTCCACACATGCTGGAACGAAAAACAAAGTATACTCCCTGCCATCCACATGCCCAGCGTCTAAACAGTAGTTTGGCAAAACTACAAGCTCTGCAACTCTTACCATTTAACCTGATAGAGTCTGCTCCCTTCCGCGACTTTGCAAAATGTGCAGTTCCACGGTGGCATGTCCCAATTCGGCATTACTTTGCCCGTAAGGCCCTTCAATCCCTATACCAACATGTGGAAGGCAATGTAGTGTCGTCCCTGGCCAAGTCAGTCAGCCATAAGATACAGCTGACGGCTGACACTTGGTCAAGCAAACATGGGCAGGGATGGTACATTTCTGTCACTGCTCATTGGATGACACTGCTTGCCAGCGGAATGGATTGTGGCCAGGGATCGGTGCTGCAGCCAGTATTGCCCCCACGTCTGCAAACAGCTGTTGCTGTCGCTGATCCGGGTAGATCGATCACTTCTACCCCCTCCTGCTCCTCCTCCTCATCCTCCTCCATGCCCTCCTCTGCAGAATGGTCCTTTGAATATGATGAGGTACCACGTAAGCGTTCAAAGGGCTATTCTATGTCTCAGGCCAAAAGGTGTCACGCAGTGCTGCAGCTTGTGTGTC
The DNA here is from genome assembly GCF_965119305.1 of Pelophylax lessonae. NCBI lineage: Eukaryota > Metazoa > Chordata > Amphibia > Anura > Ranidae > Pelophylax > Pelophylax lessonae. Next base: position 836,410,511 of record NC_138768.1, on the reverse strand, counting down.
TAGGGGACAGGCAGCACACTGCCCCTGAGATTCTTGGGGCTCTGCAGGCACAGGCCCAGAGGTGGTTGACACCACGCCAGCTGCAGCCAGGAATGGTGGTTTCCGATAATGGGTCAAACCTCCTGGCCGCCCTTCGGCAGGGAAAGTTGACCCATGTGCCATGCCTGGCGCATGTTCTGAATCTCGTGGTACAGCGGTTTTTGAACTCATACCCAGGAATGCAGGATGTGCTAAGGATGGCAAGAAGGGTGTGCAGTCACTTAAGGCGGTCGTACAGTGCCACTGCACGTTTGGCCGAAGTGCAGCGCGAGTTTCACCTGCCGGTACACCGTCTCGTCTGTGACATGCCCACCCGCTGGAACTCCACCTTGGCTATGCTGCAGCGCCTGTACACGCAGCAGAGGGCCCTCAATGAATATCTCTGCGAGTACGGCACCAGCACTGGCTCAGCGCACCTGGGCTTTTTATCGCTGCGGCAGTGGCTTTTGATTAAGAATGCATGCTCTGTCTTCTCGCCATTTGAGGAGGCCACAAGGATGGTCAGCCGGGACAGCGCATGCATCAGTGACACCCAACCGGTACTGTTTTTGTTGGAGCACACTCTGCGTGGCATTATGGACAGGGCATTGGAGGCAGAGCAGCAGGAGGAAGAGGAGGACTTCCTTGCCTCTCAAGGCCCCCTTTATCCTGACCCCATTATGCCTAGCTCCCAGAGGCCCGAGCAGGATCCAGGGGTGGAAGAGGAGGAGGAGGAGGAGGATGATTCTTTGGGAACTTTTGCAGGCTTTGAGGAGGAGGAGGAAGACATGCGGCAATCTGCCAGGCCTAGTTTGACTCCCTCAGGACACTTCGGAGTAGTACGTGGCTGGGAGGAGGAGGAGCACGTTCAAGATCATGTAGTTTTGAGTGACCCCGGGGAGTCAGCTTCTCAGGCCTTTGCAAATTTGTGACGCATGGCAAAGATCATGCTTCAGAGCCTGCGAAAGTACCCCATAATCAAGGCCATTAAAGAGACTGACCACTATTGGTTGGCCACCCTACTTGACCACCGGTACAAGTCAAAAGTATCTGAGCTTTTCCCATCCACCCAGAGAGTCCACAGGATCAAATCCCTTGAGGACAGTCTCAAGAGGATTCTGGTGAACATGTTCCCCGACTCCTGTAGGGTGCAGGGGCGGGGACAACCTACCATGGACTCTACTGCGGGTCATGAGAGGAGCGTTGGAGAAGGCGTGCGGTTGACGGATGCTTTTCGGTCTTTTTTTAGTCCTCACCGCCCAGGCCTCTCAGCTGCCACATCGCATCGACAGCGTCTGCATCACATGGTGGACAATTACGTCAGGGCACAAAGTGACACAGAGGGCTTTTCATGTGACGAATCCGATCCACTGGCATACTGGCAGAACTGGCCCAGTATGCCATGGAGTTGTTGGCCTGCCCTGCTTCCAGTGTCCTATCGGAACGGGCATTCAGCGCAGCAGGAGGATTCATCACAGACCATCGAACGAGACTCTCCACCGACTCAGTCAACCGTTTGACATTCATTAAAATTAATCAGTCGTGGATATCAAGCTTTGATGCACCCGATGCAGACCTTGTAGACTAGTCTATCGTTGCGGTGTGGCAGCTGAGCCTCAGTTTAAGCCTGGACCAGGGTGCCACCCTCCAACCCTCCTCTCGTTCTGTTTAGGTTCACAGAACCTCATTTTAGTTTCCACTAGAAAAGATGAATTTTTTTTTGGCCTTCTGCAAGACCAGCTCTTTGGGCTTACGTTGGGGAGGCTCCGCCAACACCCAAAACACAATGTTTGCTCACCTGATCCACAGGTACACATCTTCTTAATTTTTTCGCCTACTTCAGCACCAGCTCTTTGGGCTTACAGTGGTATGGCTCCGCCAAACAACAATTTTTGCGCACCTGTTTCACAGATGCATATCATTGCAATTTTTTTCCTTACAAAGACAATTATTGCCTTCATGACCAGCACTTTCATAGGGTTATGGTGTCGTCGGCACCACCAAAGGCCCAATTTTTAAGCATCCTTTACTTCTATTCAAAGTCAAGAGACAACAGTATTCATCCAAAACATCTCTAATCTTGTTCACTGTGCACTACATTGTGGCCCCTACCCCTAACCCTAACCCTCAATGTATCCATGCATATATGTCTGTTTTTTGTAAGAATTCAAGTTAAAGTGCACCAAACACCATTTTAAATGAAATAAAGTGCATCTGCATACATCTTTTGACTTCTTGAAAACATTTGGTAATAATAGCCCCATTGTGAAAATACACCGCTAATTATATCCACATTTAAAGAGACAGCGCCTTTTTCCAAAAAAAACTCTAATCTTGTTCCCAGTATACTGCATTATGTCCCAATCATACACATTGGCTGTGCAGTTGATTAGGAGCAAAAGAAAGGCACGGTTAAGCAAAAAAGTAATTTTTGAAGGTTTGGCATGCTATAATTCTGGTTCTGGACATACTACTGAGCTGAAACTTCACAGGTACACTTTTTAGACCCCACAGACACTAAATTCAAAGAAATCTCTTTTTTTTTTTTTTTCAATAATTGGTTCTCTATCAAAAACGACAATTTTTAAGAACTTTTTTTTGTCTGATTCATAGTCCCTGGGGCATGACCCAGAACCCCAGGCACTTTTTAGGGGCATTTATTAGGTTTTAGGGCTTCAAAATGGTGTTTTTTGATTCCCTAAGTTCGGGTCCCATTGATTTCAATGGGGTCCGGGAATCTGAACCGAACTTTCGGGAAATTCGGGTGTTCTGGTCGAACCAAACTTTTCAAAAGTTCGATCATCCCTACTCGCCATAACACCTTCATGAGCTTGAGGCAGTCCTATTCCAAAACTATGGGCATTCATATAGAGAGATGTCTTTGTACCCTAATTCCTTTTAAAAGATATTGCATGGCTGCAGTATGTGCTTGACTGTATGAACCTTTAAAGAATAGATGTGGCTGAAATATCTCAGCTCAATAATTTGGCGGGGTTTTTCATTTTATAAATTGAGAACATGGAAGACTGGGAAGGAAGGATTTTCCAGGCACATAATGTAATTAAAATCAATATTTAATGAAATCCATAAAACACAAAAGAAAAAAAAAAGAACCAAATAATGAAAACATAATCAATATAAAACCGATTAGGGCACAAAATGGCTCACCAATCGTGTATACAACATACTGTACAGCAGTTCACATGAATTTGATTATACACAAATACATTGCTGTTGAATATATCCTGAATGTAAGAGAAAAGCTATAAATACATCAAGGAGATCCTGTCAATGGTTGGTCCAATAGTAGGTACCGTCCAGCCAGGGTCAAATGATGGTGACAAAGAGTAACAATTCAGCTGCTCAACATGTTTCTCCTCCTATAGAGGCTTCGTCTGGAGCTTAATTGTGAATGAATATTGTGGATAAATTCTGTATGATTGTTATGCAGGACAAAAGTCACCACAGTGTAATTGGTAATTGGTAACGAAGGGACACTCATGGATTGGTCAGAGTTTGGTATCATATGAATGGGGCTGGCCCAGGAATGGTAGACACCTGGCCAGCAACCATTACTTACAAACGCTGAAAGCGTTTTCAATTTTTAGGTTGAGCCCACAAATCAAACGCTGTAGGAATGGCGTTTGAATGTCCTTTGACCAGCTCAGTCTACATGTCCATGGTGTCCTCTCCGGATGGCAATATAATAGCCAGTGGGCTTTTAAAGCAGCACCTGGTAGTGAGGTGGTTAACATGAAGCATTAAGTTGCAAAATGGCAAGCATGGCGATTATTCATTTAATATCCATTTTTCCTAATGAAACAGAATTTTTCCTTTAAGGCTCTTTTATAAAAGAGGTTCATTGTTGTATTTGTTTGAAGGGATGATTCAGGTGCTGTGTAAGGCTGGAAATATGTGTAGCATTGCCACAACAACCTTGACACCTTCTGGCCCCCACCAATGTATATCCTCAAAAGGAAAACACAACATGAACAAAAAACAGCATTAAAATATTTCTATAAATAGTTTCTACCAATAAAAAATAAGAATAATAAAATGAAATAAATCCTATATTAACCAAAGATGTATAAATAAACATAAAATTTACGCACCATCTCAATGAATACAAAACATACAAAGAAAATCTTTATGTGAAACACAGTTCTTCTTTAATACCCATATTTATCACTGGCACTAGCATGACGTCAATTGACTCTTCCTTTGTGCAACACTCCTTGTATTTCTCCACCTACTGAATAACAATCTCACCAGAAGAGTTGGACCCCTTAGAATATGAAGGTCAAACATTCTCAACATCATTCATTCATTCATCATCATCACAAAGATCAGTTTTTAAGCTCATAAACCTTTTGACACTTACAACATCAGATACAAAAAGGGGGTATAGGAATATGGACTTTCATGAAAGTCCATATTCCTATACCCTCTTTTTGTATCGATTTGTTTAGGATGAGGCACAGATTTATCAATTAACCACTTCTGGACCAGAAGGATTTGCCCCTTAATGACCAGGCCATATTTTGCAATTCACACTGCGTTATTTAATGGACAGTTACGTGGTCGTGTGACACTGTACCTAAATAAAATTGATGTCCTTATTTTCCCATAAATAGAGCTTTCTTTTGGTGGTATTTGATCACCTGTGAGATTTTTATTTTTTTGCGCTATAAACAAAAAAAGAGCCACAATTCTGAAAAAAAAAAAAACAATATTTTCACATTCTACTATGTATTTAAAAAAAAAAAAAATTAAAATCTAATTTTTTTTAACATTTTAGGCCAATTTTGTAAACCCAAAAATGTAAAGATCTATCAGCGCAATAAATGTACAATATCAAAAATAAATCTGTGATAAAGCTGCAAACACTACATTGTGATCCCACTACACAAAAAAGCAAACAAATCCAAGGTAAATCATAAATAAATACATGTGATAATATGGTTCAACAATAAAAAAATGTGAAAAAAGTCCATAAAATCCAAATAAGTGATAATAGTGCTAGATAAGCCCCTTATGCCTCGTACACACGGTCAGATAATCGTACGAAAAAACTCGCTTTCGACCTGGTTGCACGATAATCTGATCGTTAGTACACAGCTTTCGACAGCCGATCACAACAGTTCGTCCAACAAAATCCGAAGGGACAAACAGGAAAACTTCTGTCGTTCGATAGCCCCGCGAACGACAATCGTGTAATTAGTACACTATGCGTCCGCTAAAAATCGTTCGACAAACACCGCGCATGATCGGAAATAGCGAAATAACTATAAGCCAGGTTATTATATGTGACATCACTTTCCAAGACGTGGCTACGCATTCTGGTTGCTTTCAAACAATCGTACGACAGAAATCATATGGTTAGTACACATGGTTGCATTCGACATTTTGTAGCATGCTACTTTACTCGAACGATATGTCGTACGATTATCTGACCGTGTGTATGAGGCATTAGGGTAAGTATTTTAAAGTCCACGTGTAAAACAAATAAGAGTGCTGTGATCAATTCATTCCAAAAGACACCTCCATGATTATAAGGATCCGCCACCAGACATACAAGCCTCTCACCGCAGTATCTGACCCAGGAGCCACCCAGGGTCAGAAACAGCAGTCCCCTGCAGGGGTGATATAAAGCCAGCAAAACGATATCTCAGGCGAGTCCAAGATCACGAAGCCCAGAAATCCATAAAACCGGATGAATATGAGGACATAAAACAAACACAATCTAGTGCTCTCTGTCTATAAATCAATCAGCAAACGTTTATTTGAAGAAAGGGGTACTCACATTACACTCAATGGAGTCAGGCAAGGCAAACAAACAAGTCTCCAAGCGAGAGACGAAAGGGAGTGATGTCCGCAGCACGGCCCATTGCTGAAGAAGTCACAGCCCTTACAAGTTAATATGAGCTGTGTTTAGTATCCCTGGATGCAAAATTCAATGCTGAACAATAATCTATCAGTTTCAAGAATGCAACCGGTACATATTGGAAGATATGAATATTGGTATAAAACTATCTGTAGAGGAGGGACCTGATATTCTCATGAACCTAGGACGGCCCATGGACACTCCGTTTTATTGGTCAGGGGCATCTGTCAACATCCCTTTGATCCCAGAGAAAAAGGAAGATGCATAACCAGTAGAGAGTCCTCATGGTACCATCAAAGCAGGAACATCTGTCAAGTTTGAGAACCGATAACACCTGGCTCATCGACTGAACTCTGATAACACCCAGGACATTGACTGCAAGTATTCTTCCTCCTCAAGTCTACCTTATTTTGCTATTGCTGATTTATGTCTCTATTTCTTTGAAACACCCTTTTTCTGTAAATATTTTATTTGCACCAACTTTGACCTTTTCATTATTAAAACCTAATTTTGAAAAGTTTTAACCTTGTCCCTAAGCTCTTAATGTAAGCTAACAAAGAACCTGTCTCTTGAAGAGTGCTACTGTATAGGATAAATCATATGAACATACCTGTCTGTTGTGACAGTGTGTGTTACAGACGATTATTCTAAAATCATAATTGGTATTGCTAAAATTACGAGTTTTCCCATAGTGAGTGGTGGCAGTTAAAGGGCTAATTGCTTAATTAGCCCAGTGACAATCGCTCTCACCCTGCTGGTACCTAGATTGTGGTCCCGCGAGCTGGAAAATCTTTGTGCAGGGTGCAGCGGAGAGTGGCATTGTTACGTAAGTGACAGTGTGGTGTGAGATTGGCTGGTCCTTTGTCACGAGTTAGTGAGAAGGGCAGGTATCTGATACCCGCGTCCGTCACACTCAACTCCTGTCCTCAGGACCCACTAACAGGCCAGGATTGCAAGATAACTGAAATACATCACAGGTGATATAATTTGCTGCTCAATGATTGCAGTATTCTAGTCTGCCTGTTAGTGGGTCCTGAGGACAGGAGTTTAAAATCACTGCTGTAAGTCCTGCCCAACGCATTTCTTAATTTTGACTTCATCAGGGGAATAGAAGAGAAGATTATCACCATGCTCTTTGTTCCTAGCATTTCATATTTAACCTTCGCATTGCCATGATGTATATTCTTATGACCAATGGATAAACTCTTACTTAAAAACTCAATATGTACTTCACACATCTTGGTATTTACTAAACAAATAATTTTAAAAACAATAATATATATCAATAATGATATGTAAAATGAATATATAACATACATACCCCAATATTTAAAATGTGTAAAACATATAGAATTCATAAAACATATATTTCAACTCCATAGCACTCCTAGCATGTAAGCTCTAACAGGCAGAGCCCTCTGATTCCTCCTGTATTAAATTGTATAGTAAATGCACTGTTTACCCTCATGTAAAGCGCTGTGCAAACTGTTGGCACCACTATGTAAATCCTGTATAGTAATAAAAAATAATATAACATGTAAAATATATCAACGTATATCAAATATAGAATACATGAGATATACAGTATGTAACCATCTCTAATTATAAATGTAACCCCTTCCTGACTAGAGAAATAAAATGTAGTTCCTCTATCATATTTCTTTAGTGTTTAGCATGTAAATATCACACATCAGGCTTTTGTGCCTGGAAGGAAGTCTGCAGCTATTGTGATCCAGTGGAATATCAGACTGCTTATACATATTTAGTGTTTTTAACAGGATTTTTAATACAATTTAATTATGCTATGAGATTATCCTTGTGGCAATTATACTTTTAAACGCACCTGATATCAGAAGCATCAAGAGATTGTTGAGTTTCTTCATTCCATATAGTGACAGAGTTGCAACTTTTCTGTTGAGTTTGATTGGTGAGGGAGAAATACACTGAGTGTCGCAAAGGGAGAGTCAATTGCCAGTATGGTAGTTCACTCTGTACTGGTGATGCATATTTTGTGAGAAATTCAAATTTTATATATATTATATTTATTCTCTGAGATGACTTATATATTCATTCATATATTTTTGGCTAATATATGATTTATTTAATTTTATATTGTTGTCGTTTATTAATAGAATAGTTTTATAGAAATATTTTAGTGTTATTATGTTCATGCTATGTCTTCCTTTATTTGTATTGAGGATATATATTGATGGGGAGGTCAAAAGAAGTCAAGGTTGTGGTGATGCTATTCATAGTCCCAGCCTTACACATCATCCCTCTAAATAGATATAGCAATGGACATCATTTAAAGAGCATTTTTATGTGTGGTTAATATAGCATGTATTTTTTTCATTTTGTTTGTCTTTTTGTTTATTGTTGGAGTCTAAATACAGTGAGAATGTTTGCCAGCTGACAAAGAAATAATCAGTCTATCATTTTATTGGTAGGTTTATTTTAACAGTGAGACACAGAATACCAAACAAACAAATCCAGAAAAATGCATTTGAAAAAAGTTATAAATTGATTTGCATTTTAATGAGCGAAATAAGTATTTGACCCCTTCGCAAAACATGACTTGGTGGCAAAACCCTTGTGAGGTCAGGCGTTTCTTGTAGTTGGCCACCTGGTCAGTGTTGCCAACCGCCCATAGATTTACGGACAGCCCGTTAAAACAGGGCACTTTTCTCCTGCCCGTAAATGCCCATAGCGGCGGCACGGTCGGAACTGCGCATGCGCAGCGCGCAGTTCCGGAGATCCCCGAGTTATCGTCGGACGAGTGCCACAGCCCGCCCCCGTCTCTGCCCGTCCGCCGTCATTTTAGTTTTCCCGCCGGCCTAGATCGGCATGTACTAAGGTGTCCTGGATGGATGTCTGGACCTGTCACCCACATGAGCAGCCCTCCCCCCTCCTCCCCGATCAGCTGTGTGATGAAGCCGGGACTGGAGCCGTGCTGGGCACCATGCTGGCCAGTGGCCACTGACCGTCCAATGATCCGCCGCAGGTAAATCAGAGCCGGCTCCTCTCATCTGGATGGAAGGATGAGGGCACACACTGGTCCTGGCATCACGAGGAGATGTTTCATGTAAGTAAGTGTAACTTGTACTGCCTTGGCTTGCCTTCCCTGACCCACGTCCCTGCCTCTGAGTCTCTGACCCCGCCGGACACTGTCACTCCATGCCCTGCCTCACTGCCTGTCACCTCACTGCCTCACTGCCTGTCACCTCACTGCCTCACTGCCTGTCACCTCACTGCCTGTCACCTCACTGCTACTCCTGGACCCCAGGGGAGCTACCTATCTATCCACTCATTTATCTACCAGTACCTGTGTGATATCAGGGGCAGCTACCTACCTACCCACCCATCCGTCTACCTACCTAGCTGTGTGATGTGGAGAGCTAATATGAAGGGGGACATAGGAAGAAACTACTGTGAGGGGGTGAGGAGGACACTTCCATGTCCACGCAGGCTCTGACCATCTCCTGTACCATGTCCGCAGTCTCTGACCACCCCCTTTACCATATCCGCAGTCTCTGACCACCCCCTTTACCATATCCGCAGTCTCTGACCACCCCCTTTACCATGTCCGCAGTCTCTGACCACCTCCTGTACCATATCCGCAGTCTCTGACCACCCCCTTTACCATATCCGCAGTCTCTGACCACCCCCTTTACCATGTCCGCAGTCTCTGACCACCTCCTGTACCATGTCCGCAGTCTCTGACCATCTCTTGTACCATGTCTGCAGTCTCTGACCATCTCTTGTACCATGTCCGCAGTTTTTGACCATCTCTTGTACCATGTCCGCAGTCTCTGACCACCTCCTGTACCATGTCCGCAGTCTCTGACCACCTCCTGTACCATGTCTGCAGACTCTGATGTAAGGGGGAACTCTGTGCTGGCTGGGTTATGGTAACCCAACCTTCATGTAAATTTGAGAAATATGTTTTTTGACTTTTGTTTAACTTTAACACATTGCTAATAGCACCAGCTATATGTTTATAGTTAAAATATTGACATTTGCACTGTTTAGCACTGACAATTGTTATTTTAGGTACTTTTTTCAGTGTCCGTAAAAAATGCGGCTTGGTCAGTAAATTTCATGATTTTTTGCCAGTAAAAAATTGGTGCCGTCCGTAAATTTTGGACGTTCTGCCAGTAAATTTCCCTCCGGGGGGTTGGCAACACTGCACCACATCTCAGGAGGGATTTTGTCCCATTCCTCTTTGCAGATCCTTTTCAAGTCATTAGGTTTTCGTGGCTGACATTTGCTAACTCAAACCTTCAGTTCCCTCCAGAGTTGTATAAAGTACTTGAAACCCATACTTGAGTAAAAGTACAAGTGCTCGATCAAAAAGTGACTTGAGTAGAAGTGGAAGTGCTCGATCAAAAAGTGACTTGAGTAGAAGTGCTAAAGTATTCAACATTTTTTGTACTTAAGTATTGCAAGTAGTTTTTTTTAAAAATGTTGCTACTCAAGTACTGAAAGTAAAAGTACCAGTAGTTTTGAAAAAAAATTGCTACTCAAGTACTGAAAGTAAAAGTACAAGTACTGTGTTATGTAGTTATTAAAGAAAGAAGTCAAAAGTTTGAACATCATATTGTTTTTTATTATTTCAAATGCAGCTTTTATTTACACATATAGTAGCATTTATTTTCGTATGCGCTGATAATACACATGTTTTGAGCTTCATGAAACCTGCCATCTACTGTTCTGGCAGTGGTAATTTTTATAATTGTAACGAGTAACTATGCAGCACAAAAAAAAAATATCGGAGTAGAAGTATTGAAATCATTGAAAAAATGTAGTGAAGTAAAAGTGGAAGTAGGAGAAGTAAATTCTACTCCAGGAAAGTACAGATACCGCCTTTTGGTACTTAAGTGCAGTAGTGAAGTAGTTCTACTTAGTTACTATACATCTCTGGTTCCCTCCACATATTTTCTATATGATTAAGGTCTGGAGACTGGCTAGGCCACTCCAGGACATTGATGTGCTTCTTCTTGAGCCACTCCTTTGTTGCCTTAGCTGTGTGTTTTGGGTCATTGTCATGCTAGAATACCCATCCACAACCCATTTTCAATGGCCTGGCTGAGGGAAGGAGGTTCTCACCCAAGATTTGACAGTACATGGCCCTGTCCATCATCCCTTTGATGCGGTGAAGTTGTCCTGTCCCCTTAGCAGAAAAACAACCCCAAAGCATAATGTTTCCACCTCCATGTTTGACGGTAGGGATGGTGTTCTTTTTTTTTTTTTTTTTTATACACGCAATTTATGCACATCTCTGTTACAGTATAGTTGATACAAATTCTAATCTGTCCACTTAAGTCATACTTTATACACATCATTGAATCAAGTACTTTGTATAATTCTACTCCTATTCCCGCAACATCTTTTCTCACTTCCCCTCCTCCCAATACAACCACTTACAAAGCACAATATCATATTATATTCAGTAATATCATTACTCCATAAGGGGGCCAAAAAACAAAACAAAAAAAAAAACAACTACCCAGCAAGAGAAGAGAAAAAGAAAAAAAAAAGTAATCAGATCGTGCTTATATCTATATTTAACCATACTAGCTTTTGTCACCATTTCAAACCATAACATAATATCCCTTAGTGCTTTTTCTTTATTGATCTCTCAATAAGATGGCTAATAGATACTCTATCCGCCAACCCGTTTCCTAAATCTATCCAGGTTTACCCTCCAATGAAATTATCATAATCTCTGAGCTATTTAAAAGCCAGCCATGCCCCCCAAATCTTGGCAAATTTCTCAGTTGAGTCCTTCGCAATAACCACCGTTTCTTCTAAGTAGCATATCCTATCCACAGATTTCAACCACTCTATGATAGTGGGAACTCGGTCAACCTTCCAATACCTCAGAAATGAACACTTTGGCCGCATTTATTAAGTGCTTAAATAGAGACTGTTTGTACACCATCAATGGACATTCTGCAATATGTAGCAGCAGCATGCCGGGGAAAGTCTCAACTTTGAATTTGTAATCTGTGTAATTATCTCTTGCACCCTAGACCAGAATGTCATTATCAATGGACAGTACCACCAAATATGTATCATATCTCCCCGGGCCTGATGACATCTCCAGCACCTGTCTGTAGTCTGAGGGAACCATTTGTTAATCTTAGACACTGTTGCATACCATTGTGTCAGCACTTTATATGAGGTCTCTTGCAAACGTACACTAACAGAGCATTGATGGGCTAGAACACATGCATTTCTCCATTGGGAGTCTGTAAATCTGACCTGCAAAGCAGACTCCCAGAGATCTCTAAACCTATCTACAGCTGGTGGTAAAGTAGATTGAAGAATTGTATACATCTGTGAGGTAGTTTTATCAATTTGTTGCCCTTTGAGACATATAGACTCGAAATTTGTCAATAGCCCTTTCTCCTTTCTTTGGATGCAAAGAAAGATAACTATGAATTTGTCTATATGACCATAGTGTGAAATTGCTTAAACCCATACAGGATTTTAAACCATCATATGACAAAATTTTGCCTCCATGTATACAATGTGTTACTAGCAATGACCTATTTTCCTCTATTTTAAATGTCTGGGCCATAATGATACTTGGTAGGAATTTGGGATTACAATCCATCGAAGTTAAAGGGCCTACAGAAGTAGAAATAGATGTAGTGCGGATCGCCTTGCGGAATGCCGCTAACGTCGCACCAATTGTCGGGTGCTGTTTCAAATACAAGGGGCACTTCCCCCACTCTATCCAGGGTACTGATCTTAGATCCATTATAGTAATTGAGTCCTCTAACCTGATCCAATCCTTATTATCCCTATGGCAATGCCAATCCACTATCCTTGCCAGATGAACCGCCAGATAATAAGTTCGAAAGTTTGGGAATCCCAAACCACCTTTTTCCTTATCCATCGTCAGATATCTCAAATTTATGCGCTATATATTCCCTTGCCATAGAAATGTCCTCACTTTTGTGGCTAGTTGTTTAAAATATCTCAATGGAATTCTAATTGGTAGTGTATGAAAGTAATATAGTATTTTAGGAAGGAAAGTCATCTTGATTATTGCTGCCCGTCCAAACCACGAACAGTGCTTCAAATTAAATTTAAAGATCTACTGTTATTCGGCGAATCAACGGTAAGTAATTCGCTGAAAACAAATCACCCACTTTTCTCGTAATATTTACCCCTAGATATTTTAGCTCTCTCTTTACCCATTTGAACGAGTTATTTTGTTGTACCTTAGTGTAAATCTCTTTGTGTAAGATTGAGGGCTTCCAATTTTGTGTAATTAATCTTAAAATTGGAGATATATGCAAATTCTTTAAATCTTTCCATTAAATTTGGTATAGATACACGGGGTTGTGTCAGGAAAAACAACAAATCGTCCGCATATGCGGCCAGTTTGTATTCCTTTCCCCCTACTAAAAAGCCCTTTATTGAGGGCGACTGAGTCACCATCTGAATAAAGGTTCTAGGGTGATCACGAATAGAAGCGGGACAATGGGCAAGCCTGTCTGGTCCCATTTGCTATTGCCATGGGTTTAGACAGGGTTCCATTCATTTTTAACCTTGCAGTTGGAGAATGATAAAGGGACATTATCCATGTTAGCATGTGGGTCTGCAGTCCAATATGTTCACACGCTGCTTGTAGATAGTCCCAAGCCACCCTATCGAAGGCCTTCTCCGCATCCGTAGACAGGAGAAGGCCCTAGATCTTCTCTGTTTGTACTCTGTGAATTAAATTTATTGTTTTAATTAAATTATCCCTTGCCTCCCTTTCCCGGCATATAGTCTGCCTCTTCTGGGCCGCTGAGCGATGACATTACAGGACATAATCGATTTGCAAGAACCTTTGCTAATAATTTCAAAATCTAAATTAGGATCTAAATTAGGTAAGGAGATTGGCCTGTAACTTGCACAATCCCCTTGATCCTTGCCCGCCTTTGGGATAACTGTCACAAATGCTTCTAAAAAAGTTTTAGACAGCGGACTCCCCTCTTTTAATGAATTAAAGACCTTGGTCAATGGTCCCTTCAGGACAGAGACAAACGTCTTATAATAATGTGAAGTCAGGCCATCAGGCCCAGGACTTTTACCTGGTTTCAAATCCCTTATTACCACCGTTATTTCCTCCTCTCCAATGGGCCTATCTAAATGTACAGCATCCACATACGCCATCACCGGCATTCCGCTAGTTTTAAGGAACTCTAGGATGGTTTTTTTGCTACCCTCTAACAAATTCGGTAATCTATGCGGGGTAGGTAGATTGTAAAGTTTTGTATAATATTAATGAAACACCGAAGCTATTTCCTCATTAGAATATTGCATTACACCCGCTGATGTTTTAATACCTCCTATCATAGTGGACAAGTTCAGCTCTTTCAACGACATTGCTAATAGTTTGCCTGTTTTATCTCTTTGTTCGTAAAAAATACCCTTTCTGTAGTAAAATGGACCTTGCGTCTTTAGATTTAATATCTTCTGTAGATCTTGTCTAGCCTCCTTTAGTTCTGTAAATATCCTTTCTCCCTGCCCTTGTTTATGATGCATTTCCAGACTCCTTATTTTTGTGTTTAAATCCCTCACCTCCTTCTCTGCTCTCTTTTTATAAATTGAACCTATTTTAATAAATTCTCCCCTCATAAAACACTTATTTGCCTCCCATAAGGTCATAGGTGAAATGTCATCAGTTAAGTTTGTCACAAAATAATCTTGCAAACTATTAGTTAGTCCAAAAAGAAATTCTTGATCTGTCAAGAGTGATGGATTGAGTCGACATAGGCCTCTCTCCTTCCTTGCCCTCGTAAAATCTAGTGTTAAAGATACTGGAGCATGGTCTGAAATTGGTTGAATACCAATCCTTGACTCATGTAGTACTGACAGATACCTTTAAGAGTACAATAACGAACACTAGATTTCATATCCGAAGTATCGAGTTTAGGATCTAAAGGGACATTGAAGTCATCCCCCAGTAGCAGACAACCGGAGGCAAACCACTTCAATTCTTCTGTTACTTTCTTGCAAAAGGCCCCATGTGATGAATTTGGAAAATACACATTAGCAAGCGTAATTTGAGTGCCTTTCAAACTTTCCTTAATCAAACTGTATCTGCCTTCGGGATCTGCCAGCTGGTGGGTGACCTCTAGTCGCGCTGAGCTATTAATTAGAATCGACACTCCTTTGGTTTTTGCCACAATATTAGTGGCATAAAAAGCTACAGGGTAGGTGGGTGATGATAATTTGGGAATACAACCAGTTTTAAAATGGGTTTCTTGGAGAAACACAAATAAGGAGCTTGCTGTCTTAAGCTCCCTAAGGAGAGTTGATCTTTTCTCTGGTATATTTAACCCATGTATGTTATGTGAAATTGGCGTTAAATGGTGGCCCAAGTCTAAATAGGCCATCTTATAGCGAGAGAGAAAGAAAAAAGAAAAAAAAAAGGTTTGGAATAATATATTCCAGAAAAAAGACAAAAGAAAAAAACAAGTTGGTATCGACCTCTAGTTTCGATGTTCCGGAGGTAAGAAAAAAAAAAAAAAGGATAATTTTAGATGTTACTAATCCACTGTTGGGGTAAATGAAAGATGAATAGCAAGAACAACAACAACAAAAAAAAGCGTGACTCGGGGATACCGATCCTAGACTAAAAAATCCACCCCGAGTCACGCTCGGGGATACCGCCAGGGAGGTTAAACTCATTACCTTTATAGAAGACATCTGGGAGCCAGAAATCTTGCTGATTGATAGGGGATAGTGTTGAGCGAACACGGACTGTATTATTCGTGTTCGTACCGAATAATTGGATTTTTGTTACCCGAACACGGACCCGAAAACTTTACTGTATGTTCGGGTAAAAATCCGTGTTCGGTCATTTTATTTCCGGGTTTGTATGTATTGGCGCGCTTTTAATGGCGGGCTTTCAACAGCCAATCAACAAGCGTTTAACTGGTGTGCCTTAAGCCATCCCAGCCATGCCTACAAATGTATTAGTAGCTGTGATTGGCCATCTGAAGCATGTGACCAAGTCTTTATAAGTTCGAGACCGAGCGCCGCTGCGTCATTATGCTGTAGTACAGGGACAGAGCACACATCATACGTGCTGGCTGCTGATTAGGGACAGACAGGCAAAAAATCATATTGTGTCCGAAAAGAATTGAGGGACAGGTCGGAGTGCTGCAGGCAGGGCGAGATATAGGCATTTTAGGGCGAGGCTGGAGATATTTAGGGTCAGTGTTCTACAATCGATTTTGCTGTGTGGGGGGGGGGTTTGCAGTGCCAGCAGTGACCGATCTTATCAATCCTTTTAGGGAGAGGCTGGAGATATTTAGGGTCAGTGTTCTACAATCGATTTTGCAGTGTGGGGGGTGGGGTTTGCAGTGCCGGCAGTGACCGATCTTATCGATCCTTTTAGGGAGAGTCTGGAGATAGGCAGGTGTCAGTGGTCCACATCGATTTTGCTGTGTGTGGGGTGGTGTGAACACAATCTTTTTGCCCACTGAGGAGGAGTGGGAAAAACGTGTTTTTATCAGTCAGTTGTGTGCAGCGTTTTTCCTTCAGTGCTGCTGTGCTGACTGTGATAATACACTGCTGTGTTCACACATGTGCTATTATTGAGTGATTTCAAAAGTTATACACTTTTTTCTATTCCACTATTCAATATACACCCTTGGGTTAAAAAAATTAAATTGTGGCATAGTCTGTACTAATATAGTTAAAAATTACAAACTTAAAAGGGGAATTTTCTTTTTTTTTCCCCTCCATAGCCTGCAGCAGAGCTGACTGATATAAGACACTGCTGTTCACCTGTGCTATTGATAAATCACCAATTTTATATCATATTTTCTATTCCGCTATTCAATCTACACCTTTGGGTAAAAACAATTAAATTGCGGGATAGTCTGTATCGGTACGTGTGAGATACACCTTTCCAATTTTTGGGGCGCATCTCATACTGCCGAGGATTTGAGGGTGCTTCAGTGTGCCTCCTGCCTGTTCTGAACTCCTCCTACTCCTCATCCTGCATTTGGGGGTACAAAAAATAGTAATTTGGGCCTAGTCTGGGTCTCTACGTGTGAGATACATACACCTTTTGATATCATATTTTCTATTCCGCTATTCAATCTACACCTTTGGGTAAAAACAATTAAATTGCGGGATAGTCTGTATTGGTACGTGTGAGATACACCTTTCCAATTTTTGGGGTGCATCTCATACTGCCGAGGATTTGAGGGTGCTTCAGTGTGCCTCCTGCCTGTTCCGAACTCCTCCTACTCCTCATCCTGCCTTTGGGGGTACAAAAAATAGTAATTTGGGCCTAGTCTGGGTCTCTACGTGTGAGATACATACACCTTTTGATATCATATTTTCTATTCCGCTATTCAATCTACACCTTTGGGTAAAAACAATTAAATTGCGGGATAGTCTGTGTCGGTACGTGTGACATACACCTTTCCAATTTTTGGGGCGCAGCTCATACTGCCGAGGATTTGAGGGTGCTTCAGTGTGCCTCCTGCCTGTTCCGAACTCCTCCTACTCCTCATCCTGCCTTTGGGGGTACAAAAAATAGTAATCGCGGCCTAGTCTGGTTCTGTACGTGTGAGATACATACACCTTTTGATAATATTTTCTATTCCGCTATTTAATCTACACCTTTGGAGTAAAAACAATTAAATTGCGGGATAGTCTGTGTCGGTACGTGTGAGATACATACACCTTTTGATATCATATTTTCTATTCCGCTATTCAATCTACACCTTTGGGTAAAAACAATTAAATTGCGAGATAGTCTGTGTCGGTACGTGTGAGATACACC
Organism: Pelophylax lessonae; assembly: GCF_965119305.1. Lineage (NCBI taxonomy): Eukaryota > Metazoa > Chordata > Amphibia > Anura > Ranidae > Pelophylax > Pelophylax lessonae. Next base: position 836,392,803 of record NC_138768.1, on the reverse strand, counting down.
TTTCCAATTTTTGGGGCGCATCTCATACTGCCGAGGATTTGAGGGTGCTTCAGTCTGCCTCCTGCCTGTTCCGAACTCCTCCTACTCCTCATCCTGCCTTTGGGGGTACAAAAAATAGTAACCGGGGCCTAGTCTGGTTCTGTACGTGTGAGATACATACACCTTTTGATAATATTTTCTATTCCGTTATTTAATCTACACCTTTGGGGTAAAAACAATTAAATTGCGGGATAGTCTGTGTCGGTACGTGTGAGATACATACACCTTTTGATATCATATTTTCTATTCCGCTATTCAATCTACACCTTTGGAGTAAAAACAATTAAATTGCGGGATAGTCTGTGTTGGTACGTGTGAGATACATACACCTTTTGATATCATATTTTCTATTCCGCTATTCAATCTACACCTTTGGGTAAAAACAATTAAATTGCGGGATAGTCTGTGTCGGTACGTGTGAAATACACCTTTCCAATTTTTGGGGCGCATCTCATACTGCCGAGGATTTGAGGGTGCTTCAGTCTGCCTCCTGCCTGTTCCGAACTCCTCCTACTCCTCATCCTGCCTTTGGGGGTACAAAAAATAGTAATCGGGGGCCTAGTCTGGTTCTGTACGTGTGAGATACATACACCTTTTGATAATATTTTCTATTCCGTTATTTAATCTACACCTTTGGAGTAAAAACAATTAAATTGCGGGATAGTCTGTGTCGGTACGTGTGAGATACATACACCTTTTGATATCATATTTTCTATTCCGCTATTTAATCTACACCTTTGGGGTAAAAACAATTAAATTGCAGGATAGTCTGTGTCGGTACGTTTGAGATACACCTTTCCAATTTTTCTCATACCGCCGAGGATTGCAGGGTGCTTCAGTCTGCCGCCTGCCTGTTCCGAACTCCTCCTACTCCTCATCCTGATAAAAGAAAGACAAGCTCCAAAACAGAAATATATATCCTAGATGGATATTGAAGTAAAGGTATCCACGTCCCAAAATTCATTAAAAAATAGGAACAAGGAGGGGCAGGGGGACTTTTAAAGGGGATACCGTCATTAGACCAATAATCAAAGTACATATGGGGTAAAAAACAATCTTTATTGGAAGAAACCATCATCATATTTAGAAGAGATTGCTGTATTAAAAACCATAGATACTGTATTGCAAATATTGTAGGTAGCATGCACAGAAACCCAAGGGGTAACATAGGTTTGATGTAGTGATGAACGTTGATGCCCATACACTGGCCCAACATGTTTCGCGGGTGACCGCTTCTTCAGGGGCATATACACAGATAAGGGACATCACAGATGCTACCAGAACAAGAATGAAAAAGAACATGATGAGTGGAACAAAATATCACACAAAACATAATGCAGTACACGAGTATTCATTTGAGATGTAGGGGTCAAAAGGAGAGGCTCACATGAGGCCATAACACCCACCTGCAACCAGACCAATCCCAAAACCTAGAGGACAGACCGGGGATCGCAATTGGGGTAGATGTCCCCCCAGGCGGACATGGGAGCGGTCCAAACCTAAACGAGGCTAGGTAGTAAGGGTCACGATGGTGGCGTGATTGTTCACTATAAAACAAGGTAGGATAAGGAAGAAATTGAATATGTAGAATATCCATATTGATCCTCAAAGTATATGGAAAATTATAAGTATGGGTAAAGAAAAAGGGGGTATATATGGGAAACAATCTTACCGAAAGGTATGTATGTATACATCCCATAATCCATCCAGATGAGAGGGCTACGGGGTGGCTAATGGAAGAGCCTATGCTGGTAAGTAGGAGGGGGGGGGATCAAAAATATATAATCCAATAGCCCTAATCGGGTGTAAGAAAAACAAAAGTTACCATATAAGGTGGATGTTAATTAAAAATGAACAAGGAGTGACACCCAAAGTGTGAGGGAAGAACCTAAATAATGTGGAAGATAATATGGGGAACCATAGTGAACACCATATGTGTATAATAAATACACCTGTACATACACGTGTATATACCATAAGTGTGATGAGATATGTTGAGTGATTTAGAAGTGAGAAAGGTGAGAAAATGGTGGTTGTAGGGAGTCTACAACTTGAAGAAAAAGTGAGGGAAACTAATAGTGGAGATGAAAAAAATGCAAGTGACAACCAACACCGCCATAGATTTATGGCATAATGTGCTGACATGAATAGATACCAAGGTGAGAATATGAACCAAACCGAACCAGTGAAAAATCAAAAAATAATATAATAAATAAAAAACAAAAAAAAAAAAAATTATAAAAAAATAAAAAAAAAAAATAAAATAAACTAAATAACAGTGTGCAGACAAGGGGAGTGAGAAGGGTGAGAAACACCAGTGCGATAAATAATTAGTGATAATCATAATAGCATAGGGAAAATGCTAGATAGTTGTGGTAGAATAAATAATAACAGCCAATGTAGGTGATTACCTGGCAATCCAAGCAGCAAGGTATCCTGTAGCCATATGGACTGGAATGGAAAGAAATGGTGCCTATAAGGAGAACAGCTCCACCCCAAACACAGCTGACACGGCTTCTGTTGAGAGCCGTGTAATTAGTGGCATAATGTGCTAACATGAATAGATACCAAGGTGGGAATATAAACCAAACCGAACCAATGAGAGAACAAAAAATAATAATAAATAACAGTGTGCAGACAGAGGGAGTGAGAAAGGTATAAAACATCAGTGCGATAAATATTAGGGATAATCATAATAGCATAGGGAAAATGCTAGATAGTTGTGGTAGAATAAATATTGATGACCAATGTAGGTGAATACCTGGCAATCCAAGCAGCAAGGTATCCCGTGGCCATATGGACTGGAATGAGAGAAATAGTGCCTATAAGGAGAACAGCTCCACCCCAAACACAGCTGACACGGCTTCTGTTGAGAGCCGTGTAACTATGCTGTGTCCGGGGCCGACGCACCGAATGCGCATGCGTGATAGCCAACGCATGTCTCATGCGCCGGGAAAGGAGCGCAGGCGCATAGTTGGTAGCAACACATCGTCAGCCAATGGGCGGGCAAAGGGCCGATTGCGGCCATATGTGTCCACGAACAGAGGGAGATGAGTTGGTATCCAACTCAGGGACGCACAACCCTTGTGGGGAAGCAGTCCCAGAGGGGCGTCGCATGCCCGCCAATGGGGAGCACCCAATACGATCCTGCCACCTCCAATCAATTGGAGGTTCATGATGGAAAAGGTCATGTCCTATAAGGGTTGGGATGGACATGGTGGGGAATGGGTTTGCCAAGGGGCTCCCCATAGTGACCACAAACATTTACAAAATAACAAATATACATATGACATTGCACTAGAATATAAAATAAACAATAAATATATAATAAATAGGAAATATGTAAATTAAGTGGTTATATAAATAAAGGACATCCAATAAATCAGAATGACTATATAGATGTATATTTGGGACATCAAGTCCCAAATTCTATAGCTAGATAGACTAACCTGGTAAGGGTCTTGATCTAGCCGATTGAAGTGAATAATGGATCAAAGGGGAAAGGGGGAAGGGGATGGGGGCGTGGGAGAATGGACAAGGGAGGGAGGGAGGAATAGAATATGGGCCATGGAGTCTACCAGACTCAACCCAGCAGATCCATAATTGCACAAAAAAATAGAGTAATCAAACATAAATTGGTATATATATAAATGATTATTATTATGCAGGTTTGGTAGAGCTGTCAAAAATGGAAAGGGCCCCGGGTGTGTTATCCACCCAAACATATGATAAAAGAAAGACAAGCTCCAAAACAGAAATATATATCCTAGATGGATATTGAAGTAAAGGTATCCACGTCCCAAAATTCATTAAAAAATAGGAACAAGGAGGGGCAGGGGGACTTTTAAAGGGGATACCGTCATTAGACCAATAATCAAAGTACATATGGGGTAAAAAACAATCTTTATTGGAAGAAACCATCATCATATATAGAAGAGATTGCTGTATTAAAAACCATAGATACTGTATTGCAAATATTGTAGGTAGCATGCACAGAAACCCAAGGGGTAACATAGGTTTGATGTAGTGATGAACGTTGATGCCCATACACTGGCCCAACATGTTTCGCGGGTGACCGCTTCTTCAGGGGCATATACACAGATAAGGGACATCACAGATGCTACCAGAACAAGAATGAAAAAGAACATGATGAGTGGAACAAAATATCACACAAAACATAATGCAGTACACGAGTATTCATTTGAGATGTAGGGGTCAAAAGGAGAGGCTCACATGAGGCCATAACACCCACCTGCAACCAGACCAATCCCAAAACCTAGAGGAAAGACCGGGGATCGCAATTGGGGTAGATGTCCCCCCAGGCGGACATGGGAGCGGTCCAAACCTAAACGAGGCTAGGTAGTAAGGGTCACGATGGTGGCGTGATTGTTCACTATAAAACAAGGTAGGATAAGGAAGAAATTGAATATGTAGAATATCCATATTGATCCTCAAAGTATATGGAAAATTATAAGTATGGGTAAAGAAAAAGGGGGTATATATGGGAAACAATCTTACCGAAAGGTATGTATGTATACATCCCATAATCCATCCAGATGAGAGGGCTACTCCTCATCCTGCATTTGGGGGTACAAAAAATAGTAATCGGGGCCTAGTCTGGGTTTGTACGTGTGAGATACACCACCGTTTTGTAAAATTTTTCCTATTCCGCTATTCAATATACACCCTGTTTGAGTGTAAAAAATTAAATTACGGCATAGTCTGTATCGGTACATGTGAGATACACCTTTTTAAATTTGTTTGGCGCATCTCCTTTCACCGCCGAGGATTGCAGGGCGCTTCAGTTTGCCTCCTGTTCCCAACTCCTCCTACTCCTCTTCCTCATCCTGCCTTTAGGGTACAAAAAATTGTAATCGGGGCCTAGTCTGTGTTTGTACGTGTGAGATACACCGTACTATAAAATTTTTCCTATTCCGCTATTCAATATACACCCTTTTGGAGTGTAAAAAATTTAATTACGGCACACTCTGTATCGGTACGTGTGAGATACACCTTTTAAATTTGTTTGGCGCATCTCCTTCCACCGCCAAGGATTGCAGGGCGCTTCAGTTTGCCTCCTGTTCCCAACTTCTCCTACTCCTCTTCCTCATCCTGCCTTTAAGGTACAAAAAATTGTAATCGGGGCCTAGTCTGTGTTTGTACGTGTGAGATACACTGTATTATAAAATTTTTCCTATTCTGCTATTCAATATACACCCTTTTGGAGTGTAAAAAATTTAATTACGGCATAGTCTGTATCGGTACGTGTGAGATACACCTTTTAAATTTGTTTGGCGCATCTCCTTCCACCGCCAAGGATTGCAGGGCGCTTCAGTTTGCCTCCTGTTCCGAACTCCTCCTACTCCTCTTCCTCATCCTCCCTTTAGGGTACAAAAAATTTTAATCGGGGCCTAGTCTGTGTTTGTACGTGTGAGATACACCGTTTTTTATCCTTTTTCCTATTCCGCTATTCAATATACACCCTTCTGGGGTAAAAAAAATTAAATTGCGGCATAGTTTGCATATTTGACTGTGAGATACACCCGTGCGATACTGTTGTTGTTTTGTTCTGCTATTCAATAAACACCTTTCTAGGGCAAGATCATAAATTACAGAAATATGAGGAGACCGTCAAATAGGGGCCGTGGTGCTGCTGGTAGAGCTCCTGTGGCAAGGAGAGGACGTGGTCGATCTGTGCCAGCTACACGCACAAGTGAAACACCTTCCTCAAGTGTGAGTAGGCGACAGAACCTGCAGCAGTATTTGGTAGGGCATCATACGCCTCTAGAAGTGATGAGGCCAGAACAAGTAGAGGCGATAGTAGATTGGTTTGCTGCTGACAGTGCCTCCAGTTCCTTCACATTGTCTCCCACCCAGTCTACTGCAGAAAGGTCAGAGTTGGCACCTGCAGCCAATGTCCAACCGTCTTTCACCTCACCCCCTTGCAAATCAGGCAAGCAGTCTGAGCCCCAAGTCATACAACAGTCTCTTCTTCTTTTTGAGGACTCTGTCAGCAGGGTTTCCCAGGGCCATCCACCTAGCCCTGCCCCAGAAGTGGAAGAGATTGAGTGCAGCGATGCCCAACCACTTATTTCTCAAGATGAGTACATGCAAGGACCATCGCAGCACGTCTCCGATGATGACGAAACGCAGGTGCCAACTGCTGTGGCATTCAGAATTGTGGAGACCGACAAGGAGGGCAGGGGTGAAGACTGGGTGGAAGATGATGTGGAGGACGATGAGGTCCTCGACCCCAGGAAGAGTAGTTTGGAGGAAGAGGCGGTGGTCGCACAGAGCCACCAGCACAGCAGAAGAGGGAGCAGGGTGCAGAAGCGGAGCAGCCGTGCCCTAGACACTACGCCTGCTACTGCCCAACGCAGCAAGGGAACGAGCGCAGCAAAGCCAGCTCAAAGGAGTTCTCTAGCGTGGAAGTTCTTCAGAAAATGTGCTGATGACAGGACACAAGTGGTTTGCACCCTGTGCAATCAGAGCCTGAAGCGAGGCATAAACCTTCTCAACCTGAGCACAACCTGCATGATCAGGCATCTAAGTGCAAAGCACGAGCTGCAGTGGAGTAGACACCTTCAAAACCAAGAAACGTCTCTGGCTCATCCTGCTTCCTCTTCTGCTGCAGTCTCGGCCTCTCCATCCACATCTGTAGTGATACCGGCACCTGCCACCCCACAAACAGACGATCTGTCAGCAACACCACCACCTGGGTCACCAACCATCTCCACAATGTCCCGTGGAAGCGTTCAGCTTTCCATCTCCCAAACACTTGAGAGGAAGAGGAAGTACCCCCTTACCCACCCGCGATCCCTGGCCCTGAATGCCAGCATTTCAAAATTCTTGGCCTTTGAAATGCTGTCATTCCGTCTGGTGGAGACGCACACAGTACGTCGTGCCCAGCCGCCACTACTTTTCCAGGCAAGCCATCCCTTCCCTGCACAACCAAGTGGGGGAAAAAATCAGGTGTGCACTGCGCAACGCCATCTGTGGCAAGGTCCACCTAACTACCAATACGTGGACCAGTAAGCACGGTCAGGGGTAAACGGCACACTGGGTAAATGCAGTGGCGGATGGGCCTGAGGCGGATAGCAATTTGGCGCATGTCCTTCCACCACCGAGGATTGCAGGGCGCTTCAGTTTGCCTCCTGTTCCTAACTCCTCCTACTCCGCTTCCTCATCCTCTACCGCCTCCTCATCCGGTCAGCGTAACACCTTCACCACCAACTTCAGCACGGCCAGGGGTAAACGACAGCAGGCAGTTTTAAAACTTGCCTGTTTGGGGGAAAAAACCACACACCGCGCAGGAGTTGTGTAGGAGCATGGAACAGCAGACAAATGAGTGGTTGCTGCCAGCGAGCCTCAAGCCCGGCCTGGTGGTGTGCGATAACGGGCGAAATCTCATAGCAGCTCTGGGCCTAGCCGGTTTGACGCACATCCCTTGCCTGGCGCATGTGCTGAATTTGGTGGTGCAGAGGTTCCTTAAAAATTACCCCGATATGTCAGAGCTGCTGCAGAAAGTGCGGGCCGTCTGTGCGCACTTTCGGCGTTCTTACCCTGCTGCTGCTCACCTGTCAGCGCTGCAGCGTAACTTCGGCCTTCCCGCTCACCGCCTCACCGCCCACTGCTGGAACTCCACCTTGCACATGCTGGAAAGACTGTGCGAGCAGCAGCAGGCCATAGTGGAGTTTCAGCTGCAGCACGCACGCGTGAGTCGCTCTGCAGAACAGCACCACTTCACCACCAATAACTGGGCCTCCATGCGAGACCTGTGTGCCTTGTTGCGCTGTTTTGAGTACTCCACCAACATGGCCAGTGCCGATGACGCCGTTGTCAGCTTAACTATCCCACTTCTATGCCTCCTTCAAAAAACAATTCAGGCGATGATGGAAGAGGATGTGGCACAGGATGAGGAGGAGGAGGAGGAGGAGGATGAAGAGGTAACATTTCCAAGGCTTTGAGGGCAGTCATTCGCAAGGGGCTCCGAGGGTGGGTTCCTGCACACACAAACGCCAGGGACACAATTGTCCAGCAGGGGCACAGTTCTGGAGGATGAGGAGGATGAGGAGGAGGAGATGGATGAGGAGATGGAACCATGTTCACAGCAGGGTGGCGCTCAGGCCAGCTCATGGCCATCACTGGTGCGTGGTTGGGGGGATACAGAGGACACAGACGATACACCTCCCACAGAGGACAGCCTTTCGTTGCCTCTGGGCAGCCTGGCACACATGAGCGATTACATGCTGCAGTGTCTCCACAACGACCGCCGAGTTGCCCACATTCTAACTTGTGCTGATTACTGGGTGGCCACGCTGCTGGATCCCCGTTACAAGGACAACGTACCGTCCTTAATTCACTCACTGGAGCGTGATCGCAAGATGCGCGAGTACAAGTGCACGCTGGTAGACGCGATGCTGCTGGCATTCCCACCTGACAGCGGGGCCACAGTGGAAGCACAAGGCCATGGCAGAGGAGGAAGAGGTCGCCGACGCAACCAGGGCACCGCCAGCACCTCAGAAGGCAGAGTTAGCATGGCCGAAATGTGGAAAAGCTTTGTCAGCACGCCACAACAAACAACAGCACCAGCAGCTCATATGGAACATCTTAGCAGGAGGCAGCATTTCACCAACATGGTGGAGCAGTATGTGTGCACACGCCTACATGTAGTGAATGACGGGTCTGCCCCCTTCAACTTCTGGGTCTCCAAATTGGGCACATGGCCTGAGCTTGCCCTTTACGCCTTGGAGGTGCTGGCGTGCCCTGCAGCCAGTGTATTATCTGAACGGGTATTTAGCACGGCTGGGGGCGTTATCACAGACAAGCGCAGCCGCCTGTCCAGAGACAATGTGGACAAGCTCACGTTCATTAAAATGAACCAGGCATGGGGGCGTGGCCGGGATGTGAAGCGGAGCGGTCGCACTGTGCTTGAGCTCCGGTCCTCAGTGATCTTTATCTTCTTCCAGCCTCTCTTTTTCCAGCTCCGGCACCCCACTTACCTGCACCCTGGGTTCCAGAAGACGGGGGACATCCACGCGGCTTCCTCCGCTGTCTCCGGGGAAGCTCCGCTCCGGTAAGAACTCTGGTGCTTCGGGTCCTGTCTCCAGCGCGGCCATCTTGCCCACGAGGTCCTCCATCTCCAGGATGGCAGCTGGCTCTCAGCAGGCTCCTAGCTCAGGGGCGAGCAAGGATCCGTCCCTATCCGACATTCTGGAGGCCATTAAAGCCTGCAAAGACACACTTACAGTCAAGATGGACTACATGGCGACGGATATCAGCTTGATCCGCCACGACTTAGATAAATTTCGGTCCAGAATGTCGGAGGCGGAGGACCGTATCTCCCAGTTAGAGGATTCGACCCGGGCGGACTCCAGGGATCTTCATGCCCTCCAACTGCAGGTCCGGGCATTGCAGGATCGGGCGGAGGACACCGAAAATCGGCTGCGGAGGAATAACATCCGGATCCTGGGCCTACCAGAGCGGGCGGAGGGCTCCCGCCCTGCGGAGTTCGCTGAGCAGTTTCTCACCTCCTTGCTGGATTTGGGGGATATGCCTCCGACGTTCGTGGTGGAGCGTGCACATCGGGTTCCCCCGGCGCCCCCGATCCCGGGAGCCCCCCCCCCCGCCCGTTTCTGCTCCGACTTCTGAATTACCGGGACCGAGACCGCATCCTCTCCGCTGCCAGGACGAAGCCGGATCTCCGCTTTGAAAATGCCAAGGTCATGTTGTTTCCCGACTATTCCCCGGAGGTCCAACGAAGACGGCGTATGTTTACGGACATCCGCAGGCGGCTGCGGGAGAAGGGGGATCAAGTTTAGCCTGCTTTACCCTAGCCGATTGCGGGTGATAGATGGAGATCGCACGCGCTTTTTTGAGGATCCGGAGGCGGCGGCTGCCTGGCTTGACGTCCGTTAACCTCCCTGCTTGATCTCCCCCGGGAGTCCTGTACCCGGTCGCGGTGCTCCTGATCCCCTGGATGCCTACACCTGCAGGTTTGACCACCTTTCTCCTTTTTGTTACCCGGGCTTGTGACTGTCCCCCCCCCCTTTTGATCCTTCCCCATGTCCCGGACTGAGACTGGTTGTCGATTGCTCCTACATCCGCAAATCTCCTTGAACTGGCACGGTCCCCCCCCCCCTTTCCCACTTCCTCCCCCCTGTTGGTCGGTGCCGGACGTTTCTTTTTTGCCCTATAGCACGGGATCCTGTCTTGCTACGGATCGGAGCCCTGCCCAGGACTGACGTCGGGAAGACTCACCAAGAGTGCCGCTTCCCTCCTGGGATCTTTTTGAACTGACGTTGTTGGGGGTCCCCTTGGTGGACTGTCGCAGACTGACCCCCCTCAGAACTCTGGCCGGGCCTCTGCTCCCGCTCCTACTCCCACGAGGGGCTTGGCTGGTTGATGGCTGAGCCTGCTCGCACCGTTTTCTCTTGTTCAGGGTTCAAACTGTCCCCTGTCCCCCCCACTGTTAGGAGGGGGCTGGGGTACAGTAGGGTAAAGATGCTATGTTGGGGTGTTTTGTTCTCCCCCCTGGAGAACTGCTTGTTTTTGTCTTTTCTTTATTCTTTTTTTTTCTTTCTGTTTTGTATGTGTTTATCTGGTACATGGTCTGCTAGGCCTTGCTGCTCCCTGGGTCCCTATCCTGATTGGGTTCCCTCGGGGGTGCTCGCATTCCACATGTTACATGATGGCGCCTTCTAGATTATCCACTTTCTCTGTGATTTCGTGGAATGTTAGGGGCCTTAATTCCAAATTCAAGAGGGCTCTCCTATTTCAATACCTCTCACTAAAAAGGCCATGGGTACAAAAGTCCTTTCATGCCTCTTACTCTATGTATGCCAGAGGGGTCTCCATTCTGATTCGGAAATCCTTGCCCTGCGAGGTGGAGGCGGTACATACCGACCCCTCTGGTAGGTATGTGGTATTGGTGCTCACGATGTGGAGACAGAGGTATGTGGTGGCGGGTATCTATGTGCCCCCGCCGTTTAAAGCTGAGGTCCTCTACACCGTCCTGGAGAGAGTGTCCAAATACTGTCCGGCCAAGGTGCTTCTCCTGGGGGATTTCAATGCCATCCTCTCCCAGGACCTGGATAGACCTGTGCCACCCAAGACCTTCTCCGGGGACCTTCTCCGTTGGGCCGCGGGGCTTCAGGAGGTTTGGCGTTGGAAGTACCCTCAGGAGCGAGCCTATTCCTGTTTTTCGGCCACTTACAAAACGGCGTCCAGGATTGACTATGGTTTCGCCAATCCGTCGATGTTGCTGGATGTGGAGGGGGTCTCTTACCTCCCCAGCGGCTTGTCGGACCATAGTCCCCTGCGGGTCGTCCTGCGGACGGGGTGTGATCGTGACGGCTCCATGTGGCGTCTCGGCGCCCATTGGGTCGAGCACCCTGATATTGTGACTCAGACCCCATCCGTGATTCGTGAGTATTGGGACATCAATGCGGATACGGCCTCTCCCGGGATGGTGTGGGATGCCTTCAAAGCAGTTACAAGAGGTCATTACATGTCGACCATCAAAGCTGTCAAGGTGCGCCAGGTGCTTACGGTGACGACCCTGGAGTCGGCGGCTGAGGAGGCCTCCGACCGTTACGTTCGGGACCCCTCGGCAGTCAACTTTGAGGGGTTGCAGGCAGCCAAACGGGACCTGCATCTCCACTTGGCTGAGGTCGCCAGGCTGTCCATGTATCATGCTAAGCAGAAGTTCTTTGAGCACGGGGACCGAAATGGGAGGCTGCTGGCCACCATGTCTCATCATGATACCCCCCTCACATTGGTGCCTGAACTTACCTCCCCTACGGGGGAGGCGATCACCTCTCCGACGGGGATACTGGAGACGTTCCGGACTTTCTACTCACGGTTATATGATACTACCCTCCCGGCTGACCTCGGCCCGTTGGTCCTGCAGGGGCTCCTGGACCCCGTGGCTCTGGGCTGGCTGTCTGACTCGGAGCGTGTGGGTCTGGTTCGGCCGGTCACGGCGGAGGAGGTGGAGGTGGTGATTAGGTCCATTCCCAGGGGCAAAGCCCCAGGCCCTGACGGGTTACCTATTGAATTTTATGGGACTCACGTGGGGGTTCTGGCCCCTCTCTTGGCAGCATTATATAATGACTGTCTGGAGATGGGCTCTTTGCCACCCTCTATGGCAGAAGCCCATGTCATCTTAATTCACAAAGCCCCTAAAGATCCTAAATTATGTGCTTCTTACCGACCGATTGCCTTACTTAATTGCGATCTAAAAATCCTCACCAAAATCCTAGCCTCCAGGCTTCGGCCTATCCTCCCCTCTGTGATTGACCAGGACCAGACTGGGTTTATGGCCCGTAGGTCTACGGACATTAATATGCGCAGGTTGTTTACGAATCTACAGACGCAGCATCTGAACGCTGGCACGAGGGTGGTGGCATCTCTAGATATAGAGAAGGCATTCGACTCGGTGGAATGGCCCTTTCTGTGGGAAGTGCTGAGGAGAATGGGATTCCCCCTTTTGTTCATCCGGTGGCTACAAATTATATACCGTTCCCCCAGGGCGCCGATCCGTCTTGGGGGCCGGTTGTCTGCCCCCTTTTCACTGTACAGGGGCACGCGGCAGGGCTGCCCGCTCTCTCCGGCCTTGTTCGCCATCGCCATGGAACCTGTGGCTGAGGCACTTCGGACCTCTCCGGAGGTTCGGGGGGTGCGTGTGGCGTGGCTGGAGGAGAGGGTGGCTCTGTACGCAGATGACCTTCTGTTGTTCCTGCAAGATGCTGGTCCCTCCCTCCGGGAGGCCCTGGATATCCTGGATGGTTTTTCCAGGGTCACGGGCCTGCGGGTGAACTGGACCAAGTCTCAGCTGCTGGCGATCGATGGGGCTGCACGTGCTGCCGCCCCGTCAGATCTCGAGCTTCAGTGGGTTGATAGTTTTGTGTATTTGGGGGTGAGAGTTTCCAAAGATCCCACGGCCTTTATCTCACTGAATCTTGACCCTGTTGTGCGGGATATCAGGGCTAAACTGAAGGCATGGGAGAACCTCCCTCTGTCCCTGCTAGGGCGGGTGAACCTGGTGAAAATGAAAATCCTCCCCAAACTGACGTATCTCTTCCGCCACTCACCACAGTGGATCCCCAAAGCTTTTTTTGCTAATCTCAATAAGCTCTTTTCCTCCTTCTTGTGGGGCTCCCGCCCTCCCAGGTACAAATTCTCCACGCTTATGAGATCTCAGTCTCAGGGGGGTCTCGCCTTCCCAGATTGCCACAAATATTTTTTGGCCTCCCAACTGGTCACTGCGGTGTGGTGGTTGTCTCCTGACGCCTCCAACTCCGCGGTGGTGACGGAGGCTGCGGTGCTGGGGTCAGTGGAGGCGTTGACACACTTGCTTTTCAGGGGTCTCCGGGCTCCGTATCCTTTGACTTCCTCCATGCGGACGACGATTAGAGCCTGGCGCCAGAGCCTGGCCCTGGAGGCCTACCCCGACACCGCAGTCTCCCCCAATGCACCACTGTGAATCAAATCTACCTTACCTCACCTCTACTCTCTGCCGGATCCGGCCGCCTGGACCAAGTTTGGTATTAAAAGGGTCTCGGACCTATCCTCAGACCTTTCCCTTCCCACATTCTCCCGCCTCCTTGAATCTCACGGGTTGCCCTCATCCCACTTGTTTCGCTACCTGCAGTTGTCCCATGCCTTCAGGGCCCAGTTTCCGCAGGGGGGGGGGGGGGCGGTGCAGTCGGACTTGGAGCGGGTTCTCCGGTTTGACTGTTCTGACCGAGCGGCTTCCGTTCTGCATGCTCACCTCCTTCGGGTGTTCTCTCCGGAGCTCATGGGTCTCTGGGAGCGGTGGACCCGGGATGTTCCGGAGTTGGATGCGGAGGACTGGCAGCAGATGTGGGATTCCCCGTTCAAGATCTTGATCTCACTCAGGGACCGTATGGTACAATATAAGATTGCACATCGGGCGTATCTTACCCCTCATCGCCTGCATAAGATTCATGGCTCTAACTCCCCAGGAGTGCTGGCGCTGTGGCAGCACTCCTGGGGACTTTATTCACATCTTTTGGACATGCCCGGCCCTGGCGGACTATTGGTCGCGGGTGTTCGCAGCGGCCAGAGGAATATTGCAGATATCGATCAACCCCACTCCGCGGTTGGCCCTCCTGGGCCTGCTGGATGATCTGCTACCCCGGGTGGCGGACCGCACTCTCCTGGGTCTCATACTATTCTACGCCAGGAAAAATGTTGTTCTTCACTGGAGACAGCGGTCTCCCCCCCGCTTCGGCGGTGGAGGGCGCTGGTGGATTCAGTTATACCATTGTATAAGGATACGTATACTCACAGAGGTTGCCCCAAGAAGCATGATAGGGTCTGGGCCAAGTGGCTGGCGGACTCCGCAATCCCGATCCTTGCTGAATGCCTGGGTGGGGATGCCCCGGCCGATGGCTAGTTGCCAGGGGGACACGGAGGAGTCCCCTCGTTTGGAGCCTGGTGGGTCCCCTGTATTGGTGTATAATTTTTTGTACCTTAACGTGTATTTATTACGTTATGACTGCTGTTTCGGTGATTGCTTTGCCCCTGCGTGGGCGCCCCCCTCTGAATGTATTTCTGTTTCCAGCGCATGCCGTGTGTGGCGAGGCTGGTTGGTGGACCTATTGTACCAGTGTTTGTCTATGTGTTGTTAACTTGTTTAAAACAATAAAAAGATTTTCAAAAAAAAAAAAAAAATGAACCAGGCATGGATCCCACGGGACTTTTCCGTACCTTGTGCAGAATAGAGATGGATACCGACCTTACCCAGCCATTGTTCTATTTTTGATCTTTCTCACTCTTTTGGGGTGTACCCTCATTTAAAATGACTGAAAAAAAGCAGTGTTGGCTACCTCGTCCTCCTCCACCGCCGCTTCCACCTACACCGCCCATAGGTGTGCGCAGCCTATTGCATTAGGGTGTGCACCCCAAAGTTTAAATACACATGCATGTGTTTGCCTACATGTACATGGCCCCGATATATTACTCTCCCTGCTGGCAAAGTGAAATAGAAGTGTGTGGCACTTCTCTTATGGCAGAGCAGGTCCGAGGGAGATCTTTCCCATCTCCTCACTGGCAAACAGAGCGATAATGCTAATGTGCCCTAGGTGATTAGGGTGTGCCCAGGCACACCCGGCACACCCTGTGCGCACGTCTATGACACCGCCACATCCACCACCACCTCAACCTCCCTCCTACTCCATATGGGCCTCGTCCTTCACAGATGAAGAACATTTTTTTATTTTTCAGGTTTTTTTTTTTGTTGTTTTAAGTTATTTCCCTATCCACATTTGTTTGCAGAGCACTTGCCATGCTCTTAACTAAGTTTTGCTGCCATTTGCAGCACTCTAGCCCTTTCCTTTGGTGTTTTAGAGCCATTTTAGTGCCTGAAAGTTCGGGTCCCTATTGACTTCAATGGGGTTCGGTGTCCGGGTAAAGTTCGGAAAAAGTCCGGGACACGGACCCGGACTTTTTTTTCAAGTTCGGCCGAACTTGCCGAACACGGACATCCAGGTGTCCGCTCAACTCTAATAGGGAATCAAATACTTATTTCACTCATTAAAATGCAAATCAATTTATAACTTTTTTAAAATGTGTTTTCTGAATATTTTTATTGTTATTCTGTCTCGCACTGTGAAAATAAACCTACCATTAAAATTATAGACTGATTATTTCTTTGTCAGTTGGCAAACGTACAAAATCAGCAGGGAATCAAATAATTTTTTCCCTCACTATATAGGGACATTTGGGTGCTGTTTTTGTTTGTGATATATTCTTAATTTACATTTACCTTCAAAACACCATCTATAAATTAGTGTTTCTTTAGTAATGCAAATGTTTTCATATTTTTTTTATTTTTATTTTATTTTATTGGTAGAATTTATTTATGGAGACATTTATAGTAGGTGCTGTTTTTGTTTATCTGAAATATTTCTTGAATATAAATCTACATGTATTTAAAGAATATTGTTTTTTAAAAATAATTTAAATATATTTTTTCATTTTATTTTGTTTTTGTTTATTGGTAGGATTTATTCATAGAGACATTTGGTGCTATTTTTGTTTATGTGATATATTTCTTAGATACCAGTTTATATATTTCTTTAAAACAGTATCTTTAGAATAGTGTTTCTTTAAGAAGTTGTAAACTCATAATTTTTTTTTTTCCAACCTGAAAGAGAAACACATAATGAGCTAGTATGCATCGCATACTAGCTCATTATGAAATACTTACCTTAGAACGAGCCCCCGCCGTGCCGCCCGCTTACCTGTATGATGGGCGACATGTTCAGTCGCCCGTCTTCCGGGATCGCGGCATCCGGCCATCTGATTGGCCGGACCCACAATTACGTCACTCCCGCGCATGCGCGCGGGAGCCGACGGTCACGGCACGGGGCTCTGAAGGAACGACACCAGAGGCCGTTCCTTCAGAGCGCATGCGCCAGTGATGTCACTGGCTGCATTTAAGGTAAATGTCTCCTAAACGGTACATGTTTAGGAGATATTTATAGTACCTATAGGTAAGCCTTATCATAGGCTTACCTATAGGTAAAAGTTGCAGAGGAGGGTTAACTTCCTCTTTAATAATTTAAACTTGTTAATTTTTTATTTTTTTAGTTTTACTGGTAGAATTTATTTTTAATGACATTTGAGTGCTGTCTTTGTTATATAGTTTGTGGATAATAATTTACATGTATCTTCAAATCAACATCTATATAATATTTTTTCTTTAATAATTTAAAGATGTTGATACATTTTTACATTTATTTTGTTTAGTTGATTGGTAGAACCTATTTTTAGAGACCTTTGAGTGATTTTTCTGTTTATGTGGTATATTTCTTGGATACGTTGTATCTACAAAATAGGGTCTATAGAATAGTGTTTTTTTTATAGTTTAAATATTTTTATATCTTTTTAATTCTATTTGGTTTTAGTTTATTAGTAGAATTTATCTTTAGAGATATATGGGCATTGTTCATGTGATATATTTCTTGGATGCCAATTTGCATGTATGTGCAAAGCAGCATCCATAGAATAGTGTTTCTTTGAATATTTTTCATATATACTTTCTTTATTATTTGGATTTTTTTTTTCATTATATTGATTTAGGGGGGTAGGAATAGTGTGGTGTTGTTGAAAACAAAAGAACTTAGAAAATGGCCTTGAACAACCTAGAGTCTGCATAGAACAAATACAAGTGAAGCCTGATGAGTAGCAATGACAGTCAAGGCTAGAGTATTATTTGGCTTTGTACATATGACATAAAAGCACCTACAGTATACTTTGCACAAAAGAAGTGCAGATTTCTAGGACCCAGTCACACAGTGCTCATCCAATTGGACAATGCATAAAACAGCAGAGTGAGGAATAAATTACAAACAGATTTGTATATTTTATATGTGTAAGGACCCTTATGAGTATTTTTCCTAATCGTAAGCGGAAAGGTTCAGGAGAGCAGTATTTTCAATGTAAAATTAAGACCAAATACGCAGGAACTTTGTACAGTAATTTTTGTTGTTTTATGACGTGTCACCCTTCCATGTGCTCCTTGCTTCAAAGGCCAGTTATAGGTTAGGGTGGTTGCCATTTGTTTGTACTCATGATGAATTGGTGAGGGGCTGCAATGGATACCTTCGCTGTCATTTTACTAGTGGTGGCCCGTCCATCGGGGGCGCCACCCCCCATCCATGCGTCCGGCCCCCTAATCTACATGCAGGGCGCCGGACGTATGAATTTCAATGTTTTTTTTTTAAGCAGCTGATTAGAGCCAGAGGCTCTAATAGGCTTCAAAAAAGGCTGGGCTCGGGGCGCAGAGCACTGCGCCCTGAGCTCACCCAGTTGTGTGACAATAGCGAATGAATATTTGCTGTTGCCACACTGATTCTCTTCCCAGCCAATCAGGAAGCGGGTCCTGAGACCTGTTTCCTGATTGGCCGAAAAGAGAAGGCATGCTATTGGCCAAGAAGGGGGGAGGAGACGGCCGCCGAGAAGGGACATGAAGGAGCCTGAGGGGGAAGCCACCACTGCCTGTCATTCTGGAGAAAAAAGGTAAGTAAACTGGCGTGCAGGCAGGCTGGCGGGGGGGGAGAGATATGGCGGTGCAGGCTGGAGTCCGTCTGCCGTTCCCCCCCCCCGACTGATGGAGCACCAGCCGCACTGCTATTGCTGGGTGCCTAGGGTGTCCCTATACCTTTATGGAGGAGTGGGCTCCCTTCAGGCCTACCTGCCCTTAATCTATCCATTCTTATATATGTACTGAAACTTTGGAGAGTCTCAAAATGTATTTTTGAGTTAGGACTGCAGTACACTGGGGTGTCGTCCTTTGGAGCTTACGCATATATTTGCAATGTGGGCAAACTATACCCCTTGTTTTAACTTGAACTATTAGACAGGGTTAATTTGTTAGTTTGTTGCAGGCTGGCTGGTAAGCAAGCTGGGAATTTTTGTTTGTTGTTTTATTGATATGCGTCGCCCTTGCATGTGCTCCTTGCAGCAAAGGCCAGTTATAGGTTGAGGTGGTTGCCATTGGTTTGTAGTGCAATGTACCTGTCACATGTAAGTAATAAAGTCCCGGAGGTGACATGCACCTAGTTGGACCAAATGCAAAGTTTGCCTGCACCTTTTACAAAGTTTCCGGAATTCAGCTTTAATGTTATAGCATACAAAGTCATCTTAGGCCCTTCTGACCCGCTGAGACAGTACTTGTGTCAGCCAATCACTAGACACAAACACTGTCACATGACAGAGCGAGTGGTGCCATCGCCTACCCCTTAGTACCCTACACTAGGGATTTTGTTATTTGCTGCAATGGAAGAAGTAGCAGAGAGATGGCACTGGCAAGGTGAGTATCAGTGTGTAGGGGTAGTTACCCTGTGTTCCCCTTCTCATTGGGCGCCAATTTAGGTTCACATAAGAGGCCTACCCTGGGGTGGTTTCTTCTGGGCTACACTAGGCACCTTGAATATAGTACTTTAAAGTAGTGGCATAGCAGTTGGAGAGGAAGCCAAGAGGAACATAGTTCCTCCATAGTTTCCTGGATTACTGGGGAATCAATCCAATTGGATGCTGCCGCCCCACGTGATTCTAGCATTGTCAGGTAAAGGTAAAGGAAGGAGGTCCTGATTCCCCTATATAGAGCTTTAGTGAGACGTGGGGGATACAACATATCAAGAGCAACTTCAGTAACTTAATGTGTACAGTCTGCAACAAAGAAGGGAAAGGGGAGACATGATTGAATGGTGTGTATAGGACCTCTGTAATGCTGATCTGCTGCCATCACTATCGAAGATGGACCTACTCACGGAGAGAGTGCCAACAGCAGCTCCTCCTGAAAGAGATTAGCCCACCTTCCTGGCGGAATTCCAGCATTGGCTTCTTTGCGTATTTTGTAGCTCTTAGTGGTCCTGTACTCTGTAGAATGCCCTTTATCCATAGGTGCTCTGGATTCGGCAGTAGTCTGGACGAACGTACTCTGGCAACGACAACATGTCTTGTAGAATGCGGACCCTGGATTGGACCCCTGTCCCTATTTTTATACAGCACTGGACCAGTGAATAGAACCCAAAAAAGCCCGCCAAGAAAGAACTGGGAAAACATGTTAACACTAACCCTCCCAGCTGGGGCAGCATAAAACTCAGCTTGCTTACAAGTATGTTGGGGGGGACCCCTGAACAGGCATTGTTATAATGTTTCTTTAGAGGATTCTGTGCCTCATTATATCTTGCCCATCATCATAACCAGGAAGTGGAGCATTAGTCAACATTGTTACTATGTTGCTGGTATCACCGAGTACCTGTTACTTTTCAACACAGAGGAAGGTGAGGGTGATTTATATTAATGATAAATAACAGTCAGAACCAATAAGGCCCTTTGTGCTTTATTATAAAGTCATTCTATCTCTGTCTATTTTAGAGGCAAGGTTTCCTTTAATAGTACTGTTGAGTGTTAACCTAGCAATACATGGTTAAGTAAAAAAAAACAGACCAATTCCCAAATCTACACTTTTGATCTGTAGATCTACTTCTGTTTAACCACAATGGCCACACATGGGTTGAAATTTAGCCAGTCTTTGCCGAACCGGATGAATTCTGATCCATGCATGGCCAGCTTTAAGGTTCAGGTAAAGGTTGGGGTTGGTTTAGGGATTAGTGATATTTTACAGGTCTGCGTGATTGTTTTACACACCGAAATCCCCCATACAAAACAAATCAGCATATTATTAGAACAATCAGGAGATGGAATTTTAAGAAAGTAAAACCGTCAAAGTCTTGTTAAAAATGATGTGCTATATGACATCACAACTCCGCCTTGGCTCTCCACTGCGTCCAATCAAAGAATGCTTTTCATGAATTCTCTAAATTGTGCCCATGCTGAGAGGCTGACCTCCTGTGTTCACAATGCATCAGGCTGGCTGTTTGCCACGGGACTAGAAAGCAAGTGGAGATCCCTGGAGTAGTGGTTTATACTTCACTGATTTCTAGTTTCCAGTGGCATTGACCAGGTATGGCCAAGGTGGGCCAATGTAAGTACGTTCAAATGTACCATGCTTGGAAATCTTCTTTATGTGCTCTCGGGTCATTTACATTTCTTCCTTTGCTCCTATTTAAAAATCTTTCTTCACTAGTTTATATCTATGATGTATAAGGGCTGATCTTTCTGTTTTTTATATAGAACAATATAGATTTATCTGTTTATTGATTGTATGAGGAGGAGCTGAATAGCTGTACAGTGATAATTATTGCATTGGGAGAAAAGACATGGTTCAATATTGTACAGATGTGTGATCTAACATCAAGAATCAATGTTGGAATTATTGTCAAAGATTCTCTTCATGGTCTTCAACTGACCCTATCTGTGCCTCAACTCCCTCTATCTCCACAGATTTCCCTCTGTTAGGTTGTATATAGAAACCTGTACACATAACTCTTTAATATAACTGTATATTGCATGGAAAGTAGACAGGGACTTATCTCCGAAAAATAAGGCTGACCCTTGGGGATATTTGGCATTTATGTTGTAGACTAATGGTCCCCAACAAAATGCTCAGGAACTAAATGGGGCTTTCCATGGGTTTGCTGTGTACATGTGTATATGAGCACCTTTATAATCTATTTTCCTATCCTTTTCATTATATTACATATATACGCTCTTGGCTTACATCATCTAGTCTCATTGCCTCATTATATTCTCTGGAGTAGTTACCATACTTTTTGTTTCCATAGGTGTGAGGACCTGTTTAAGGATTCATGGTATTTTGACATTGTAAATGGGTTAAATAATTTGTCTGACTTGAATTTGATCAAAAATCAAGTAACCCCTTGTCTCAGCCCCATACCCACCTCCAAGCACAGTCCCTCGTTTCCACCCCCTACTCACCTCCCAGTATCACCTCTTTTAGAGAAAATAGAACCAAGTATCATTTTGTGGTGCTAAGTAATCTGTATGAAATTTAGTAAATCAGTAAATGGATCCCATGCAGCCAGCAACAATAGCCCCACCCAAAGCAAAAATACAGTAATAAACTTTTTGGAAAAAAAAAAATACAGTAGATCCCCCCCCCCCCGCAATAATAGACGTTCCCTACAATAACAAATTCCCCCAGCAACAATAGACTGCTTGCAACAAAATACAACAGATCAACCCCAGGAACAATAGATCCCCAGCAGCTATAGATCCCCCCAGCAGCCAGCATTATTAGACCCCCAAGCACCCATCAACAATAATGTGAACCCAGTGTTGCAGCGCTGCTTAGAATAAGTAAAAATAGTGAAATAAATATGTAAACTTGTGCCAATGTGCACTTTAATTTGCAGCAAGCAGCTTGTGATTGCACAGACACTTTTCCAATGTTTTATTTATTTTCTTATTTATTTTTTTATTTATTTATTTTGCACAATACCATAAGCACGAGGTTATACCGACATACACCCATCAACAATAGACCCCTCCCTCAACAGTATATTCCTCCCAGCAACAATGGACCCACTAGCAACATAATACCCCGCCTCTCCCGAAACAATAGACCCTCCAAGCAACAATAGATCTCCCAGCAGCTTGCATCATTGGACCCTTCAGCACACCCCACTACCCTGTGCCACTGCATACATTCAGTGCTGGGGGTGACGGAACTGCCAGAGGTTTGCCATAATGTTGAATATTTTGGCAGACTTATCTGCCAAAGAAACCTCCTCCAGTGATTTAGTGGGTGTGATCTTCCTTGTCACTCTAACATCTTTGCCTGGTCTTCTTCTGGATTCAGCATCTTCAGCCATCTTGATTGGCTGTTCAAGGATGATGTAACTTGCAGGCATGCACACCGGAATTAATTTATCTTGGCACCAAAGGCATGCCAAGAATAAACAATGAGCTGCCCTTGTGCGGTGCATGTCAGACATACAAAAGGGCAATTTATTATATCTGTCCTACAGCAACACAGTGCTAAACAGGAGCAGTGTGATAAGTAACAAGCACAGATTTACTACAGGGTTACAGCTTGAGTCAAAAATTCCTCTCTCAAATGATCTAAAGCAGCAAATTCCAAAACCTATAAACGTATATCAATAAATGAAATGAAAAAAGGAAAACAGTATTAATGGGATAGCCACAAAGTATAGCAAAGATTATTATTGTATCTTAAAGTGCATCAAAAGGACCTGTTTAAAATCCTATTGTTCTATGTAGTTAAAATAGACAATGCTGTCAATAAATAAGTAAACACTAACAGGTATGCAACAGGTACCCTATTCAGCAAAATACTTTAACATCAAGATAAAAACAACCCTAACCTGTCCATTATTGTAATAAAATGACTACACATGCAACAACATATTGTCCAAGGCACTAGATAAGGCTTCACAGTTCAAACGAAGCACAATGGGCTGTAAGATAAAGCTCCAGGTGTAGTTTTGCATGGAGAGACAGTGAGTCCAAGATTATAGCACACAGTGTACTTTAAAACTCCAATGGGTTTAGTTTTCTTAGATCGCCTCTATAGACAATCCAGTCTAGCTGCTGCCGAGTTCCCCTTATCTGATCAAGTCTGTAAGATAAAGATGAAGCTAACCTATTGTTTTGGCCATAAAAGACCGATGAAACATCTTGGAAAATACGTATCAGCACGAAAAAGATCATCGGTCCTGAGGCTGCCATCTTTTTCTTTAAAAACAGATGCATTGCTCAAACTAAATGATTTTATTGTGCCAAATAAGAGTTTAATAACTTTGATGATGTTGAATTTCTGTACACATCATGGGTAGGCAATCTTGACACTCCAGCTGTTGTGGAACTGCAAGTCCCATGAGGCACTGCAAGCTGACAGCAACAAGTATGTCTCCCAGGGGCAGAGGCATGATAAACATGGTATACTGTACATCTATCCTGCATGAGGTTGGAGTAGCTGCTGTAAGATGTTTTTTTTCCATGTATTTTGCAAAAAACATGGTTAAAGCGGAGTTCCGGCCATGAAAAAAAATTTTCAATAAAAATACCCCCGGGACAGTCAGGGCTAGTACATTCCACAATGGATAGCCTCTGTACTGTCCCGGGTCGCACTTACCTGCAAGAAGAAATACTTACCTTTAAAATTTCTTCTCCAGCGTTGCCATCTCGGATGTGGGCAGCTGAAGCCAGCGCGATCCTCTTCTGCGTCCTCTTCCGTGTCCTCTTCTCCCAGAATGCGCCTGCACCGACCCCGCTCGTCACTTCCGGTGCGGCGCCGCATTCCTCCACAGCTTCTGGGCATGCCCAGAAGCTGTTTAGCAGGGAATGCGGCGCCTCACCGGAAGTGACGAGCAGGGCCGGTGCCGTCGCATTGATTCCTGGGAGCGATGAAGTTCAGCTCCCAGGAATCATTGCAAACCGGAAGTGACGGCGCTGCCGCGGCCGCCGAGGGAGGAAGTGGAAGAAAGGTGAGTATATCTTTCTGCAATAACAAGGTAAGTAAAAAAAAATAAAAATTGTAACTATCCATTTCCTTTTCAGGTGACGAAAAGCAAGCGGATGGCCACAAAATCGATTATGTCGATTTTGTGGCCGGAACTCCGCTTTAAGAATAAGACAGTGTTGAATATATTGGAGAGGCACCAGATCTAGGCTGAGGATGTTGAATGCAAATAAGAGGAACATGCATTTTACCTACAGTATATGGTTGATGAAAGTATTACCTTCCTGGACTTATCTCAATTGAAGCTGATCAAGTACTTATACAAAGCCCACCAATGGAAACATGCTCCTCCATGCCACCATCTACCTTCCAAAATCACTTATTTAGAAAATTCCGACTGGGCAGTACTTTTAGTTGAGACATGATTGTACATATGTGACCCAATATAAAAAATAATCCTAGGATCTAACAGAGCACTACTGACAGAAAGGCTGCGCACATGGAGTACTGAGAAGGAGCAGATTAAAGGCTAAAAAAAAAGCAGAGGTGAACTAATGGTAAGGTAAGATAAAGCTAAAGAGACATGTGCATACATTAGCTTAGTGGTCCAATGTAGCTGCCCCTGGACAAAACTTTAAAACATTTTGGAAAAATGCTGGCATGTTCTTACAAGGCATTCTCAAGTGACTGAAATTGTGGGTCCACACCCATTATTGGAGGCACAAAGAGCTAAGAATATAAAGGACCATTTAGAATGCAGTGAATTTTCTGGCTGTTAGAAATGAAATTTGGTTTGCTAAGACAAATATCATATTGTTGAACTTGTGCTATCGGCAAATATGTGGAAAGAAACAAAAGTATGATGGTACAAAAAAATTGCACATATAGCCTTAGTTAATTGCAGAACATCATGGTAAGTTTATCAAATGTGCTATCCTTGTAGGAAAACATCATATAGGGAAAACTAAGAGTGAATTACCCATAAGAGTAAGGCAGGGCTTGACATATCCCAGGCATCAGGTCCCCACGAGGAGTAGAAATTGCATCCTGGCGCTTGGGCTTTTATCAGCCGTCCACATCCACCTCCCACTTGCCGTCCATGTCTGGGAGGGTATCTATTTGCATCCTCCCAGAACCCTGCCCCCCCCTTTCCCGTGCAGCCTCATCAGTGCCCATCAGCGCAGCCTCATCAGTGCCCATCAGTGTCTATAAGTGCTCATCAGTGCAGCCTCATCACCACACATCAGTGCAACCTCATCACAGCACATCAGTGAAGAAGAAAAACTACTTATTTGCAAAATTTGTAAACAGAAATGAAGGAAAAGGTTTATTTTTTGACATCTTTGGCATTTTTTCATTTGTTTAGCAAAAAATAAAAAACCCAGCGGTGACTAAATACCACCAAAAGAAAACTCTGTTTGTGTTGCATTACCGTGCAATTGTCATTCAAAGCTAGACAATGCTAAAATCTGAAAATTGGCCTGGGCAGGAAGGGGGGTGAAAGTGCCCTGTAGAGAAGTGGTTAAAAAAAACTGGCTCCTAACGTTTTTAGCTGCCTCCTAGATTCAAAGCAAATTTGTCAAGCCCTGAAGTAAGGGAACACGTTGAGGATGTACTCTCTCAAAAATCCACCAGT
This sequence comes from Pelophylax lessonae, assembly GCF_965119305.1. Taxonomy (NCBI): domain Eukaryota; kingdom Metazoa; phylum Chordata; class Amphibia; order Anura; family Ranidae; genus Pelophylax; species Pelophylax lessonae. Next base: position 836,367,244 of record NC_138768.1, on the reverse strand, counting down.
CCCATTGCTCAATATTTTGGTGAGTTACATGATTCCAGTTCTAAGGGTCTACAAGAGAAGGGAATATATCATCAAAAAATTGCCAATCAAAAAGAAATAATGCACATTTACAAATTGGAAACTATGACCCCAAAGGGTCCTAAGTATAGACTTGGGCTTTAGAAGTTTCTTTGACTTGTTGATATATAGTTGGGAAAATAGGTATAGCTAGTTTTAATTCTATTAATTGTTGGCATTAGCTGTGGTAACTACCAACTGGCCTATTCCCTGTTGAAAGAAGTTAGTAAGAGGAAGTCATAGATGACGACAGTCTAAAATGGAGATTGATCAGATGATTACCATAGCTTTGTCCTGATACAGTCCATTCTATGAATGTAGTGCCGCAGTGGTGAGAAACACAGACCGAGCTGCAAACAACTCACGTTTACCGGCAGTGTCCAATATGGGTGACATGGTACTACCATGATGTCCTGATCGGTTCAGCTGTATACACAATACCAGCAACTGGTGTCAAGGTGCAGTTTATTGCCCAACCACCACTTTGTGGAAGCAAACTTATAAAGCTGCAGTGGAATGGTTAAGAAGGATCATGGTGTTTATCTATTATGTCTAGTAAATGTTCTATTTATGAACTCATTTGGGTGAGTTTTACTGCATATGATATGTGCAAGTGCACTTACAAGATTCATCTTTATATTATGGATTAGACCAGATAGTCACTTGGGCACTCAACGGTAGATGGGATGGATTGTACTAACGGCCTGTAACGTTCATGCGTTTTTGTTTGTGGATGGATTTACAGCTGCAGAATTATTACACTCAGTAGCCTTGTAGAGAATCTGTTGAACAACATATCCAACTCTCTGGACTTCATCACCGTGTACAGCCTTTTATATACTATATATATATTAGTAGATGTTTACTTGGAGGGATAGAGTATATGAGGATATATAGATGAGAGACAGGCTATTGTATGGTGAGCACTAGAAGTAGTATAGGAGAGTTGCAGGTGATGGTAAGCAGATAGGTTCTGGTGTCAAGTATAGTGCAGATGGTAAGAGGACACAGATGGAGTATACTTTAGACAGAGTAACCTAGTGCAAGGATAGTTCAAGGTAGTCCCAAGAGCTAACAGTCTTATGCAGATGATAGTAAATAGATAGATATAGATAGTCTTGGTAATTGCAGTAGATGACAGTAGGAGATTGGTTAGTAAGAATCCCCTGCGGGGTACTTATCACTTAGACAGGTTAGGAATAACAGTGTCCATTGGAGAGGGGTGATCCCGTAGCGGGATACGGATCACCAGCGAGGTTTCCGGCTTTAGTTCAGCAAGGAAGGTATGTCAGCAGCTCCGACTTCTCAGGCGTAGGTGCGATGAACATGTGGGTTTGAACGAGCGATGAGTGAGAGCAAACCGGCGATTGAAATAGCCGCTCATAGCGGCGCTCGGCAGTGATGTCATCCGTTCTTAAAGGTGTATGCGTCCTTTGTTATACAAGATGGGACGCAAGGAGAGGAGAAATATAGGAACAAGGGTACCATAGGTACCGGAACATTACAGTACCCCCCCCTTAAGGCCGGCTCCGGAAGGCCTCTAGAACTGGTTTTTCCGGATATTTCGAGTGGAAATTGCGAATCAGTCTAGGGGCATGGATATCGGAGGTATCCAGCCAGGTGTCATCTTGGGGCCCATAATTCTTCCATCGTACAAGATACTGGAGTCTTCTTCTATTGAAACGGGAATCCAAAATTTCTTTTATCTCAAATTCTTCTCCACCCTCCACTTGTACAGGAGGTGGAGGTGAGATAGTAGGCCTTATTCCTTGGTTAGGAACATGGGGCTTTAGTAGAGACACATGGAAGACAGGATGTATCTTGAGGTCTACTGGCAATGTGAGTTGTACTGCAGCTTTTCCAATAAGCTTCTCTATTGGAAAAGGTCCCAAAAATAGAGGTCAAGTTTTTTACTAGGGATCTTTAGTCTCAGATTTTTTGTAGAAAGCCAAACAAGATCCCCAATGACATATTGGGGAGAGGGTTTCCTACGGAGGTCGTAGTATTTTTTTTGTTGGCTATGAGCATGAGATATTGTATTGTTGAGTAATCCCAGAGAATCCTTTATCTGGGCAAGATAATCAGATGCTACTGGATTACTTGATGGTAAGATACGTGGAGGAAGGAGTTTGGGATGAAACCCATAATTCAGGTAAAACGGACTTTGCTTAGTAGTGCTATGAGTAGCGTTGTTATAGGCGAATTCCGCCAGTGGGAGGAGATCTGCCCAATCGTCCTGTAGATACGAAGTATAGCAACGCAGGTACTGTTCAATGCACTGGTTAACTCTCTCTGTCTGTCCGTTGGCCTGAGGGTGGTAGGCAAAAGTAAGGTTACGCTCTATTCACAGTATCTGACATAGAGCTAGCCAAAACTTTGAGATGAATTGTGAACCACGGTCAGACAGCAGTGTTTTTGGAATACCATGTAACTTAAAGACATGTTTCACAAGTAATTCCGCTGTTTGTTTGGATGAAGGTAGTTTTCGGATAGGGGTGAAATGTGCCATCTTGGTCAGATGGTCCACTGATACCAAGATGGTGTTGAATCCTTTGAAAGGTGGTAGTTCCACTATGAAATCTAAGGATACCACTTCCCACGGAACCTGGGGTATCGGTAAACTACAAAGTAATCCTGATGGTTTTGTGTTGTCAATTTTAGACCTTGCACAGATATCACAAGATGAAACGAACTTTTTTACGGTTGTCTTCATGTCTGGCCACCAAAATTGCCTAGTGAGTAGATTGAGAGTTTTAGTCATACCCATATGTCCTGCCATAGGTACATCATGCGACAATTCTAAGATCTTGGTTCGCATAGTAGGGGGTATGTATAATTTATCGTTGTAGTAGAGGAAGCCTTCTGCGTCAGTAGTTAGTTGTGGTGGAGGTGAATCTAACCCTATGCTGTGCAAAATCTCCTCCTTCAGTGAGCGAAAGACTCCGATAATACGTTCAAGTGGTATTATAGGAACTGAGGGAACCTCAGTGCAATCTTTCTCGGCTAGTCGTGAGAGTGCATCCGTTTTTTTATTTTTGTCTGCGGGCGTGTAAGTTACTAAAAAATTTAATCTCAGAAAGAATAACGACCACCGTACCTGCCGGTGGGAAAGAGTTCTATTAGTCTGAAGGTATTGGAGGTTTTTGTGATCAGTATATATCAGAATTGGCAATTGAGTGCCCTCAAGTAGGTGTCTCCAATTCTCTAATGCCAGTTTTATGGCTAATAACTCCTTCTCACCTACTGGGTAGTTCACCTCGGGGCTACTTAATGACTTTGAAAAGAAAGCAACTGGGTGAAGAGGTGAGGTGTTTGTTGGTCGTTGTGAGAGAACTGCTCCTACTGCCATATTAGACGCATCTACCTCCAAGATGTATTGAAGGGATGGGTCTGGATGGCATAGTATGGGGGCAGTAGTAAAGCTTGATTTCAGCAGAGAGAATGCTTCATTTGACCAATTAAATGGTCTCTTCGTGCTTGTAAGTTGTGTGAGAGGTTTCACAATCGCAGAGAAGTTCTTAATGAATTTCCTATAGTAATTAGAGAATCCTAGGAACCTTTGTAATGCTTTGCGAGTGGTTGGCACAGGCCAATCCAGAATGCAGGATATTTTGCTCATGTCCATTTTGATTCCACTTTTAGATATAATATATCCTAGGAATAGTACCTCCTCTTTATGAAACAGACATTTCTTTGCTTTAACATATAAGTTATGTGCAAGTAGTCTTGACAACACAAGTCTCACATGTTTTATGTGCTCAGGTAAGGAATGAGAATAGATAAGTATATCGTCCAAATATACTACCACACAAACATCAAGCAAGTCTCGGAATATCTCGTTTATAAAACGTTGGAAGGCTGCGGGGGCATTACATAGCCCAAATGGCATTACAAGGTACTCAAACAGTCCGTATCTGGTTCTGAATGCCGTCTTCCATTCATCCCCTTTGCGGATTCGAATTAAATTGTATGCCCCTTTTAGGTCCAATTTTGAAAAGAAAGAAGCCCCACGCACCTGTTTGATAAGTTCAGGAATAAGAGGTAAAGGATAACGATCCTTTATTGTGATGGCATTTAATTGTCTGAAATCAATGATAGGCCTAAGGCTAGAGTCCTTATTGCGGACAAAGAAAAGCCCAGCAGCAGTGGAGGAAGTAGAAGGTCGGATGAATCCTTTTGCCAAGTTTTCATCCAGATACTCCTTAAGGTGAGAGAGTTCATCCTGTGAGAGAGGATATACATGTCCGTAAGGCAACTTGCTATTAGGGAGCAGATCGATACAACAATCATAGTCCCTATGAGGAGGTAGCATTTGAGCGTTTTTCTCGAGGAAAACCTCCGATAAATCTTGATAACATTTAGGAATAATGTCATCTGGCAGTACAGACAGGATCCTATCATGTGTGGGGAGGTTACAAGTCGTCTCGCAATAGTGAGAAGAGAAGGCTAACGTTCTTTTTTTCCAATCGATGATTGGTTGATGTATGTGTAACCAGGGAAGTCCCAAAATGATTGGAAAATGTGGCGAAGTTAATACATCAAAGGTGGTGGTCTCCACATGAGACTCGTCAGCAGTTACAAGAAGTGCCTGTGTCTGACTGGTGATAGGACCAGAGGATAAAGGGGTACCGTTAATAAAACTAACGGAGACAGGTTTGGGTTTTGAAACAATAGGTATTTTATTAAGGGAGACAAAACAAATGTCAATGTAGTTTCCACAAGATCCTGTGTCAATCATAGCCTTGGTGGTGATCCTAGTTTGGTCCCACTGCAATGTTAATTGAGCAAAAAGATAAGGATTAGAAAAGGAAGTTGTGAGTCCCCCTAGCAAGACATTTGAACACTCACCCTCTTTTCTGCGGACAAGAGGACAATCGTTTACCAAATGATTCGGGGATGCGCAGTACATGCAAAGATGTTCGGTTTTCCTCCTGGCACGTTCAGAAAGGGTCAGAGGTGGACGTATCATTCCTACTTCCATAGGAGTAGGGTCAGCAGGCAACATCCGAGAAGGACTGGAAAATGGTGAGCCCATCTTCTCAGCCTTTCTTTCTCGTAGTCGTCTGTCAATATTGATACTGGTCTGGATCAGTCCCTCTAGAGTGCCAGGTAAATCCGCTCGGGCGAGCTCGTCTTTAACGGCCTCAGATAGGCCGAGTCTAAACTGCGTTCGCAAAGATGTGTCGTTCCACCCTGAATCAGGGGACCATCTTTTAAAATTCGCCACAAAATCTTCAACAGGTCTCCTTCCTTGTTTTAGGGCCCGTAACTGGGTGTCAGCGGTACTCTGCTTGTTGGGGTCTTCATATAAAGTAGCAAGTTGTGCTAGAAATAAGGGATAAGAATTAAGGAGTGGATCATCCTTTTCAAAGAGAGCATCTGCCCAGGCCCGGGGTTCACCCGTTAACCTCCTAGGCGGTAATCCCGAGCGTGACTCGGGGTTGGTTTTTCATATCAGGAGCGGTAACCCCGAGTCACGCTCGGGGTGGATAGGCAGAGAGCGCAGCGGTGTTCTCTTACCTTATCCTGGCGATCCAGCAGAGAGTCCCGCCGCTCCTCCGTCCACCGTCGGTCTGATCACTTCCTAGTTCCGTTCCCTGCAGCAGCAATGCTGCATGGGAGAGGAACTAGGGAGGGAAATTAAAAAAAAAAAAAAAAAAACGTTGCACAAAACACATTTTATATTATATATATATATATATATATATATATATATATATATATATATATATATGCATACATACATATATATGCATATATATATATATATATATATATATATACATATATATGCATATATATATATATATATATATGCATATATATATATATATATATATACATACATATATATATATATATATATATATATATATATGCATATATATATATATATATATATATACCGGTATATATATGTATGCATATATATATATATATATATGCACACACACACATATACATATATATATATATATATATATATATATATAAAATGATATTATTGATTCAATTATAATTCATGCGTTATATATTACACATATATATATATATATATATGTGTGTGTATATATATATACACACATATATATATATATATGTGTAATATATAACGCATGAATTATAATTGAATCAATAATATAATTTTATATATATATGTATGTATGTGTATATGTATATGTGTGTATGTGTGTATATATATATATATATATATATATATATATATATATATATATATATATATATATACACACACACACATATATATTTATATATATAATATATAATGCATGAATTATAATCTAATCAATAATATAATTTTATTATATATGTTATATATTAAATAATAAAATTATATTATTGATTCGATTATAATTCATGCGTCTGTGTTTCAAATTTATCACTAGACTCTTGTTTTGGTCAGGTTTAAGTCAGTAATTACTAAGAATTGTAGGCCTATAATACATAACGCCAAATTTCCATGAAAACAATTGTACCGCTTTTGGTATGTAATTCCTGACATAATCATACCGCCAGGGAGGTTAAATAGGAGATGATGGTACAAACCTTAATTTGATCAGTGGTGTAGGTTAGAGGTTTTAACAAAAAAAAACAATTGACATGCGTTTTTAAATTCACGGAATTTGCTCCGATCACCAGAAAACACTATAGGAGGGTTTATCTTAGGCTCACGGGGCTGAGCAGCAGGAGGCTGTGTGAGACGGCCAAGCTGCTGTCTCAAGGTTTGATTGTCATTTTTTACCTCTGTAAGCGCATGGATCAATGCATCTACTTGTTGTTTTAATTGTACTACATGAGTGGATAATTCTGCTGAATCCATATTTTTTTTAAAGGCTCGTTCAATCTGTAACGTTCATGCGTTTTTGTTTGTGGATGGATTTACAGCTGCAGAATTATTACACTCAGTAGCCTTGTAGAGAATCTGTTGAACAACATATCCAACTCTCAGGACTTCATTACCGTGTACAGCCTTTTATATACTATATATATATTAGTAGATGTTTACTTGGAGGGATAGAGTATATGAGGATATATAGATGAGAGACAGGCTATTGTATGGTGAGCACTAGAAGTAGTATAGGAGAGTTGCAGGTGATGGTAAGCAGATAGGTTCTGGTGTCAAGTATAGTGCAGATGGTAAGAGGACACAGATGGAGTATACTTTAGACAGAGTAACCTAGTGCAAGGATAGTTCAAGGTAGTCCCAAGAGCTAACAGTCTTATGCAGATGATAGTAAATAGATAGATATAGATAGTCTTGGTAATTGCAGTAGATGACAGTAGGAGATTGGTTAGTAAGAATCCCCTGAAGACGTCTGAACCAATGACGAAACGCGTTAGGTGGAACGCACGCCGTGACGTCATACGTTGTTGAGTGGAACGCAAGCCGGAACTACCGCTCTCCACTCTCCAGCACACGTGTATGACGATCCTGTCTTGTTTGTCTGTCATTTTTGGATTGAGCACAGCTTTTTTTCTATTTCACTTTGCTGGATATTGTTTTGGAAGATGTGGAAGTGTATGACACCTGCTTTTATCAATTTTGGAGTTTACGGATTTGACCGTTGAGTGTGCAATATTGTTTTTTTGGTGTGTGCAATAAAACTTTGAAAAGCAATACCACACTATCCATTTATTCCCCCATCACGGCTTGTGATTGGAGGTGATTTGCAGGGAATACATCTCATACTTTGGCCCGTGGTTGGAGGAGACTCATCCCATGGTGGATTATTAACCGAACGGCCTGTCCATACCCAGGGAGAGGGAACCCGAACCTGGAAAGGATTTTCTATTGAAGCAAGTTAGGTTCTAATGTCATAAGACATATAGAACCCACAACATCTGGTGAGTGGGCAATTTATTTATTTATTTATCACGGGAAAGGAAGCACCAGTTATTAAGGAAGAAGCACCAGCACCTTATTACAAATTATTTGGATTTGGACTTTATCATTTTATGGTTTATTATTAATGTTGATTGATTTATCACTACACATTGAATGGACTATTATTTTTAAGTTATTTTTGAAGTGATTTATTTTCATGTTTATTTATTAATTGTATCCACTGTGAATTTTTAGCACATATTTTAAATTTCCACTAGGGATTAGCAAGCGCTAGAGGTATCACTATTGTGAATACTTTTTCTTCCAATTTGCACCCGCACTTTACTAGCAGCTGCACTTAATTATCACAATTAATTCACTTATTTATATAAATCTTAACCAGGCTACGGTCACTGCCTCTCTGGCGCGCTAATATACATAGTATATTTTTTTTGCCGTAGGTGCGATGAACATGTGGGTTTGAACGAGCGATGAGTGAGAGCAAACCGGCGATTGAAATAGCCGCTCATAGCGGCGCTCGGCAGTGATGTCATCCGTTCTTAAAGGTGTATGCGTCCTTTGTTATACAAGATGGGACGCAAGGAGAGAAGAAATATAGGAACAAGGGTACCATAGGTACCGGAACATTACACGGCCATTCCATGCAAAAATACATATGCGGCTTCTTATCTGGCAGCCCATTGTGCTTCGTTTGAACTGCGGAGCCTGATCCTTTGCCTTGGACAATGTGGTATTGCATGTGCAGTCACTTTAATACAATAATGGAGAGTTTAGGGTTGTTTTCACCTTGATGTTATAGTATTTCACTAAGTAGGGCATGTGTTCATTAGTGTTGCCATTGACAGCATTGTCTTTTTTAACTACAAAGCACAGTGGGACTATTGGGGGTTTTAAAATACAATACAAAACTTTGTTATACTTTGCAGCTATTTCATTAGCATCATTTTCCACTTTTCTTCTTGTTGCAGTTGGCTGCCCAAATACACTTGGACTTTGCTAAAGCTGGCCATACACTTTTAGAGTTTTGTTGGAAAATTATCATTTTCGGAATGTTCATTTGAATATCTAAGAGTTGAATGGGACTATTCTACGATCAGTTTCAACCTAAGCGAGTAAAAAAATCGAAGAGCAAAAAGGAAAATTTTTGGCAAATCTAATGGGAACAAACCAATTTCTAATCATTGAATTCTCTCTTGGCTGAGAAAAATTGTAACTATTCTTAGGCACTTGCAGTCAAAGTTAATCTGGAAGTAGTATGGTCATTCCAATAAAAAAGAAACACTGACATGGTACTCAAACGAAAAGTCTTTCAAAATTAGTTTACTCAATGAAGGCACCATTAAGTGGTCAGACAAGCATTCTCACGTTTGAATGTTTGAAAAAAGTTCTACAGGTGTAAGGCTAGCATGAGGGACAGATTCTGATTTGATTTCAGTTGTGCTTCTAATTTGCTTGATAAATTGATCTTCAGCTTGATTTTTTTTTAGTCAGCAGCTAAAAATACTGTAGGAGCCCACTGTGGCTTTCTGAGGATTCATAGCTGGCTTTGCACTGCACATACACAAGCATGCTCAGCACTTTGTGAATAATCCTAAAGCCTGAAGTGTGATGTGTCCCTGAAAGCTGGGGGAAGGGCAGAGTCAGGGCAAAGGAGGCCATCCTCACCATGCAAGGATTGTAAAAGTGGGAGCGGGTACTGATTAAAATCAGTAATCGCATCCCCCCAAAAAAATTAAACAAACCTTTAACTCGATTTTAAGCTGGGGGAGGGAGCCAATGAGAGGGACTTTAATTTTTGAGTGAAATTCTGCTTTAAACTTCAGCTTTGAGCACAACAGGCAGACACAAGTATACAGGTGCATCTAATAAAATTAGAATAGCATCAAAAAGTAAATTTATTTTAGTGATGCAATTCAGAAAGTGAAACTCATATATTTTATATTGATGCGTTACACACAGAGTGATATATTTCAAGCATTTCTTTCTTTTAATGTTGAGGATTAAGGCTTATAGCTAGTGAAAACCCAAAATTCAGTATCTCAGAAAATTAGAATATTACATGAGATCAATAAAAAAAAAAAGGATTTTTAATACAGAAATGTTGGCTTACTGAAAAGTATGTCTATGTACAGTATAGTATGCACTCAAAACTTGGTCGGGGGCACTTTTGCATGAATTACTGCATCAATGCGGAGTGGCATCGAGGCGATCAGCCTGTGGCACTGCTGAGGTGTTATGGAAGCCCAGGTTGCTTTGATGAGGTTTAGGTTAGGTGAGTTTTCTGGCCAATCATGCACAGTGATACCATGATCATTAAACCAGGTATTGGTACTTTTGGCAGTGTGGGCGGCGCCAAGTCCTGCTGGAAAATTAAACCAGCATCTCTATAAAGCTGGTCAGCAGAGGGAAGCATAAACTGTTCTAGAATTTCCTGGTGGAGGACTGCGTTGACTTTGGACTTGACAAAACTCAGTGGACCAACACCAGCAGATTTAGTACACTCCCTGTCATGTTGCTATATAAGAAGTGTGCTAGCAATAGCCTTTTTGGCTCTGAGTGTCACGATTACTGGGTCAGGCTCAGAGTCCAGTTGCAGGAAGCAGCAAAACCGTGGTCTGGTACACAAGAGATCAGCCAGAGTGAGGGAACAAGCAGAAGAGTAGTCGTAGTCTTAGCCAAAGATCGGTACACAAGTAGTGAAGAGCAAAATGGCAGCAGGCAGAGGCGTAGTCCTGGAACGTAGCTGGAGGTCAGTACACAAGTTGAAGATTCAGGAGGATGAAGCACACTAAGCTAGATCTTGGCAAAAGCACAATAATCTGGCATCAGGAAGTTTCAAGATCAGGCTTAAATAGGAAGTTCAAAGGAGTGGCCAAAGGTTCAGAGTTCACAGGAGGCTGGGCAAGGAACTAGGCAGGAAACTGGACAAGGTCTAGGTCACCACATAGATCTAGAATGTAAAAATATCAGCTGCTGGAGAGCTCAGCAAGAAGAAGCACTGCCAGAAGCAACCAAGGACCTGGGTTCAAATCTGGGCCCTGACACTGAGGAAGAGAGTAATCCTCAAAACGCATCAGCCAGCCTATTGGATCTTCATTTTCTGTGACATGAGTTGACAAATTATGGATGAAACTATGATGGATTTGTGAGTATAATACTTACCACTTTTTATTTGAATAAATATTTAATCATTAGATAATGCACTAGGTCGGTGCGCCCTGTGTCTCTTTTGTGTGGTTTAAGTGTTCCAGACTCCCCAGTCTTTGAGGGCAGCAAGACCGCACTTATCCACGTAGAACCAAGATGGAGATTTAGCTCACTAATTTGGAGCATATATATTTCCAAGAGCAGGAGGTATTGTGTTTGTGATTTTTTGCTTCTTTACACCAGCAGATGACATGGCTCCCCAAATGATCACTGACAGAGGAGAATTCATACTGGACCTCATGCAACTTGGATTCTGTGCCTCTCCACTCTTCTTCCAGACTCTGGCACCTTAATTTCCAAATTAAATGCAAAATGTTCCACAGTCTGTGATGATTTGGGGAGCCATGTCATCTGCTAGTGTTGGCCCACTGTGTTTTATCAAGTCCAAAGTCAAATTCTATAGCACTTCATGCTTCCCTCTGCTGACCAGCGTTATGGAGATGCTGAATCTGATTTCATTTTCCAGCAGGACTTGACACCTGCCCACACTGCCAAAAGTATCAATACCTGGTTTAATGATCATGGTATTACTGTGCCTGGTTGGCCAGCAAACTCGCCTGACCTAAACCCCGTAGAGAATCGATAGGGTATTTTCAAGAGGAAGATGAGAGACACCAGACACAACAATGCAGATAAGCTGAAGACCACTATTAAAGCAACCTGGGCTTCCATACTATCTCAGCAGTGCCACAAGCTGATCGCCACCATGCCACGCCGCATTGATGCAGTCATTTATGCAAAAGGAACCCCCGACCAAGTATTGAGTGCATACTATATTGTACATCGACATACTTTTCAGTAAGCCAACATTTCTGTATTAAAAATCCTTTTTTTATTGGTCTTATGTAATATTCTAATTTTGGGAGATACTGAATTTTGGGTTTTCACTGGATGTAAGCCATAATTATTAAAATTAAAAGAAAGAAAAGCTTGAAATATATCACTCTGTGTGTAACGCATCTATGTAAAATATATGAGTTTGACATTTTGAATTGATATCTGAAATAAATTAACTTTTTGATGATTATCCAATTTTATGAGATGCACCTGTATATTCTTACTGTGTATTTTTTATTGTGCTTTGTGTTTTGCTTGTCATTCTTTCATTTCCTTATAGGCTCTCCTTGAAGTATATACAGAAAACCCGGGAGATTTTCCTTTTAGAGGGCTACTCGAATGACAAAGGTATCTGGAGAATGATTGGAAGTTTTGGTTTTAGTTCCGCTGTCAGTCCCTTGTGTCTATATAAAATTCACACTGACGTGTTTAACTTGAAGAATTCTTTGTGCAAAACTTTTTAAAATAAATTAAAAAAAGAAACCTGCAAACATAACAATTTTATTATTTAAATCCAAACAAAAATGAAAAAGAATGAATCTTTAAGTGTCAATGCCATATACCTTGTTGAGGTGTTTATGTTTAATGAGATGAAACTTGGCTTGAGTACTGGGTGGTTGAATTTAGTGAGGAACAAGTTTTCTTACTGCCAAAGGCCTGTACACATGATCAGAAAATCATACGAAAAATACCACTTTCAAAGTGATTATATAATGATAATCTGATTGTTAGTACACAGCTTTCTAGAGCCAATCATGAGAATTCATGTGATATTATCCTGTGGGACAAGCCTAAACATTTTTCTCATACGATTTTTATTTAATCAGGACAGTTGTGCTGCGAAAACACAATACAATCACATTACAATACATAACTTTACTTCCGAACTTTTTATTCTGTCGTACAAGAATTTTCGTAAGTTTAGTAACCTCTTCATTTTCGATATAAGACTAGCATGCAAAAAAAAAGGACGATCATTCGTCCCATGATCTAACCATGTGTGCCAGGCACAAGTCCCGCTTCACACTGGTGCGACATATGCTCTGACTTTGGGAGCACATGTCTCATGACATGTACAAATGAATAGTTCTCTATGAGAGCTGTCCTAACTGGTCCAAAACAAGCCGGTCTGACTTTGAAAGAGGTTCCTGCACTACTTTGGTCCGACTTTGGCCCGACTTCAGCCCATTCAGTATCATTGAAGTCAGATCAAAGTCGGATACTTGTCCTAACCATCCAACTTGGAAAAACTTGGAACAGGAAAAATAATATACTGTATGTCACGCTGGGATTGTTTTGATTCTTTAAAGGACAAGTCGAACTATCCCAAAGTCAGAGCAAATTCATACCCTGTTCATTCAAGTAGGATGGAATTAGGACCGATGTCGCAGGGCAAAGTCAGGTCGACAGTCATACAACAGTCGTGTCGTATCATTGTGAACCTGGCCATGCTCTCAATCTGCTTTTTTATAGTATTTGAATTTTGTCTGTTAAATTTTTCTGTGGGCTTCTGTGCAAAAGTCACCCATCTCCCTGTTTAAACCTGAAATCTTTGCTAAATAAATATTAACCAGCTCAGCTCTAGAGCAATATTTTTCACACATGTAAAAATCTTCATTTTTGGCAATAAAATGATTTAACCCCCCCCCAGAACATTATGTATTTTCTGAAAGTAGAGGCCCTGTAGAATAAAAAGATGATAGCTAGAAATTTTTATATCACATTATGCGCATATTTGCGCAACAGTTTATTAATCGCACATTTTCAGGAAAAATATAATAAAATGATTCTTTTTTAATAATAAAATGAGTTTTAGTACAAATACACACAACATTCCCATTTTTGGTAAAATATAAAAGATGAGGCTGCGTCAAGTAAATAGATACCAAACATGGCAAGTCTTAAAATTGTGTGCGCCCATGATATCACAAAAAAACGACAATACCCAAAAATCTCCATAAGTGTCACTTTAAAAGCCCTTGGCTTAGCATTAACCTGGAGCGCTTGTGCTAGAATTATTGCTCTTCTGACACGGCAGTACGTCATTTGTGTGGTGCAACCAGGATTTACATACGGGCGCACCCTGGGTGTGCGTTTTCACATGTGTATGGGGCAATGGGGGTTACAGCAATTTTTCCTTTTTTTTAAATAGATTTTATTTAACTTAATTTTTCCAAATTATTTCTTTTATTTATTTATTTTTACTTGATTGCTATCACATGAGGTTAATACACCCCCTTGTAATAGCATTGGGCAGATGACAGGTACTTTTTATGGAAACATTAGGGGTCTAATAGATCCCAATGTTGCCCCTGTCTTTCACACCATCTAACTCAGTGGTCCTCAACTCCAGTCCTCAGGGCCCACTAACAGGCCAGATTTTAAGTATTACCTTGGGGAGATGCAGACTAGAGTACTGCAATCACTGAGCCGCAAATGATATCACCTGGGATGTATTTCAGTTATCTTGCAAACCTGGCCTGTTAGTGGGCCCTGAGGACCAGGGTTGAGGACCACTGATCTAACTGACTGCTAATCTGCTCAGTTTGATGTGTCCACTGGCTGTACCAACCAGGAAATGGGGGATCTGAAACCGGAAGTGACAACATCATTTTCCCTCCTGGTTTCCTTGTTTACGTGTGAGAGCAAAGCATGGATATGCATCCTGAGACCAGCAGTTGTGCTCCTGGCTCCCATTAAGAGAGCCCAGGAACCATGGGGCCAATGCTGGCGGGACCACAGTACTTTTACATTCAAGCCAGGAGCCGCCTGAACAAGCAGAGCACAAGCTAATGGCTACAGTAGCTTAACTCCCCCCACCTACTTAATGCAGCTTAACTTCCTTATTCCATTGCACTGCAAAAAGATGAATGCTCACCATATACGACAATGGTTCCAAAGAATAGAACATATTTGTCTCATGGAAGAACTTACTTACTGATTCCGCAACTCCTATGAATGCTTACGTAAGGTATGGGCCAGACTGGGACACCTTTAAAACCATCTTTACTTACATGGAAATCGTTTCAAGTACACATTTAATTGAGAGCTCATGGTATATACGTGGAAATCTATGTGAATCTGCTGTACTTGGAACTAAGGTCCCTTAACAACCCCCAACCTTCTAGATTATGTACACCCAAGTGCCTGAATTTTATAGCATATGCATGTATAATTAGTCATCAATGTAAACATATTTATATAAGTGCTATTTATTGTATACTCAGGTTATTAATGAAATCATGTTGATTTCTTATTCAGACATGA
Source organism: Pelophylax lessonae (assembly GCF_965119305.1). NCBI lineage: Eukaryota > Metazoa > Chordata > Amphibia > Anura > Ranidae > Pelophylax > Pelophylax lessonae. The sequence continues at coordinate 836,352,009 of NC_138768.1, read as the reverse complement.
ATGTTGGTGTGTGGCGCCTGCCTCGCTCGTGGCTATAATAAGCAGCTAGGCCTACCCTCAACGTAAAGTGAACTCTTAAATAATACAAGACCTTTTGCCCATGATTCATTCTGATGTGTGGTTGGCGGAGACTGACGCCTGATACGCCCTTCTGGCTGTGCGCTTCACCTCCCCACTCCCAGGGGTCCAGACGTTGACCCACCTTCTCTAGGCCCGACAGCCAGGAAACCCTCCGCTTATTAAGATGCAGGCCGAATGAATGCACTCCAAGGCTGTATTATAATGTAACTTCTTTACTGAACATAATGCAATTATATACAGTCAGTACATTAAAGGCATGGCTCTTTATACAATTGCTTAGCAATAGATTCAGTCAGAAGGCATATATTTGATCTTGGCCAGTATGGGGACCAAGCTTTTTAGACAGCTTTACCTCCGCTCTCCTTCTGTTCTTTGGGGGACCCAGCTAAATCCTTCCACATCCAAAGTGTGTGTCCTAAGGATGCCTCTTTATGGCCTAGCTTCCTTATTCTCATCCCTTCCCCCCGATAAGCAGAAGGAAGGAAGGATGAGCTCTGCTGTCCTCTTTTCTCCTTCTTGCTTCCAGGGCAAACTGAACTCCCAGCCCCAGAACCATCCACCTAATGGGACTTCCTCCCACTCATCCCTCCAAGGGATCCCACCTAAAGGAAAATGTTGCCACTTCACCTGCCTACGTGCAGATGTACCTTTTCTTTAGAAAACCTTAAACAAAAACACATTGTCAGATGTTCTAACCAATCCTCACTGTACTAAAAATGTATTTTTGTTTTTTTTTTCTCTCGCCGTCTGTCCTGACCGAGTCTTAGGGGACAGATTTGGTGTACTTGGATTGAAAATCATATATTTTTTATTGGATTTTTTTTAGGTTTCCTATTAGATTTATCTTTTTGTGTGTTTTTTATATTGTTTTTGTATTTTGTATTCGTAAGAACAGGACAGTGGCGTGGAATATGCGCAGAGAGGGGTCTCTGATCACTCTCCGGTGGTGATGGGTGTAATGGGCAGAGCTTCCCGTGGAGAATGAAGGTCTTTTGGCTAAACTTGATACCATCTAGTGCAGCCATCTCTTTCCAAATTGAACATTTTTTTTTTTTTTTGGATAATGCATCCTGTGAGGATGTATTGATTAGATGGGATGCCTTTAAATGCTTTCTTAGGGGTATTTTTATTTTTTCCATAAATCAAATTAAATCCTGCACGAGGGAATTGGAGGAGGAGTTGACACGGCGGGTGCGGGAGTTGGAGGAGGAGTATGTGGCTGACCCTGGGGATGCCACTAGGGCAACCTGGCTTGCAGCTCAAGATGTATTGACTAAAGAAATTAATTTTAAGACGGTGAGGAAACGTTTTTTTCTAGGGTAACATTCTATGAAGAGCAGACCGGCGGCCTCCTAGCTAAAATTGTTAATGTGCGCCCATCGGTTCCAGCTATTGGAAACCTGACACTTCAGAATGGTAAAATGGTTAATTCCCAGGAGGGGATTATGCAGGAATTGGTTAGATTTCACACTGATTTGTATGCATCTCGGGCGACTTACTCTTCCGAAGAATTACATACTTATCTACGAAATATTACCCTTCCTCAGCTTACGGATATTCAAACGTCGCAATTGGAGGCCCCACTTTCTTTGGAAGAACTGCGGGAGGCGGTAGGTCTGTTTCCCAAATCCAGGGCCCCGGGGGATGACAGGTTACCGATGGAGGTATATCAAAACCACTCAGAAATATTGTTGCCCAAAATGTTAGAGGTATTCAATGAGGCAAGGGTTAGACAGAGAATCCATGACTAAAGCTAGCATAGTATTGATACTTAAGCTGGATAAACTGGTGACTGAGCCAAATTCATACTGCCCTATCTCACTTTTGCTGACTGACGTCAAACTTCTGGCAAATGTTATCGCCAGACGATTGAATAAAGTGGTGAGCTCCATAATACATGAGGCAGGCAGGATTTATGCCCCATAAATCTACATCAGTGAACTTGAGGAGGCTATATGTTGATATGCAGACTTCAACTGACAATGGGGGACGGAGGGTATTACTGTCATTAGATGCCAACAAGGCATTTGACAGTGTGGAGTAGAAATATCTGTGGGCCGTCCTGCGGGGATTTGGGTTTGGTCCCGGGATTATTTCCTGGATACGTTTACTGTATAATGCCCCCTGTGCATTTATTAGGGAAGGGGGGGGGGCAATCTGCTGGGTTCCAGTTGGAGAGGGGAACCAGACAGGGGTGTCCCCTCTCCCCATTGTTATTTGCCCTGGCAATCGAGCCACTGGCGGTGTGTATTCAAAATAATGAGCATATTGTGGGGTTCAAATGCAGTTCTTTACAGGAAAAGATCCTACTATATGCGGGTGATATGCTTTTGCTTCTGGGGGACTCTGATTCGTCGCTCAGGGAAACTATGGCCACTATTACTGAATTTGGGAGGTACTCTGGGCTTACTATCAATTGGAGGAAATCTGCTCTGGTGCCCCTAGATGGGGTGGTGGATCCGTTGGTGAGTAGTTTCTGTCCGGTTCCGGTAGTGGACTCATTTAGGTACCTGGGGCTGGTGATTTCGCCAGCCCTGTTGGATTTTTGTAGACTTAATGTACTACCGCTACTAGTAAAACTCAAAGATCGGGCCAAGATCTGGAGGAAGCTATGGCTATCTGTTGCCGGACATGTTAGTCTGGTTAAAATGATTCTCATGCCTCAATTACTTTATTGTCTGAATAATTCCCCGGTGGTGATTCCACTGTGGACTTTTCAGATAATAAATTCTATTTTTAGGAATGTAGTTTGGAAGGGAAGCACTGCTAGGATAAGGCTGGAACAACTTCAGAAGCCTAAGGAGGGGGGAGGGCTCGCCCTCCCGAACCCCTGGCTGTATTATATAGCTTCACAGTTACAGCATCTGGTGGGGGGACTGGCGGCTGGACCAGTGGCCTCATCATTATGTGTCATGCTTCAATATAGTGGTGCGAAGTCTTTGGCGGAGGGCCTGGAGGTGCAATTATTTGCCAAATCTAATAAATCATTTCCAACGCATGGTCCAAAAAATATGGAATAAAACCAAGCAGTTACAAGGCATATCTGGGTTCACGAAATATAGCCCGATAGGGAATAATTATTCCTACCCTGAGCTTTTAAAATGACAATGTGCGGCCCAGTGGAGAGCTGTGGGGGGGTGACACACCTCTATCACATTTTTGAAGGCGGCAAAGTTTTGTCGTTTGCTCAACTGCAGGCTAAATGTAATATTTCACTAAATATGAAATTCCCTTATCTTCAACTACAGCATGCTATACAAGCCCAGACAGCACTGGAGGGTATTGAGCTCTCCCTAACTCCTGTGTTTTCCCTTATGCAACACATGGCTATAACTAAGGGATTTATTTCGGGCTGCTATCTTCTGGGGATGTATTTAGAGAAATTTCCTAGTAATGCCAGTGAAAAATGGGCAAGAGATGTGGGAGAAATATCAGGGAAACAATGAGAGGGGGCATTGGAGGCTGTCATGACTTGCTCGTTGAATGCCTCTCAGAGAGTCTCCCAACTATATATCTTCCTCAGAGTTCACTATACTCCGCTTAAATGACATCTGATGGGGGTGAGGCCAGATGCATTATGTGGTAAATGCAGGGGGGAGACGGGTACCCTTATCTATTTGTTGTGGAGATGCCCCAAATTGCACCGCTATTGGTCCAAGGTTGTGACCACTGTAAACACTGCTTTAGGTGTAGTGGTCCCTTTGGATCCTAGACAATGCTTGTTGGGCATGCTTGATACTGTCACCCAGGACAGATGTCTTGGGGAGGCGGCAGCGAGAGCCCTGTTTCAGTCACATAGACACTTGTTATTAAACTGGACTGCATCTGAACCTCCCACGCATGAGATGTGGCTTGAACAGTTGGGTAATACATTGCGTATTGAAAAACTTATATATCAACACGAGGAGGTGTGGGGTAGATGGTTGGCTACTCTGGGTCTGACCCCTGCGGACTTGGTACTGGATAGATTGCTGCGCCAATAATGGCATTTATAATGTCACTTGGGAGGAACTGCAGAGGTGATAGGAGCTATATGTTTGCAATTTTTTATAATGAATAGTATTTCTGCAACATTAGGTATGTATGCACCTGTTATAAATGTATTGTTGTTGGCATCTCAATAGAATTGTTCTTGATTAAAAAAAAGAAAAAAAATAGAACAGGACAGGATAAATATACTGTGATATATATTTGAATGAACATCATTCTTTAGTACTCAGGACTACTTATCACTTTTTAATAGATATTAACAGCAGATCCGTAAAATTCCCATCCATCTTCTGAATCCTCTCCACTTGTTACTTAACACATAACAGCTGTTAATTGAAGATGTTCCCCCTATGGAAAGGCGTGAGAATAGTCTGGTGGAGTCCCCTGACCTATCCATCAATGGATCAATGAGTGTAGAGCTCTCTGCATCTTCCGGGTCTGAGGTATTAAGTGCGGTTTATGAACAGGAGTTGTCACCTGAAGACGTAAGTAGCTGACAGTCCCTTGGACAGGCTGATGTTGTCATTATTGCATTAATAGTTGGCTGAATGTTAATTTCACGTTGCCAGGGTCACCTCCCCGCATAGCAATGGGAGGCTGCCTCTTCTCCACAGGGACCGCTTTGCACACAGAGGAAGTCATTTGACATGCATTAATTATTCCAGATTACTTCTTATAATAAAAATAAAGCAGGCATTCTGATGAATGTAATGAGCCACTTTGGTGTAACATATGCCTGTAAAGAAGGGTTCACACCGGGTTATGACCTGCATACAGGTGACAGACCAATCTTCTGTGTGTGGGCAAGATGGCTTTGTCTCTAGGAATTGTTGTGATGTAATTTTTCCTTTCAAAGATTTTTATTAAGTTTTAACAAAACAAAATCCATCAACAGATAACAGCATTTAGCAATATAAATTGGCAGGTAACTTACAGAAAGCTTCACCATACAAGTTATGACCTGTGGAGTGAAAAATGTCATCCATAAACAACAATGCAGGTAAAGAGACTCCTATGGAGGAAGAGCAACGTGAGTAAAGTTAAAGTAGAACATCATGCAGTCGGGGGGGACCCCCAGGCAACCCCAATGGGATCACAATCTGTCGCCCGGAGAGCCAGGAAAGACCCCACCCGAATAAGTGATCAACAGCAGACTGAGGGAGTTCAGAATGCAAAATAGTGAAGCCGGTTTAAATGAGAGTCAGGACCGCTTAGGTGATTTGCTAAGGTCTCTGGTGAGGAGCATAAATAAGGAGGGCAGTAACATCTGTGCTCCGATGAGAAGCATAAGCAGTATTTTCAGAAAAAAGGTCCTTGTAGAAGGGAGACCGTAGAAGAGCAGGATCAACTAGAATCCTGGCATGGTTACCCTAACAAAAGTAGATACCTACCAACAGGGGTGGAGAAAGGGCAGAGAGACCAGGGGGAAAGAGAAGACAAACGGGATAACGGACAATAAGAAGAAAAGAGAGGGGGGAGAAGAGTAGGGGTGGGATACATATACGCCCCGGAGGTCCCAAGATCCACTAATAGTGTGAGATAGACCCCTCAATAGATAAGCGAGGTGTGAGTATGGGCAGCCCAGGGTTCCCAAATAGTCTCAAATTTTTGGTACGTATTCAGGAGACTACTAGATAGTTTTTCTTGGGTCATGATCCAGGAGACTTTTCTTTTAAATAAGGTGAATGAGACCGTATGGCTCTTCCATGCTTTAGCTATAGTCAATTTCCTATAGATCAGGTGCTCCATTGAGTAAGGGTGATAATCAATGCCTCTTACCAGATATTAGTAGGTCACACAGACCTCAAACGCCTGTGATCCTATTATATAGGTGGATAAGACCATTTTGACTCCTTCACTCCACATTATGTATGGTTTCCAAAAAATGTTTTAGAGATGATAGGAAAATAGAATCTTCCTCACTCCTCCATTTATTATCTCCTGTGGATAAGTATTAAGCCCATATGCAGGGAGACAAATGTGAAGCCAAAAAATAGTGTAATACTGTATTTATTGTGCAATTAAATAAATCATAAAAATTGGCTGCTTACATATTTTTGTGCCCACCTGGCACAGGGCAATGCGCATTGGTTGCTACCGGGTAGTAATAAGATTGGGGGCACAGGATCTGCAGTCTCCTAATGCTCACTGATCTGCTTTCCTTGTGTCCCTTGTAGCGTGGCAGCGGTCTGGCGTGCGTTCCAATACAGTGTGGAGGTGACGTCGCTCTTACTCTAGACTCTAGACATATGTGCCACCAACCATGACAGCATAAAATGGAAAGGAGAAGGGGCTACTCCTACCCCCAAAGAAAATAAATATTGAAACATGTCAGATTATCTTGCTTTTGACTCTATATGAATGGTCACATTATACATTATATCCTATGCGGGAACTGGAGTGTTTGTATACTTTGGGCCAAGTTTCGATGGGTGAAGTGTGTTTAGAAATGTGTCAACCTTGTTGATTTTATCCACATGATTTTATATTGATTTTTTTAATAAAAATGTATTTTATATATACACATTGTTGTTATATTTGGGTCAGTTGACAAACTGCGGGTGGAGGCAGTCTACCCTAAGCTGTGTGTCTGGTGTGTGTGGGCAGCAGAAGAGGTGACAATGTGCCAGGATTCCAGCTCACAGAATAGCTTCCGGGATCTCACAAGTGTGTGGAAATCACCTAGCTTCTTCACAAACCCTTAGCATGCACCAGATTGTATGCAAGATTTGTCAGTGCCTGTGTGTTTAGCCAGCCAGATATGAGTGAGTCTCCTCTAGTGGTGGCTGGCAGTACTGCAGGCTGTGATATTGTTTTACAGCCTTGCTTTACATACCAAAAGGCAAGCACTCTCCTCAGTCCTCCTTCACTAAACAGGCATCTCCCTCCAGTTATCAAGTGGGCCTTTTGGATTCCTTGTATGATCAGCAAGCATTATTTTTTTTCAGTCCAAATAGTTTTATTGTTTTCAAAGAAGTTACATAGAAAGGTATTGAAAACATACTTCTGCCCTTATGCTGCGCAAACTGTTGGCACTATAAAAAACCTGTATAATAATAATAATGAAAATTACAATAATAATAATTAGGGATGATCGAACGGTTCGGGTCGACCATCGGTTCGACCCGAACATTGACTGTTCGAGGTTCGGCCGAATTTAGAACTTTTTGCTGAAAAAGTTCGGAATTCGGCAACCAGAACCGACCAAAATGCAATGGGACAGGAAATGGGCTTTAAAAGCCCATGATTGGACCAGAACCATTAGCAAAAGCCAATTGAGGGGGCAGGAGAATGCTAGGAATGTGATTGGAGTGACTAGGGGGTCCCTAGGCCAATCATTAGTGAATACGCCCCCCAGTATTTAAGATAGCCCCCGCCAAATTCCTAGCATTGTAATACAGGGACATGGAAGAGAGTGGAAGCAGTTCTGTTAATTTTACTCTAAAAGTGTCATTTAGCATTTATTAGTGTGAGGAAAGGGATATCTAGTGTAGTTTTGGGTGCTCTTTTACACTTTAGTTAGATGCAAAAATTTAGTTTCTGTAGGGAAAGTGTTAAGTGCCAGAGTGACCGTAATGTAGTGTAGGGTGAACTGACACTGACTGCTATGGCAGGGTGACCAAAACCTTCCATATCAGGGTGACCGCTATAGAGAAAAGATAGTTTCTCTTAAGTCACATTCGCTGCAGTAATATGGCTTCTCTCCTTTCAGCTTGCTTTTTGACTGCAGGCGTCTATAGGGATTTTTTGAGCACATGTTTGGAGTCAGGCATGACATCTGAACATGTGTATAGGGGGTATATATACACACCCATGTATGTATACATACACCTGCACATATATAGGTGTGAAAGGAGCAGAAAACACTACTTGAAATAATTAACACCAATATAGTTACGCTCCTATCACACCTATATATGTGTATGTGTAAAATACATATAAGTGTGTGTGTATATATATACCCCTATACAGAAGTTCAGATGTTTTACCTACCTCCAAAGAAGCCAAAAAAATGCCCAAAAAAACGCTAGCGTCAAAAAAAAACGCCCAGGTGTGTTGTTGCAGGCATTTTTTGGGTTTTTTGGAGGCAGGCAGAACATCTGAACTTGTGTATAGTGGTATATATACACACATACTTATATGTATTTTACACTTACACATATGTAGGTGTTATAGGAGAGGAGCCATATTAGTGTAAATGATTTCATTAGCGCAAGCATATATTTCTGCTACTATCACACCTATATATGTCTAGGTGTATATATACATATAAGTATGTGTGTATATATACCCGTATACAGACGTTCAGATGTTTTGCCTGCCTCCAAAGAACCCCAAAAAATGCCCAAAAAAACGCTAGCGCCAAAAAAAAAAAAAAAAACGCCCAGGTGTGTTGTTGCAGGCATTTTTTGGGGGTTTTTGGGGGCAGGCAAAACATCTGAACTTGTGTATACGGGTATATATACACTAATATGGCTCCGCTCCTATAACACCTATATATGTGTAAGTGTAAAATACATATAAGTATGTGTGTATATATACCACTATACACAAGTTCAGATGTTTTGCCTGCCTCCAAAAACCCCCAAAAATGCCTGCAACAACACACCTGGGCGTTTTTTTTTCTTTGGCGCTAGCGTTTTTTTGGGCATTTTTTTGGGTTCTTTGGAGGCAGGCAAAACATCTAAACTTGTGTATAGTGGTATATATACACACATATTTATATGTATTTTACACTTACACATATATAGGTGTTATAGGAGCGGAGCCATATTAGTGTAAATGATTTCATTAGCGCAAGCATATATTTCTGCTACTATCACACCTATATATGTCTAGGTGTATATATACATATAAGTATGTGTGTATATATACCCGTATACACAAGTTCAGATGTTTTGCCTGCCTCAAAAGACCCCAAAAAATGCCCAAAAAAATGCTTGCTACTAAACCGGCAAGGTGTGAAAAGAGAGAAGCCACTATCCTGTTCTATAAGTGACCTAATACAAACAATCTTTTTTTTTTTATGGTTCTGGACATGCTACAGAGCTGAAAATTCACAGGTACACTTTTTAGACCCCCCAGATACTAAATCCAAAGAATTTTTTTTTTTTTTTTTATTTATTTTTTTTTTTTTTTTAATTTTTTCAATAATTGGCTCTCTATCAAAAATGACAATTTTTAAGAACTTTTTTTGTGTGATTAATAGTCCCTGGGGTATGACCCAGAAACCTAGGCACTTTTTAGAGGCATTTATTGGGTTTTAGGGCTTCAAAATTGTGTTTTTTGATTACCGAAGTTCAGGTCCCATTGATTTCAATGGGGTTCTGAAATCCAGGCCGAACTTTCGGGAAGTTCGGATGTTCTGGCCGAACCGAACTTTTGAAAAGTTCGATCATCCCTAATAATAATTTGGGATACATAATACAGTCAAAACTATTGCTCCAGCATTTTATTAACTATAAATGACCAATAGGAGATAAAAAAAATGTTTTCCCAAAAGCAACTCACTGGTTGATAGCAGGTAATTACTAAACGTTTAACAAATTATTTTTCTTTTTACGCCCATGTTTTCCCAGCATAGAGATCTGTAGATTGTAGTAACAAGCAAGGGAATTTAAATGCAGGGGTCCAGGCCACTAATGTTAGAAGAGGGGAAAAGGGGAAAAAGAAAGGAGAAAAAGGAAGAAAAGTTTGGAAAGCAAAAATATTAGGAAAGAGGGTTCAGGGCAGAGGGGGGGGGGGGGGTGAGGGAGAAAATGGGAATAGAAACCAGTGCCAGGGGTACCATATCTCAACTAATACCACTTCAGGAGTCCAGACAACGGTCTTCATATGCAAAACAAAAAAAAAATTAAATCCATAAATGTTATTTTGTCTGATTATCTCTATAGAAGGTAGGAGAATGAAAGAACTCAAACCGCGGCACCCAATTTTTTTAAACATTTTTCCATATTTCAGTTTGCATTGTTGTTATTTTTTCAAAGGACAAGACTTGATTTTTGCAAAAGGAATTGTGGGGGTTCTTCCAATCTCTAGGTGTCACTTTCTTGGCATCCATGAAGATATGACTGGCAATTTTAAAATGGCATTCAGTACATAATTCAGGTTTATCACTTATGACTTCTTTAACCGTTTGTTTTGGTAAACCTATCCAAAAATCTTTCACCCTTTAGGAAATCTGACCAAATGTGGCAAAAAGAATCCTCGCTCTTTGAGCCCTCGAAAACAAAACAATCTATAAGAAATATGGCGCAAGGTATCAATAGGGGGAACCAAGTATTTTATTTATTACAGCACTGTCAATTTACACATTTATATTGTACATTCCCAACAGTCCCTGCCCTCAAGAGGCTTACAATCTATGTTCTCTGAAGCTGGCCATACACTATATGAAAAATCAGATGATAGCGATTTTAAAAAATGAAAGAATTTTCGTAAAAGGCTAAAGATACTACTATCATGTAGCAACCAAATTTCGAAAGATAAATGTTCAATGGACATAAATTATCTGGTTTATCATTCGATTTGGTCACATTAGAAGAGAAATGACAAAATAAAATTGACCTCTCAACAACCCTTCTGTGTATGCCCGCTCGGTGTACCATACGATCTCTCTGTCCCTCTTTGTTATTGTTATCTTTGCTTTGTTAGCATCCCTGTAGCTTTCCATCCACTATGGACCATGTGGATGAGAGGACCATTGCCATAGCAATGCTTGGTATCATGGCAATACAACAGGCACAGAAGAAGAAAACTAGAAGACAATGGACCAAGCAATGGCTGAGGAACCGTAAAAAATATTAGCTGAATGTGTATTTGAGCTTGTGTAGACGAAAGATCATTGCATCTGTATGTTACATTATCACAAATTTGTTTACTTCCAGGTCAAAGTTTTCTTGCACCTGCGCATGAAAAATGTAACGATTTTTCCCGTGCGAGAAAGCCACTAACCTTACAAATTTTGGTTATTCAATAAAAATATTTCAAAGTTTTCAGGGCTGAAAATTTGAAACCAATTATCGTTTGTCATCCACTATCGGAAAAATCGACCGAACGTTCAAAAACATATGCTTTCGTCCAATTTTTGGTATAGTATATGGCCAGCATTACTCTTTACCTACCAGCAAGTCTTTGGAGGAAACGCATGTAGGCACAGGGAGAACACGCAAACTCCAGGCAGGTAGTGCCATGGTTGGGATTTGAACCGCTGACCCTAGCGCTGATAGGCAGAAGTGTTAACCACATAGCCACTGTGCTGCTTCCAAAGAGGAGTTTGTAGTTGGTGTTCACAGTCAATACATGTATTGATCATTTGGTTGTGGTAGCCCGGATCTGGCTTCAATTTTCTGGCCTTGATGGGTTTGCTATAAATTCTTTCTCATTTTAGTGCATAACAATTGGAGAAAGGGCTGTGGATCGTAGAAAGCAACAGAAAATACACTAGAGAGGTCAAGCCAGTGCCCTGGAAATTGTCTAATAAAGCCTTCTCAAAGGCTGTAAGAGTGGATAAGCCCTGCAAGGTCCCTACTAATGTTTGAAGAATTGCTTCATTTGGAATTATTGAAAAATAACTCCAGCTCTACAATTAGATTTATCCTGCACCAAGTATTATTATAACTGCAAATTTGAAAAAAAGAAAAAAAAAAAAAAACACCACGTATGTTAAAGCTTATATAAGATTTCACTTTGATGGATTTAGATCTACATTAAGATCAGATACTTGAATGAGAGGAACATTATGGCAGAAGCTACTTTAACCTGTTGCTTCCTGTGTAACACATATGTGCAGTGGCAAAAGGGTGGACTTTAACACCCACGTATAGCACATATGTGCCACTGGGCGGACAAAGTCTTTGTGCTCACTGCCCACTCCCAGCACAGAGGCCAAGCTGTCAAAGACAACTCTTGGTCCCCACTAGCTATCAGTAACTGGCAGGACCAACTCCTGATCATGTCACCACTGTGACAGCCAATCACAGTAGTCACTTGATCGTAAAGTCCTTCCTGTCCCCCCCCCCCCCCCACCAGGTATTCAGAACCTTTTAACCACTTCTATACCAGACACTTTTTCCCCCTTCTTGCCTGGGCCAATTTTCAGATTTCAGCGCTGTCACATTTGAATGACAATTGCCCAGTCATGCAACAATGTACCCATATGACATTGTTATCATTTTTGAATGGAGCTTTCGTTTGATGGTATTAAATCACTGCTTATTTTTTGCTAAACTGACAATCTTGATGTAGCCAGGAGCAGACTACCATTATCTAATACCACAGACGTATTCTTTGCTCTCTCAGACTGTCTTTGCGCTCCTCTAGTGTTGGTCTTGCATTTCATGCATCAAACTCCTGAGACTGCAGGAAAAGCATTGTGGGAATTGTATTCTAAAAGGATATTACTGCACTGCTGAATTGTTTATGAACTACACCTCCCAGCAGGCAGTTCGGTCTGGGAGAGAATTGTGGGAGAGACTATAAAGGGATCGGCTGAACAGGCCCACTCTCTCTTGCTTCCCAGGATCCATCGTGTGTGCATCAGTCCGTGGCAGAGAGAGAGGACTGCAGCCTATTGCATGCCACCCAGCTGTCTGCAGACTCAGCCCAGGCTGGACGAATGACAATCGCTACATCGCAGACATCCCTGCAGCGTCGCTGATCGAGTTGGAGTCGGCGGCATTCACTGAAAAAGCAGAGTGCAGCCATCTCAGTGTCTGCCACTGCCTGTTCTTCCAGAACTCATAAGAGGGACATCATAATTGGTGAGAGAGCACCTGCTCAGAGCCCAGTTACCAGTTGTTACAATTTCTCTTAACCACTTCAATACAGGGCAGTTACCCCCCTTCCTGCCCAGGCCAATTTTCAGCTTTTAGCGCTGTTGAATTTTGAATGACAATTTCGCGGTCATGCAACACTGTACCTAAACCAAATTTATGTCATTTTTTCCCTTCCCACAAATAGAGCTTTCTTTTATTGGTGTGATCACAGCAAAGTTTCTTCTTTTTTGTTACACAAATAAGAAAAGACCGAAAAGTTTGAAAAAAAAAAAAAAAGTTTTTTGTGTATGTTATAACATTTTGTAAATAGATACATTTTTTCCTGCACTGATGAGGCCGTACTGACAGGCACTGATGAGGAGGCACTGATGGGGTGGCACTGATGGGATGGCACTAATATGCAGCACTCATGGGCACTGATGGGCGGCACTGATAGGTATGCAGCATTGGTGGGCACTGATAGGCAGTACTGTTGGGCAATGATAGGTGGCACTGATAGGTAGCACTGATGGGTACTGATAGGTGGCACTGATGGGCACTGATAGGCAGCAATGGTGGGAAATAATGGGCACTGGTGGGCAGCACTGATAGATGGCAATCATGGGCAGCTCTGATGGGGAGGGCACTGAAAGGGTCCCTATGCCCTGATTGCCATCCCTGGTGGCCATGGGTGGGCATCCCTGGTGGTCATGGGTGGGCATCCCTGGTGGCCATTGGTGGGCATCCCTGTTGGCTCAAGTGGCATACCCCCTAGGGTCTGCACTGGTAATCAATGCTCTGATTACCAGCACAGACCCCCCCCTCTCAGGATAGCTGCAGATCGGCTCTCCTCTACTCGTGCCTGTCAGGCACGAACTGAGGAAAGCCAATCAATGGCTTTTCCTATTTACTATGTGACCAGCTGTGATTGGACACAGCTGTTCACATGGTAAAGAGCCTATATCAGTTGGCTCTTTACCGAGATCGGAGATGCGGTGTGTCATATGACAGCCAGTATGGATAATACAACCACTTTGCCGCTGTCAATCCGCTATAGGGCAGGCGGCAAGTGGTTAAACACCGAACACAGACATTCTACACTTGGATCAGTTAGTGGATAATCATTAATCAGAACCAGCTTTCCTGTATTGCCTGTGTCACACTGAGCTACACTGGGGAATCATTTGTTCTTTGAGCTCCAACTGCCGGTGAAGATAATAGCAAGGCCTTGCATTCTGAACATTGCTATCTTATTGCTCTGAAAGGGGACACGTCACTGGTATCTAGATTACCTCATCTCTCATTAGGATACAGGTACCATAGGCCGGCTCAGGGCTCCCCTTTAGTAAGAGAGTTTCTCAAAGCAATTTATAGCTTTCTGAGAGATTCATTCATTTACTGTAAAATACTGTGTATATTGGTGTATTTAATTATTACTATTGTAAAGGTTAACGAACCTCAATCAGGTTCAAAATAGATTTCTTGCTGCTGGATCTGATTAAAAGGTAATTAGAGTGCATGCACAGGGATATCATAGACTGACACACATTGTTCAGGTAAATGATACTACTTTTATTTCTAATGGACAGTATATTATATAGTTAGTAGGCGGTGTTATATGTTAGTGCGTCATAAGCATAATATTAGCATAATACTGATTATTTGCAGCTTTCTGATTAGTCAGGTCCGTTATAAGGTGGTCCCTTTCGAGTTCAGGAATGTTATCTTCTTTTGAAGGCACTGTGCCAAGGCTCCATCTTTCTTTTCACGTTCCATCTCGGTGGTGGGGGGTGAGAGGTATCTAGTAACGGCCATTTTGAGTAAGGACGACAGAGGAAAAATATATATACATGTAGAGAAGAATACACATAGAAAAATAGACATTTTGCTTAATTCACAAGTGTTCATCACATTCCTTCACAAGCCCCCCTAAAATGGCTATTTTTCTTCTGTCCCTCATACTAAAGTGTCTACTCACCTGGCCCAAACTCCTCTGGAAATTTTTTTAGGGCTGTACATAGAGAAGAGCAGTAACTAGTTCACTACCCCCCTCGATACAGCCTGGAGAGGGCAGTCAGGTGCTATCTATCCCTATAGAACTGTGAAATTATGAACAGGGAGTGACTGTAGAGGGGTGAAGGGTTTGTCCTCTTCCATCATAAGGCGGTCTTCTTCTTCTTGGTGGAGAAATGTAGGTGTGCTATTGTCTACAGCTTTGCTCATTAGCTTTTTTACAAATGTTTGAATACAGCATACAATCAGGGCTAAAAGAACTAGGATTATCAGTATTGTTACTCCTATCTGGGCGAGCACCTTCTGCCACCCACTCATCCAGCTAAAATATTGATCCCAAGGGTCTGTAATACCTGAGTTCTTCTTCAATTCAAATGACAGATCTTCCAATTTCTTGATAGCTAGAGTAACCTTACCATTTGGACCAGTGTTGTCAGGAAGGTTATTATGGGGAGCAAAGACTCAAAACCAGCTTTTACCTGATCCCTAGCTTGGAATTCATCTGGGACCCCCCTTGGGACCCCTATGGCATCTATGTACACATGAGGATCAAAGCTTCCAGAGGGAGCTGCTTGCTTCCTCCTGTGGTTGGGTGCTGAGTCAGTGTATTTATCAGGGGTATTATACTACAAAGATCAAAAAAATAAATAAATAAACGTAACCACTTATGTGCTGGATGAATTGTACCAAAATGTAGCGACAACATTTGTCTTAGCGATGCCCGCAGTTTGAGTACCTGTTTTGGTGATAATCACCTGCTAAGCTTTTATCAAACTTGTAAGAAAAAAAGGATATACAGCACAATCATTGTGCTGCCAGCAGGATCTTGTCTTCAGGAGATTGGGCTTTCTTGCAGTGAAAGGCGTGTATCCAGGTGCTTTGTATCAGGGATCAAGTGAACTTTTCCTTGTGAATTTCTTCACTAACACCCAATCTCCTGGCTGAAGACTGTGGGTTCCCAAGTCTGTTTCTGGATCTGGAATGGAGGAAAATACTCGAGAATGGATATTAGTTAAGGCTTTAGACAAATATGTAACATAACAAGTTAACATATCAGATTGTAACTGCGACTGCTGTGGGGAGTAACAGCCAAGTCTGGGGCTGAACCAAACAAAATGGGTGTGTCTGACACTGAACAGGGCAATAGGCAAACTGTCTGGTCAACTCATGTTAGTCTCTTGGGCCATTTTTAACATCCTGTTCTTTAGAATCCCATTCATCCTTTCTACCTTCCCACTACTTTGAGGGTGGTATGGGGTGCGTAAAGCCAACTGAACTCCCAGTGCTGCCCAAATCTCTTTTTGTTAGGGTTGCTGTGAAAGCTGGGCCCTGATCGCTCTCTATCACCTCTTGGACCCCAAATCTACGTACTATCTCACTAAGTCGTTTTTTCTTTTTTTAGCCGTGGTTCTAGCTGTCATGTTTGTGACTGCGTAGGCTCCTGGCCAGCCCGAGAACATGTCCACCACCACTAGGGTGTATTCTTATCAGCTGCTTTCTGGCATCTGTATGTGATCAATGTGTATCCTCTTGGATGGATATAAGGGTTTTTTTTTTTAATGTTTCTGCGGTGTCTTTTCTGTCCTCACCGTCTTTCGTATTCTTCTCCTTTGTCGATCCATTCCAGCTTTTCATCTGTGAGACGCCCTTGCATAGAGGCTAGGTATAGTTTGTCAGATGGCACATGCACTGCCAAAGGCATCTGCACTGAAGATTCACTCTGCTCTTCAGCCGCTTCGGCCGTTTTTCGTTGGTTTGGCCGCTTTATCCGCCAAGTGGTTTCCCCTGGCTTCTTGAGAATTCAGCTTGCCATGTGTTTTAACCTTCAAGACAGCCACTTGTTCCAGTAGGAGTAGTGCATCCATTAAATCCTTGATGGCAGGACCATGTTTCACCGGTGTTCCGGCCGCTGTCAGGAACCTTCTAGCTCTCCGGATGATACCAAAATCATCTGCTTGTAGGCTTTCAAATTCAGAAGTCACAGCATAACCTGTGTGGTACTTGCCTCCTTCATCTGCATATCTAGAGCCATCCACAAAAAGCATGTAGTCAGGGTTTTCCAGAGGAATTTCACTCACTGTAGGGAGATATGAGGTTTCCAAGCGCATCATTTCAAGGCAGTCATGTGGAGTGTCATAGGAGTCTCCTTCTTCACCTTCTCCTTCTCCCCCCTCGAAAAAACGGCAGAAGGGTGGCCGGGTTGAGAGTGAGACACCTTTGGAGGGTCACATTGTCCGGAAGTAGGAGGGAGATTTGCAGCCGTAGATGTCTGGCTGTGGACAGGTGTCGGAGTTGCACCTGATTTAAGATGGCAGCAATGTCATGTGGTGCCAGAAGAAGTAGGGGGTGTGCTAAGACAAGGTCTGAAGTTTTGTCTAGGAGTGCTTGGGCAGCAAAGACAGCCCTTAGACAGGAAGGACCACCTCTAGCCACGGGGTCTAGACGGCAAGAGTAGTAACCAATGGGTCTAGTCTGTCCTCCATGTTCCTGAGCCAGGACCCCTGTGGCGTGGCCATTCTTCTCCGACACAAACAGTTTGAAGAGTTTCTCATAATCTGGAAGGCCCAAAGCAGGAGCTGTGGATATTGCTTGCTTCAGCAGAATAAAATTGTCCAGGGCCTCGTTTGACAGGGTAAATGGCACAGACTTGAGAGCATCATAGAGTGGTTGCATGAGAATGGATGCATCAGGGATCCATGCCCTGCAGTAAGATATGAGTCCAAGAAAGGCATGCAGTTGTTTAGCTGCTTTTGGTGGAAGAATATCCTGGATTGCAGCTACTCGTTCTAATGTGATATGTCTTGTGCCTTTAGAAATGCAGTGTCCTAAAAAGGTGACAGTCTTGGAACACCACTGTATTTTCTCTTTGGAGGCCTTACAGCCTTGTTCTGCAAGGTAGCATAGAAGACTTCTGAATTTTCTTCAGCAGCAGGGTAGTCATCTGCATAGAGGAGAAGAGTCACTGTAGGTTGTTCCTGTTGCCAGGTATCAGGAACAGAGGTTATGGCTTTGTCAAATTGGCTTGGAAATCTTGGACCATTCTGTATTTCTCTGGTTCACCTTTTGGGATCCGTTTTTTCACTGAGAACAAAGGTGTGTTGCATTCAGAAGTACAGGGTATCAAAGCACCATTAGACACAAGGGTCTCAACCTGTTTTGAGATAGCTTCGGATTGAGCTAGCTTCAACGGGTCCAGTCTCTCTGGAGTCGTGATTTTCTAGGTAGGAGTGCCCCAGGTTTTAGTTGCACCATGACTGGCGGTACTTTAAAGTGATCGATGTCTTCCGGTTCAGTGGACCATAGGCATGCAGGGATCCTGCCAAGTACTTCAGTGGTACTGAACTTGGAGTTATCGCTTCACGGAGTGTCTTCATGAGAGGCAGAGAACACAAGGCAGATGAGTCTTCTAAGGATAGGGGAGTATGTAGCTTCACTCCTCCTTCGGGCGTAAAAAATAATTGAGGCCTGTAGTCCGGCCAGCGAATCAGCTCCTAGCAGATGCAAGGGGCATGTAGAAGACACCACAAATCTGGCAAGCAAATCAGGAAATGTCCCCACTTGGATTGGCTGAGTAAGAGGACTAGGTAAATTTCTTGTAGCTGTACTATCCTGTGGTATAGGGGCATTGGCTGTGTTTCTGAGTCAGGCAGACTTGTCATTAAGGTCGCTGTTTGTGATGGGGTTAGATCTTTGGGTGCGCTTGTCACCTGCGGTTGGTCGTCCCAGTCAGACGTGTCTTCATCACTAGTATATTGGACCTGTAACCCAGGGAGGATGGGAGTGTTAGAACAGAGAGAATTGGATATAGACCTTTGTTAGGCCTTCCGGGTATACCAAGATGGCCGTCTGCAGGAACTGTACTGGGCGGGGCAGGAAGTGAAGACTTGGCTGCACCAAGATGGCCGTCTGTAGGAACTGTCCCTGTGGGTTGCGTTTGAGTAGGAGTGGTGTGAAGATAATGGGCGGCAGGCGGAGAGTAAGGACCCTCCCCTTTATTTCTCCAGACGCCATTATAGGACGGGGGCTTATTGTCTTTACGATCGACTTGATAATACTCATACATGATGCAATTTACAACCTTGATCGTCATCTTTCTTAGCTTCTACGATCCATCATTCGTTATGCAAGTTCTTAGCTGTTCTCACACAACATTCCTTTCTGTTCTGTTATCAGCGTATGCTGCGACTCCTATGGTTGCTCTGCAGCCTGTCAGCACTTTTGTTGTTTGAACTCACAAACTTTCCCTTCTCTGGTTTGCGAATATGCTGATCCATATTCCTCCCCCCCCCTCTCTGGGCCACCCAGCTCAAATGCAAGGTCCCTTACTCTTTTCTGTTCTCCTGCCGCTGTCTCAGCTGACGGCCGGAGGGGTCAGTACTGGTAACCAATCGCTTAACTTGATTTAATAGTTTTGGCTGCGTGCCAATTTTCAAAACTCAGACCAGGGGTGATCAGAGCTGACCAGAGGTTCCCCTCCTGTGATAGAGGATGCCCCCTAAATATCTCTCAAATATTATAAGCAGATATAGAGTTAATCTAATTTGAAACTTTTGGCTCAGTGCCAATAGGGTTCAATGGTCACACTTATTGCGGTAACCCTTTCTGTCCAAAAATAAATTCTATAACTATTTCAGGAACAAAAAATATTCACAGTTGAACCCCCCCTTGGTAAGTAGCCAATTTTCAAATTTTTGTTCTCATTATCTCTAATTCTATAAAGAATAGCCTCAAAACATCCAGCCAACTACGGCAAACTGTGTTTCCTGATAAAAACTTTTTTTTTTTTTTTTAAATCACGATTAGCACTCTTGCCAACGGTGTCTACACTTTATACACAAATGTTTAATTGGCAAAACTCCAAAAATTCCATAAAAAAAAGTAATAATTGCATATATGTAGTAATGCTGAGGCTTATTGTCCACCAAACTCTGCGCAAGGAGTGACCCCCTCCCGCTTTCTCACGAGAGAAAAAAAAAGTATGCCAGCTGCGCGCGTGGGGGTGTACCAGCTAACAACACAGTGCTAGTCTCAGAGAGAAGAGGAAAAAAAAACTTTCAGGGACGCACAGAAGAGAAGGAGGGGGGTTGAACTGAAAAAAAAAACAAACTCAAAACGTAACCCCTTCCTCTCTCTGTCTCTCTCTCTGTTGCCCGTAGCAACTTCAAACCTGACTGGATTTATCTGTGTAACAATGTACGTTTCATTTCACAACACACACAGAACAAAACATAACTCTTGTCGTCTCTCTCTTGTCATGGGACCTCAACAACTGACACAAATGCAACCGTTCAGTCTGTAGAGACACTTCAAACAAAACGACAGACACTGAGACATTACACCTGCCTCCCCTGTTGTCGGGTATCCACGTGCAGCTGAGCTTACCCCTCAAGAGGTCGCCTTAGACCAGCAACCTCCTGAGTAACCCGTCCGAGGACGTACAGCCACCCTAGTGTTGGGCAACCTCCTGCAACTGAGTTTACCCCACAGGTGGTCACTTTAACCAGCAACCCCCTGGGTAACCCGTCCGAGGACGTACAGCCACCCTAGTGTCAGGCAACCTCCTTTCGAGTCCCAATCACTCAGGATGGACTGTCTTTCAGTCTGCAGAGTCCCAACCAGCCAGGGTGGCAGACACTGAACAAACAATATACAGCCAGCAGAAATCTTACGGCGGGTTAATAAAAACAGCCCCAGGTGAGGATTACCCACCTTTTGCAACGTCGTTCGAAAAGCACCTGAGATCTGCGATAAAGATAAGACAGAAACAAGTCGTACAGTGGTAAGGTAAAAGTACCTACCGTACTCTCAGGGGTGCGCAAGTCCCTCTTGGTCTGTCTCATCCAGTCGCCAAACCTCCTACGCGGCTTTTCGGCAGACGAACACCTGAAGCTCCACGTTGGGACGACATTTGTAAAGGTTAACGAACCTCAATCAGGTTCAAAATAGATTTCTTGCTGCTGGATCTGATTAAAAGGTAATTAGAGTGCATGCACAGGGATATCATAGACTGACACACATTGTTCAGGTAAATGATACTACTTTTATTTCTAATGGACAGTATATTATATAGTTAGTAGGCGGTGTTATATGTTAGTGCGTCATAAGCATAATATTAGCATAATACTGATTATTTGCAGCTTTCTGATTAGTCAGGTCCGTTATAAGGTGGTCCCTTTCGAGTTCAGGAATGTTATCTTCTTTTGAAGGCACTGTGCCAAGGCTCCATCTTTCTTTTCACGTTCCATCTCGGTGGTGGGGGGTGAGAGGTATCTAGTAACGGCTATTTTGAGTAAGGACAACAGAGGAAAAATATATATACATTTAGAGAAGAATACACATAGAAAAATAGACATTTTGCTTAATTCACAAGTGTTCATCACATTCCTTCACACTATAACTGGTTACTAACTGTTCTTTAGTCTACAGCCTTGGCTGTCTATCCAGGGCCTAGTTAATTAATACTCTTTTCAAGCCTTCTTCTTGAGTAAAGCCAAGCTAAAGAGCTAAAACCTACCTGTATTGTGTCAGTGTGTAATTTAAAGGTATACACAACATGTCTGAACCCAGAATGTCATCAGGGCTGGACGGTTCACAGGGTCAAAGCGGCACAGAAGAACATACAATTACAAGCAACGCTCAAGGGGATAGTGGTACATTAAAAAAAAAAAAAAAAAGAAAAGAAAAACACAGGTTTTCTTGTTTCTGTTATAAAATTTTGCAAATAAATAATCTTTCTTCATAAATTTAAGCCAAAATGCCTACTGCTACATTTCTTTGGTGAAAATAACCCAAATCAGTGTTTATTATTTAGTCTGTAGGAAAGTTATACAAAGTCCACGAACTCTAGTATGGTATAATATGGTATGGTGTATATCTGAAAATCACTCCTGATGTACTGACACCCTATCTAGCTTCTTAAAGCCCGAAAATGCCAGGACAGTAGAAATATCCTCCAAATGACCCCTTTTCACTATTTTTTTTTTTTTTAACATACTGTCACCAGTACACCAATAACTGGTGTGACAGTGATCGGGGACACTGACTCGTGACAGTATGTAAAATAAATAAATAAATATATATAAAAATTTTTTTTACATTTTTAAAAATGTTCTTTTCTTTTTTATATACATATAAATATATATATATATATATATATATATATATATATATATATATATATATATATATATATTATTTTTTACATACTGTGACCAGAGCTATACAGTGTTACCAGAATAACACTGTACTACTCTGGGGAAGAGATCCGAATTTGTTTTTATTTACACACAAATACTATAGCTGCTGAATTTTAATAAAAGGATGCTTAACTGTCCAAGGATCCAGCGCTGCCCTCACCCGAGCTAGTTCTCTACCGGTCTTCAGGTCCCCTGCCCAGCAGTTTATCTTCAGTGTCAGAAGTTAGCTTTGACTCCTTGTGGCTTCACAGCTGTCTTTTCACTGCACATGTGTGAGCCGCTCTGCATTTTGTGAATGGTCCCGCAGCCTTCTGGGACACATCGCAGGTCCCAGAAGGCTGAGGGTAAGGTTGAGGGGGGCACAAAGTGGGAGTGGGTACTCAACAAAACCAGGTACTGCTCCCCAAAAAAGAAAAGTATTCAAAGGTGATAGAGGAGCAGGGAGGAAGCGGAGAATCAGAACTTCCCATTTTGGGTGAAGTTCGGCGTTAAGCTGTGCTGACTGTACCTCCCAGTTTCCTTACGATGAAGGCTTCAGAACCACTTGTTTCCACTGTTCACTACTCAGCAATGACAGCTTGACTTCAAAATGTAAAATATTTTTCAGGCTGCTCTGCTACGAAGTAATAATTATTCACATGTGACAGGTTCTCTGAACTCAAAGTCTACCTTATTTATAATATATGAATGACTGGCTGTATATATACACCGATCAGCCATTACATTATGACCACCCACCTAATATTGAGTATGGCCCCCTTTTCTTAAAACAGCCCTGACCCATTGAGGCATGGACACCAAAGTAACATCCACATGAATGGCAGGGCCCAAGGTTTCCCAGCAGAACATTGCCCAAAGCATCACACTGCCTCTGCTGACTTGTCTTCTTATAACGCATTCTGGTGCCATCTCTTCCCCAGGTAAATGACGCACACGCCCCCGCCACCCACATGATGTAAAAGAAAAAGGCATTCATCAGACCAGGCCACCTTCTTCCATTGCTTTGTAGTCCAGTTCTGATGTTCATGTGACCATTGTAGAAGCTTTCGGCTGTGGACATGGGTCACCATGGGCTTCACAGCCCCATACACAGCAAACTGCAATGGCCATTTTTTCTACTTTCACCACATCAACTTCATGGACGACATGTTTGCTTGGTTCTTTATATATCCCACCAATTTTCAGATGCCATTGTAATTAGATATTCCCTTTACTTGTTAGTGGTCATAATGTTATGGCTGATCAGTATACTGTGTGTATATATATATATATATATATATATATATATATATACACAGTATATATATACAGTATCTCACAAAAGTGAGTACACCCCTCACATTTTTGGAAATATTTGATTATATCTTTTCATGGGACAACACTGAAGAAATGACACTTTACTACAATGTAATGTAGTGAGTGTACAGCTTGTATAACAGTGTAAATTTGCTATCCCCTCAAAATAACTCAACACACAGCCCTTAATGTCTAAACCGGCTGGCAACAAAAGTGAGTACTCCCCTAAGTGAAAATGTCCAAATTGGGCCCAATTAGCCATTTTCCCTCCCCGGTGTCATGTGACTCGTTAGTGTTACAAAGTCTGAGGAGTGAATGGGGAGCAGGTGTGTTAAATTTGGCACCTTATGGCAAAGAACTCTCTGAGGATCTGAAAAAAAAAAAAACTGTTGCTCTACATAAAGATGGCCTAGGCCAGTGAGGGCAAACCTTGGCACCCCAGATGTTTTCGAACTACATTTCCCGTGAAGGTCAACTACACTGAAGAGTGCATTAGCATCATGGGAAATGTAGTTCCAAAACATCTGAGGTGCCAAGGTTCGCAATCACTGGCCTAGGCTATAAGAAGATTGCCAAGACCCTGAAACTGAGCTGCAGCATGGTGGCCGAGACCATAAAGCGGTTTAACAGGACAGGTTCCACTCAGAACAGGCCTCACCATGGTCGACCAAAGAAGTTCAGTGCACGTGCTCAGCATCATATCCAGAGGTTGTCTTTGGGAAATAGACGTATGAGTGCTGCCAGCATTGCTGCAGAGGTTGAAGGGGTGGGGGGTCAGCCTGTCAGTTCTTTAGACCATACGCTGCACACTGCTTCAAATTGGTCTGCATGGCTGTTGTCCCAGAAGGAAGCCTCTTCTAAAGATGATGCACAAGAAAGCCCGCAAACAGTTTGCTGAAGACAAACAGACTAAGGACATGGATTACTGGAATCATGTCCTGTGGTCTGATTAGACCAAGATAAACTTATTTGGTTCAGATGGTGTCAAGCGTGTGTCGCGGCCAGGGCTGCTGTTAGAAATCGCGGGGCCCCATACAGACTACCTGGCAGGGCCCCCCCCCCCCCAAGAAAATATTAAAGATATATTATATATTTAGCTAAAATTACAACAAAATCACTATTATCAGACACAAATATAACATAACTCCCATAATTCCTGCTAAATCTAGAAAAAAAAAAACGAGGTTGAATAAAAATGAAGATGAGATGAGAAAAATCTACAGGCTGGGCAGTTGGAGCTCAGAGATCAGAGAGAGAGAGTGAGAGAAACAAAGTTACAAATAAACTCCTGAGCAGAGATAAGTGCTGGGAGAGGGGCCACACAAGGGAGGGGGATTAGTGAGGGACAACTGTCTTTCTCAGCAGATAAAAGCTGATAGCAGGGAGAGGGAGAGATCGGATTCAGGTGCTGGAGGAAAATTTCTGTATTTGTTGTCCATCACTAATCCCCCTCTCTGTGTGGGCCCCCCTGTGTGCTCGGGCCGCCTACAAGAGGGCTGGTGGTCCCCCCCTATCAGCGGCCCTGGTCGCGGCAACCAAGTGAGGAGTACAAAGACAAGTGTGTCTTGCCTACAGTCAAGCATGGTGGTGGGAGTGTCATGGTCTGGGGCTGCATGAGTGCTGCCAGCACTGGGGAGGTACAGTTCATTGAGGGAACCATGAATGCCAACATGTACTGTGACATACTGAAGCAGAGCATGATCCTCTCCCTTCAGAGACTGGGCCGCAGGATAGTATTCCAACATGATAACGACCCCAAACACACCTCCAAGTTTACCACTGCCTTGCTAAAAAAGCTGAGGCTAAAGATGATAAACTGGCCAAGCATGTCTCCAGACCTAAACCCTATTGAGCATCTGTGGGGCATGCTCAAATGGAAGGTGGAGGAGCACAAGGTCTCTAATATCCACCAGCTCCGTGATGTCATCATGGAGGAGTGGAAGAGGTTCTCCAGTGGCAACATGTGGAGCTCTGGTGAACTACATGCCCAAGAGGGTTAAGGCAGTGAAAATAATGGTAGCCACACAAAATATTGACACTTTGGGCCCAGTTTGGACATTTTGACTTAGGGGTGTACTCACTTTTGTTGCCAACGGTTTAGACATTAATGGCTGTGTGTTGAGTTTTTTTTTTGAGGGGGACATACAATTTACACTGTTATACAAGCTGTACACTCACTACTTTACATTGTAGTAAAGTGTCATTTCTTCAGTGTTGTCACATGAAAAGATAGAATAAAATATTTACATAAAGTGAGGGGTGTACTCATTTTGTGAGATACTGTATGTAGTGTAGATGCGATAATAGTAAGTCATGTCAGGGGTACATCATAGTATTCACCAACACATCCCGTATTCATATTTGTCATTTTATCCAAGAAGAACCTTGGATTACAAAGTATGTGAAACTTTCAAAGCAGATGCTCTCTCAATAAAATTGTAGATTTGATAATATAGTATATATTGTGCTGATATAGTACCTTGCAGTTAAAGGATCCTATAAAAATATAATCTCTGCAGTATATCACAATATTTCTATTTTCCACACTTTTAGCAATATAAGTATATTCCAAAATACAATCATTTTATTAATAGTATTAATGACAAACATTGACCAAATGCTTATTAAAAGCAAATAATTTAGCCCAAAAAATATATTAGCATTTTTGTTATATGCATTAAGTATAAGCATTAATTAATAATATTGCATATTGATTTACATAGCTGTAGTATACTTTTTTTATTTTTTATTTTTTAGCACATTGGAATATAGTACTACTGAGGTTTGATCACATAGTCTGAGGTCTGCTAATGACGGAGATGGATGACTTGCCTGACTCTGTTAATTGCTTGTCACTCATTGTTTGGATGCTAAACACAGGCTGCACAACAATAGGACACAAACAATTACGTCGACATTAGGAATAAAAGAATGGGGTATAAATAGGGAGCTGAGGCAGGTGGAGAAAGCAGTACGTTCAGCCTCAGCTTTGCACAAGCAGTCTCTCTTCCTACAATTCGCCTGCTGCACCTCTAGACTGTCAGTATGCCTGACACTTCGGTTCCTGCTTGCTTCCTGTGCCTCCTTGCCTTATCCTCAGCCTGCTACATCCAGAACTGCCCAAGAGGAGGCAAGAGGTCCTACCCAGACACAGAAGTGCGACAGGTGCAGTATCAAACTCCTCAAATTGCTTCTCATGAAATGTTTTGTAATGTACCCTATTGTATTTGCAGCTAGAGGATATGCTAGATTTTGTAGTTCCACCACAGCTTAAATAGCATGACGCCTGACAGTTGTAGAACTATAAGTACCAGAAAGTTGAGTCTTGCAGTTTTGCCTCAGCTGGGGAACCACATTATGCTGTTGTTGAACTAAAAGTTTCAGAAAGAGGAGAATTTTAATTTTACTGCAGTTTAGGAACCACGTCATGCCTAACAGTTGCAGAACATTTCAGATGAGACTAGTAGTTCTACCACTGGAGTTCTGCAACTGGATAGCTACATAAATATTAGAAAATGTCAAACTAAACTTAAAAAATGTCATTTATAATTCCACCACAGCATGAGAACCACATGATGCCTAGCAGTTGTAGAATTACAATTTCAGAGCGGTAAAAGTTGTATTTCAGCTACAGCTGGGGAAAATGCCTAGAAGTAGAAAGATGAGATTTGTAGTTCCACCACAGCTGAAAAACCACATGATGCTTAGCAGTTTTTGTAGAACTATACGATTCGATTTGTAGTTCTGCCATAGGTGGAGAACCAAATGATGCCTGTCTAGCAACTTTAGAACTATAAGTTTCAGAAATGTGTAATTTTATTACAATTTGGAAACTACATAATGCCCAGCAATTGTACAACTATGAAAACCACATAAACCCTAGCAATTGTTGAACATTAAAAAACTGATTTGTAAAAAAAAACAAAAAAACTGATTTGTAATTCCAACATAGCTTGAGGACCACATGACACCTAGCAATGGTAGAACTGGAAATCTTAGAAACATGAGATTTGTGGTTCCACCACAGCTTGCGAACCACATGATGCCTAGGTATTGTAGAACTATAAGTCTCAGAAATATGAGAATTGTAGTTCCACCACCTCTGGAGATGCCCATATTGTCTACCAGTTGTAGAATTACAACTTTCTGAAAGATGAAAGTTGTGTTTCAGCTATAGCTGTCGTAAATGCCTAGAAGTTGTAGAACAATATGCTTCAGAAATATGGGATTCGTAGTTCCACCACAGCTGGAAAACCACATGATGCTTAGCATTTTTTGTAGAACTAAAATGATGCATGTCTAGCAACTTTAGAACTATAAGTTTCAGAAATGTGTAATTTTATTACAATTTGGAAACTACATAATGCCCAGCAATTGTACAACTATGAAAACCACATAAACCCTAGCAATTGTTGAACTAAACATTAAAAAACTGATTTGTAATTCCAACAAAGCTTGAGGACCACGTGTCACCTAGCAATGGTAGAACTGGAAATCTTAGAAACATGAGATTTGTGGTTCCACCACAGCTTGCGAACCACATGATGCCTAGGTATTGTAGAACTATAAGTCTCAGAAATATGAGAATTGTAGTTCCACCACCTCTGGAGAAGCCCATATTGTCTACCAGTTGTAGAATTACAACTTTCTAAAAGATGAAAGTTGTGTTTCAGCTATAGCTGTCGTAAATGCCTAGAAGTTGTAGAACAATATGCTTCAGAAATATGGGATTCGTAGTTCTCCACAGCTGGAAAACCACATGATTCTTAGCATTTTTTGTAGAACTAAAATGATGCATGTCTAGCAACTTTAGAACTATAAGTTTCAGAAATGTGTAATTTTATTACAGTTTGGAAACTACATAATGCCCAGCAATTGTACAACTATGAAAGCCACATAAACCCTAGCAATTGTGTTGAACTAAACATTAAAAAACTGATTTGTAATTCCAACATAGCTTGAGGACCACATGACACCTAGCAATGGTAGAACTGGAAATCTTAGAAACATGAGATTTGTGGTTCCACCACAGCTTGCGAACCACATGATGCCTAGGTATTGTAGAACTATAAGTCTCAGAAATATGAGAATTGTAGTTCCACCTCATCTGGAGAAGCCCATATTGTCTACCAGTTGTAGAATTACAACTTTCTGAAAGATGAAAGTTGTGTTTCAGCTATAGCTGTCGTAAATGCCTAGAAGTTGTAGAACAATATGCTTCAGAAATATGGGATTTGTAGTTCCACCACAGCTGGAAAACCACATGATGCTTAGCAGTTGTAGAACTGTAGGTCTTAGAAAGATGATATTTGTAGTTCTGACATAGGTGGAAAACCAAATGATGCCTGCCTAGCAACTGTAGAACTATGGGTTTTAAAAACAGGGAATTTGCAATTTTATTGCAGTTTAGAAACTAAATGATGCCTAGCAGTTGGGATGTACAACAATACGTTTCTGAAAGATGAGACTTGTAATTCAGTTACAACTGGAAAGCCACATAAGCACTAGCAATTGTAAGACTAAACATTTTAAAAATATGTGATCTGTAATTTCACAACAGATCCAGAACAACATAATACCTAGCAAGTGTAGAACTATAAGAGTCGGTTCACACTAAGGCGACACGACTATGTACTATTTCGGGGGCGACTTGTACATTGCCATGCACCATGACTTCAGAGCGACTTGCATGGACTTCACATAATGGAAGTCTATGCAAGTCGCTCCGAGGTCGCCCCAAAGTAGTACAGGACCCTTTTTCTAAGTCGGAGCGACTTGTGTCGCTCCTATTAGAACGGGTCCTGTAGCGGTCAATGGACCGCGAGGGAGCGCGACTTGTCAGGCTGACAAGTCGCCTGACAAGTCGCGCTAGTGTGGACCGAGTTAGTCTCCCAAAGATGAGATTTGTGGTTCCATCACAGCTGAAGGTCCCCTTGATTCCTAGCATTTTCAGATATATTAGTCTAAGAAATATGATATTTGTGGTCCTACAATAGTTTGGCAACCATGTGGCTCCTAGTAGTTCTGAAACTACATATATAAGAAAGATGGGATCGGTAGTTCAAACCTAGCCAGAAAACCACGGGATTCGTAGTAATTGTAGAATTAAAATTTTCAGAAAGATAAAAAATTTTATTTCTGCTACAGCTGAAAAAACTATGATGCCTAGTAGTTGTAGAACAATACGTTTCTGAAAAATTTGATTTGTAGTTTCACCACATCTGGAGGAAATTTTGATGCCTAGCAGTTGTTCTACTATATGTTTTAGCAACAGGAGATTTTTTATTTCATTACACTTTACAAACTAGATGATGCCCAGCAGTTGAAGAACTATATGTTTTAAAAAGATGAAGCTTGTAGTTCCACCAACTGGATAGCCACATAAACACAAGCTGTTGTAAAACCATACATTTTAGAATAATTTCTAAATAATAAGTTCTACCACAGTTTGAGAACCACACAATGCCTAGCATTCAAAGAACTGGAGATCTTAGAAACATGGGCATTGTGGTTCCACAACAGCTTGATAATCACAAGATTCCCAGCAGGGCTGCTGTTAGAAATCGCGGGGCCCCATACAGACTACCTGGAAGGGCCCCCCCTAAAAAATATTAAAGATATATTTAGCTTAAATTACAACAAAATCACTATTAGCAGACACAAATATAACATAACTCACATAATTCCTGCTAAATCTAAAAAAAAACTATGTTAAATAAAAATGAAGATGAGATGAGAAAAATATACAGGCTGGGCAGTTGGAGCTCAGTGATCAGAGAGACAGAGAGAGAGAAACAAAGTTACAAATAAACTCCTGAGCAGAGCTAACATTAGAGCCAGTGCTGGGAGGGGGCCCACACATGGAGGGAGATTAGTGAGGGACGACTGTCTCTTTCTCAGCAGATAAAAGCTGATAGCAGGGAGAGGGACAGATCAGATTCAGGTGCTGGAGGAAGATTTCTGTATCCATCACTAATCCCCCTCTCTGTGTGGGCCCCCCTGTGTGCTCGGGCCCCCTACAAGAGGGCTGGTGGTCCCCCCCTATCAGTGGCCCTGATTCCCAGCAGTGGTAGAACTACAGTCTCAAAAAATATGATTTGTGGTTCTATCACAGCTGAAGAACCACATGATGTCTAGCAGTTGTAGAACTGGAAATCTTAGAAACAAAAGATTTGTGGTGTCACCACAGCTTGAGAACCTCATAATGCCTAGCAGTTTTAGAAATGGAAATCTAAAAAACATGAGATTTGCAGTTCCTCCACAGCTTGAGAACCACATGATGTCTAGCAGTTGAAGAACTAGAAGTCCCAAAAATATGAAATTTGCAGTCCCATCACAACTGAAGAACCACACAATGCCTAGCAGGTGTAAAACTATATGTTTCAATAAGATGAAAATTGTAGTTCTACCACAAATGGATAGCCGCATAAACACCAGCAGTTGTAGAACTATACATTTCAGAAAAATTTGATTTGCAATTCCACCACAGGTTGTGAACCATTTGATGCCTTGCAATTGTAAAACTGGAAATATTAGAAATGTGTGAATTGTGGTTCCACCACAACTTGACAACCACATGATGGCTAGTAGTTGTAGAAACGAAAATCTTAGAAATAAAAGATTTGTGATTTCACCACATCTTCAGAACCACACGATGTCCAGTAGTTGTAGAACTGGAAATCCTAGAAACAAGGGATTTATTGTTCCATCAAAGTTTGAGAACCACATGATGCTCAGCAGTTGTAGAACCATAGGTTTCAGAAATATGAAATTTATGGTCCCATCACACATGATTCCTTGAAGTCTCAGAAATTTAAGATTTGTGGTTGTGCCACAGCTTGAGATCTACATGATTTCTAGCAGTTGCAGAACCTTTAAAGTATAAGAAAGATGCAATTTGTAGTTCTGACATAACTGAAGAACCACAGGGTGCCTAGCAGTTGTAGAATTATAATTTTCAGAAAGATGTAATTAGTATTTTAACTACAGCTAGAGTAAAAATGATGCCTAGTAGGTGCAGAGTAATATGTTTCAGAAAGATGAGATTCATAGTTCTACCAAAGCTGGAGAACCATATGATGCCTAGCAGTTGTAGAACTATATGTTTCAGAAATTGGAGATTTTTTTTTTATTATAGTTTAGGAATAACATGATACCCAGCAGATGTAGAACTATGATTTTCAGAAACATTTGATTTGTAATTCCGCCACAGCTTGAGAACCAAATGATGCCTAGAAGCTGTAGAGCGATACATCAATGCATCTTAGCAATAATAGAACAATATGTTTCAGAAGATTACAATTTATAGTTCTACCATAGCTTTTAAACCACATGTTGTAGAACTATAAGTTTTAAAAAGATGATATTTATAGTTTTAACCTAGCTGGAGAACCATGGGATGCCTAGCAGCTGTAGAATTATAATTTTCAGAAAGATAAAATTTGTATTTCACCTACAGATGGAGAAAATGTAAAGTCTAGCACTTGTAGAATAATATGTTTCAGAACGATGAGATTTGTACTTTGTACCACAGCTGGAGAACGACAGGATGCCTAGCAGTTGTAGAACTATGGGGGAGATTTACTAAAACAGGTACACTCAGAATCTGGTGCTGCTGTGCATGGTAGGCAATTGTAACTTCAGCTTGTTCAATGAAGCTATGACAATAAAACCTAGAAGGTGATTGGTTAAGCCCCGTACACATGCATCGAAAATTGGCAGGGAATTTTCGTCCGACGACCGATCTGCCGATTTTCGGCTTGTTAGTATGATGCTTCCGACAACCAACTCAGACTTTTTGGCCGAAAAAAATCTGGTGTGCAGGCTATAAAATTTTTGTTGGCCATCAACATAACGGCCGATTTTCATGCAGTCAGTACAGATTTCGACAGGGAAAAATCTAATGAGCAAGTCTGGGCATGCTCAGTGAAGAAAGAACACAAAGAAAGCAACCCAACACATGACATCACTTCTGAAGTAGAATTTTGTTGGGCGAGAAAATTCGTGTGCAGTCTAGGCACATTCCAACCAACAAAACACAACTCTGGACAAAAGTCGGACGATCGGTCGGCCAATAATCGTTGCGTGTGTACGGGGCTTTACTTTTCAGAGTTGCACCAGATTTTGCACTCTCCAGTTTTAGTAAATAACCCCCTATACATTTCAGAAACAGAAAATATATATTTTCATTATGATTTAGGAACCACAGGATGCCTAGCAGTTGTAGAACTATAGGTTTCAGAAAAATAAAACTTCTATTTCTACCACAACTGGACAGCCATGTAAACACCAGCAGTTGTAGAACTATAAAAGTGATTTTTTTATTCTTTCACAGTTTAAGAAACAAGTGACGTTGACAAAATTTAGAACTATACATTTCATAAAAAAGGAGTTTCTAACTCTACTACAACCACATAAGGCATGTAACTGTGTGTCTCTGAATAATGTAGACTCCGATAAAGTCTCGGATAATGAAAATAGGTCTCCATTAATGTAGACGCTGCTTTGAAATGTTGTTAGCCATACACACTTTCATTTGATTGTTGCTGTGATTGAAAGCTAGTAGGAAGTGCTTAAAATTGACAGAAATTGCTATGTATGGCCAGCATAAGTCCCATCATGACAGCAATTACAGCCTGGCAATGGATAGAGACCACCATCTGCTCGGCAGCTGTATAACTGCATTCAAAATTGGTAATAGCAAGGGATTTAAAAACAACAGTAAATAAGCAAATTTGCCTCGCTTGAGAACCATAACTCCAACCTTGCTGGAATTTTTTTTTTTTTTTTGTGTGCCAAAAATGGAAACCAGGAAAAACCATTGCCTAACTACCAAAGAACCCCAAGTTCCAGTATGCTAGAACTATTGCCTTACAACAACTGAAAATCCATATGAATCCAGTCTTCTTTAGAATAGCAAGGGCTCTAGGTAGCATTACAAGTCCTAGCCATGGGTTCAATGCTGGTACTTTTAGTTCCACCACAGCTGTAAGCTGCATATTTGCGCCTTATGTCATTGATTCTGTTATCAAATTATCATTTTATTTAATCACCTGTAAAAATCTAAGCTTGCAGTCTGAGTTTATTTGCAAATATCTATGCAGTTAGGAACAATTTTTTGTGGGACTTCTAACAAGGGTTTAACTATACATACACTTTAATATTGATGGGCTGAACACGCCCCGGTTTAGTTCAAGCCAGAACTCTCGAACATCACAAAAGTTCGGACCCGAACCATGAACCCTATTGAAGTCTATAGGTCCTGAATTCCTAATTTTTAGGGTTTATGTGCAAGTTATTGGCCATAAAAAGGGTATGGGGCCCGGGTACTGCCCTGGGGGACATGTATCAATGCAAAAAAAAACATTAAAAAAAAACGTGTTTAAAGGAGCACCGATTTTAATGATGCTTAAAGTGAAGCAATAAAAATGAAAAATTCCTTTAAATATAGTGCCTGGGGGGTCCTCTTAGTCTGCCTGTAAAGTGGTGCATCTGTACCGTGTATAGAACCTGCTGCAGCAAAACTGACATAAAAAAAGAAAAAAAAATGACATTTAAATTGCCGGCAATACAAAAATGTAAAAAAAAAAAATGGTGTGTGGGGTGGCAAACATCCAGCTGAGCGCCCCACAAATTTGGGTGTTTGCCGAAAAGGTGAACAGGCGATATTTGGGCCGAACTTTTGCTCGGCTCGAACCATTTGCCCAACTCTACACTTTAATTCATAGAACAGCCTTTCTCAACCTTTTTTACCATGAAGGAACCTTTGAAATAATTTCCAGGTTTCAAGGATCCCCTGCTAAAATTTATTAAATATACATCTTGCGGTTCATTAGCCACACCACATTAGTGGTCAATGGGAGAACGGCCCCCTTACACTGTTGTCAATAAAAAAAAAATGCCCTCATCAGTGGGAAGAATGTTCCCCTTACAGACAGCTAATATAAACATTGTTGTCAGAACCAGTATTTAATTCAGTTTTTTTCTTTTTTTGAAGCTCCGTGGTACAGTTCTATCTCTTTGGTTATGATTAGTGCCTTCAGTCCTTATAAACACATGTAAAGGTTGTTTGTGTCTACTTTGCTTCTCTATGCAATGCAGGCAGATCGTGGCTGGTGGGAGAGGGCCAGCAGGTTGCTGTACATAGCTTCCTGAAAAGTGAGTCAGGCAACTAGCATTTTCAAAGGGAGAGGCCAGCAATGGCAGCTTTAAAGTTTCTCTCATGAAAAGTGGATAGATATCTTTTTCAACCCAAATACCTATGTAACTATTTCTATGGACAGCTGTGCCAAGAAAACCTGACTCTTTGCTCATTGGGCACCATGGATATTGTCTCAGAGAGAACAGCAGAAGCTGCTTTCCTTCAGACTGTGTCTCTCTGACTTAAACTCTGTGTGGGACCACCTGAATGAAGGAGGGGGAGGAGTCACTGATTCCTTTTTAGTTTCATAGTTAATGAAGTTAAAAAAAGTCACAGGTCAATCTAGCTCTAGTTTTCATGTGTGCACATTTCAGTTTGAGTTACTGAGCTCTGTATACAAAAGGATTGTTTAGCAAAGTATGGTAGTTTATGATAGATTGGTAAACATGTAAGCTCACAGTTTTGATGAAAATGATAAGACAAAACATTAACGCTGAACTAAACTGTTCAATATTTCCCTTTCCTCAAGAGATTTGATGTGCATGAGCTCCCTCACAGTCAACAATACTTACTCCCTCCCCCTCCCCCTCTCCCAATCAATGTGAGGTTTATGAGCTTAAAGTCACCAATACTCACTCCAAGCATTGTGACATCCATGAGCTTAAAGTCACCAATACTCACTCCAAGCATTGTGACATCCATGAGCTTAAAGTCACCAATACTCACCCCCAAGCGCTGTGAGGTCCATCAGCTTAATGTAAACAATACTCACCCCCAAGCATTGTGACATTCATGAGCTTAAAATCACCAATACTCACCCCCAAGCAATGTGAGGTCTATGAGCTTAAAGTCTCCAACACTCACCCCCAAGCATTGTGAGGTCCACGAGCTTCAAGTCACCAATACTCACCCCTAGGCATTGTGAGGTCCATGAGCCCAAAGTCACCAACACACACCCCCAAGCAATGTGAGGTCCATGAGCTTCAAGTCACCAATACTCATCCGCCAAGCAATATGAGGTCCATAAGCTTAAAGTCACCAATAATCACCCCCAACCATTGTGACATCCATGAGCTCAAAGTCACCAATACTCACCCCAAGCAATGTGAGGTCCATCAGTTTAATGTCACCAATTCTCACCTCCAAGCATTGTGACATCCATGAGCTTAAAGTCACCAATACTCACCCCCAAGCATTGTGAGGTCCATCAGTTTAATGTCACCAATACTCACCCCCAAGCATTGTGACATCCATGAGCTTAAAGTCACCAATACTCACCCCCAAGCAATATGACATACATGAGATTAAAGTCACCAATACTCACCCCCAAGCAATGTGACGCCCATGGGCTTAAAGTCACCAATACTCATCCGCCAAGCATTGTGACATCCATGAGCATAAAGTCACCAATACTCATCTGCCAAGCATTGTGACATCCATGAGCATAAAGTCACCAATACTCATCTGCCAAGCATTGTAACATCCATGAGCATAAAGTCACCAATACTCATCTGCCAAGCAATGTAACATCCACAAGCTCCTTTGCAGCTACCAACAACCCCCCCCCCCCCCCAAGCAATGTGATGTCCACAGGTTCCGTCGCAGTCACCAATACTCCAAACCCCTCCTCCTTCCCTCAAGAAATATGACGTCCACAAGCCCAGATTCTTCTGGGTGGGGGGGGGGGGGGGGTTTCCTGTCATTTTGATTTGCTGGGCTGGAATGACGCAACCCACACATGCACATGGGAGTTCATTAATTCTATGCCCAGAATGTACATTGAGCTGTATATTCTAGATTATTTTGCGGGGTAGGAGGGTAAGAAGCTTTTATTGCTTTTATTCTGAAGTAAAAAATAATTCATGTTTGGGAGTTTTTCTATTCCGAGCTACGTCCTGCTTTAATATGTTGGATTTTATATGAAGAGAACAAAAAATTTTATTTTTAGCACCATAAAAAGTATTAAACCCAAAAATGTATTATATTGCAGCTTAAGTGGTGGCTGCATTAATTTCCTTTTTTAGGCTTTCTGGTTATCCAGCCAGTAGGTTTGTTGTTTTCTAAAAGCACAAACTCTCCAGCAGAATGTATTAGTTTACATGGATGAGGAACAAACCATGTAAACACTGCCTCTTTTTTTTGGTCACCTGCAAAGTAAAGGCATAATGTGCTAGTATGCATCACATACTAGAACATTATGTGAAACTTACCTGCAAACGAAGCCCTCGTTTCCCCTGCTGGAGGTCGCATATATCTTTGCCCGTCTTCCTTCCGGGCTGGCGGATTCCGGCTGTGTGACTGGCCGGAGCCACGTGACGTCACCTGTGCATGCGCGCTGGAGCCGCCGGTCAAAGCACAGGGCTCTAAAGGAACAGCACAGGCAGCCGCTCCTTCAGAACGCATGTGCCGATGATGTCATAGGCGCAGTATACAGTAAATGTCTCCAAACGGTGCAAGTTTAGGAGATATTTACAGTACCTATAGGGAAGTCTTAATTTAGGCTTACCTATAAGTACAAACATTAGAAGGAAGTTTACTTCCTCTGTAACACTGATGGGGGTGATTAATGTGATCAGCTTTTATTTATTCATGCAAAACCTTTATCCCAAAAGGAACAAACTGTTTGCTTATAAAGTGTGAGCTGGAGTTTGGCTTCAGTTTGTTAGTGTATCTAAATCGGCTAATACATTAAACACTTCCCTCCCCCCCAGACTGGCAATGCTGCTGTCTGCTGTGCCCCCTGTGCTCATTCCTCCAGAACTGTGACTCACTATTATAGGAGGTGTGTTACTGGCCAGATCAGCAGGTGAAAACTGAGAGAAAAAAAGCCTAAAAAAAGAAAACGAATGCAACCACCACATCTAATGATTGGTATGCTGCAACATAATCATTTTTTTGTTTTTGGGTTTACTACTGCTAATCAAAATGATTTAAAAAAAAAGCCAATATATACAA
Source organism: Pelophylax lessonae (assembly GCF_965119305.1). Taxonomy (NCBI): domain Eukaryota; kingdom Metazoa; phylum Chordata; class Amphibia; order Anura; family Ranidae; genus Pelophylax; species Pelophylax lessonae. The sequence continues at coordinate 836,314,582 of NC_138768.1, read as the reverse complement.
AATCCCTCTAAAACTGTTTTCCATACAGAGTTGATATAATTTCAGAATATTTGTCAGACAGATAGGACTGGGTTTAAGCTTGCAGTGACTGATGGTAAAGGAAGGCCCAGAGCTAGGAGGAATGAATGAAGCCTAGGGCTGGCATGACAGGGTGGAAGGGGAACCAGACAGCAGAGAGTTAATGTACAAAAGAGAGAGGTGGGAGTCTTAGGCTGCCCATACATGTTCAATTTTCTTGTACAATTTTCTCTTAGATTTACCAAAAACCATATAATATGAGGTCAAAGCAAAGCACCACTTTCAATTGTATCCAATTAGGCAGACCTTTGTACTACATAGTTGAAGGTAAATGTAAAGAAAATTGTGCAGAAAATTGTATAATGTATGGCCAGCCTTACTTACGTGATTGGTTGAGTAGACGGGGTGATGGGGAGAAGCATGGAAGAAAAGACTGTAGGAAGGGGTGGTACAGTAACAGTAGGAGTGGGGAGCCATTGGATGAACGTCCTGCCCTCCCTCCCTGAGATAGGGTAAGCGGTTGGAGGGGTAGGTACGAAGATGGCTGTTGGGACCCCTTGGATGGGGTTAAAAATCTGTTGGTGTGATATAAGTGGGGAACCATCGTTGGTATGGTGTCCTCTTGTTGGGTGTGGTCCAACGAGAGGGACCAGGTAGTGTTCGAATTGTAAGGTCTGTAGGACAAGTGGTAATATCCCCGAGTTGGTGTTCTGCGGCTGGGGACATCTAGCTTTGGTTCATGTTACTGTTATTTTATTATTATTTATGTTGTTTAATAAAAGGTAAATTTAAAGAAAATTGTGCAGAAAATTGTAAGAAAATTGTATAATGTATGGCCAGCCCTACTAACGTGATTGGTTGAGTAGACGGGGTGATGGGAAGGAGCATAGAAGAAAAGACTGTAGGAAGGAGTGGTACAGTAACAGTCGGAGTGGGGAGCCATTGGACGAACGTCCCTCCTTCCCTCCCTGAGATAGGGCGAGAGGTTGGAGGTACGGAGATGGCTGTTGGGACCCCTTGGATGGGGTAAAAATCTGTTGGTGTGATACAAGTGGGGAACCATCATTTGTATGGTGTGTTCTGGTTGGGTGTGGTCCAATGAGAGGGACCAGGTAGTGTTAGACCTTTAAGGTCTGTGGGACAAGTGGTAATGTCCCCGAGTCGGTGTTCTGCGGCTGGGGACATCTAGCTTTGGTTTATGTTACTGTTGTTTTTTTTTTATTTATGTTGGCCATTTAACTCAACCTTGTGTCTTGTGTCTTAATGGGGTCAAAAGGGGGGGGGGGTGGAGCATATAAGGGGTTATGTGGTAGTCATATGGATACCTCTGAGCTACCCTAGTCATGCCGCTAGTGATGGGTGGATTTTCTTTGCAGTGTATACCATGCGGTCCAGGGAATAGAGGCAACTGCTTCGGACCAAACATCTGTTGCGGAGAAGACTTAGGATGTTATATTGGGACCCCAGAGACGCTGCGCTGTGTGGAAGAAAACTACTTACCCTCCCCCTGTGAAGCTGGTGGAAAGCCCTGCGGTGCCGGAGGCCGATGTGCTGCTCCAGGAGTATGCTGCAATGACGGTAAGTGAATCGGACATTTGATTTCTCCTGTGCAAACTGTTGGTGCTAAATAAATCCTGTATAATTATAATAATAGTACACCATTCATCTACTTCAAAAGCTTAAAAACAAATAAGCAAGCGTGGTAACCTTGCTGTGATCTGGATGTGTCCTCAGCACAAGTCTGAAAGGGAAAAAACTGGTGTATTAGGCCTTTCATGTTCATAATTTTTTTTTTTTTTTAAAGCTTTGATGTCCCAATTAGCAGCATTAGTCTGGTTCACCATTCGAATATCTCATGCATTCATACAGCAGTCACAAAAAAATCCCCATATTTTGTCTAATATGTTTGTATCCTATGATCAGCAGAAAAATAACACATAATGGCCACTAGATGGAGCTGACAAACATAGGAGGTAAACATAGATAAAAAATACAAAACACATTTGTGACAGCTGTGCAAACACAGAACTTATTTTTTATAAATAGAACCCTATGATGATATACTGTATATATATATATATGTATATGTATATATATATACACATACATATATATTATGATATAATTTTTCTGTTTAACAGTGGGTCTGAGAACTAAGAACGCACATGTTTTCACATTCTTAGTTCTCTGCTTCATGGTGCATGGTTAAAGCTTTCACAGCAAGGGGCATTTTACATTTGGTTGCATTGTGTTCCTACTGGGGGGGTTAAAGCACAATTTCAGTTAAAGTGTTACTAAACCCAGCACCCTGCAGTCACTATATCTGGTCTCCCAGTACACAGAACATGGAAATACAACAATTTTAGTAAATCAAACCTGTTGAATACCTTTTCTCATCAGCACATCAGCAGTTTATAGCAGTCTTTCGACTTCTATAAGTGTCTGGTTAAAGCTTGTAGGAGGAGTTTTCATTCTTATCTGGCTGTCCAGTGAGGCTGCAGGCCCCCTGACCCTCTGTCTGGATAGTGCTGATTGGCCCAGTGCTGATCACACCCTCCCAAGAAAAAAAAAAACATCTCTAGCAATACACACCAAACTGAGCATGTGCAGCTTGTCCCCAAGGCACTGTATTATCAAGAAATGGATTGGGGACAGTGGAAGAGAGGAGGATCAGAGACGACAGGCTCAAAAAGCCTTTTTACACAATGCACAGAATTAACCCCTTAGGTAACCATAACAAGCATGCTTTACTGCATATACACACAGATTTTACTGTTGTGTGTTTAGTAACACTTTAAATATATAGTATATTTTAAATACATTTCCCAAGATCTATATAAATAAAAAATTGCAGCTTTTGCTGCAATACTTGCCTTGTCTCCAGCACTGCCTCCCACAGCTTGACTGGTGGACTGGTGAGCAGCTCTGTTAAAACCACTTTCTTTTCAGGCTGTCATGGATCTTGTCTCTTGGTCACCTCATTGACCTGGGCTCACAGTACAATGTCTTATAGGGGAGGGAAGCAGTGGATTTTTTTTCTTAACCCTAAATGATAAAGATACACTCCATAGAAGTCATTACTGCCAGACAAATGCTTTTCCTGGCTCTGAATCCTAGCTGGGTAAGTGTATGGTGGAGAATAGCATGCAATCTCTTCCTTCATGAAACTACATTGCAAGCATGGGGTTGGTATTTCTGATAAAGGAGGGGGAATAGTTTAGGGAGATTTTAAATGAAGCAGATAGAAAAGGCAGACTGCTGTGATGTGAGATTGCAGTTGTGGCTCGGCTGGAGATGCCCTAAGTGAAGCTGTGCTCCAGTCACCACCAAACGTGACAGATCTAGACAGAATTTTGATCCATCTGGCTCACTTTATCCTTTTTTTCTTATTATTGGTTGGAAAAGCATTGACAGCAAAAAACATACCACAGCTCAACTGCTTGTGTCTGAAATAAAAATGCTGAAGACCGATGCACAGGCTGGGTTGTCCGTGGCCCCATGCAATAAAGTCCACTGTAGAAAGAAGCTGGAAACTCGGTGCTCCTATTATTCTTTATAAGCTTGGTGCTCTTATTATTCTTTATAAGCTACATAACATGGATACAGTACAAAATGCTAGCATGTTTCGGACATTGCAGCCTTTCTCATAGCATGCTATGAGGAAGGATGCAATGGCCAAAACACGTTAGTATAATTGTATCCATGCTATGTAGCTAATAAAGATTAATAAGAGGAGCACCGAGTTTCTGGCTTACTTCACATCATTTTGTCTGTAATCTGCTAGTGACCCTGGAACACACTTGCTGGTAATGCTGAAGCACACCTGCTTCTGATCCTGGAACACAACTGCTGGTAATGCTGAAGCACACCTGCTTCTGATCCTGGAACACACCTGCTGGTAATGCTGAAGCACACCTGCTTCTGATCCTGGAACACACCTGCTGGTAATGCTGAAGCACACCTGCTTCTGATCCTGGAACACACCTGCTGGTAATGCTGAAGCACACCTGACTGTGTTCCTGGAACACACCTGCTGGTAATGCTGAAGCACACCTGACTGTGATCCTGGAACACACCTGCTGGTAATGCTGAAGCACACCTGCTTCTGATCCTGGAACACACCTGCTGGTAATGCTGAAGCACACCTGACTGTGATCCTGGAACACACCTGCTGGTGATGCCAAAACACCCTGCTCATGATGGTGGAGCACATCCGTAAGTGATCCTGAAGCACACCTGTTGGTGATGGTAGAGCAAACCTGCTTGTGATGCTGAACACACACTGCTCAGCATTCAAAACGCCAAGTTTGTCATGACATCCCTTCCGGGCTTCTTACATGGAGACCCGGGTCTTCTCTTAGGTGGCGGTGGAGGTAGGATGCCCGGGTCTCCCGGTGGGACGGGAGACCTGGGGCGAGCCGCGGAAGACGGTGGGAGGGGGGGACGTCCCCTCCCGCTCCTTCTAATGACAGCCAAGCGGCTTCTGAGCCGCATCTTTTGTCATTACAAGTCAGCTGACCGTCGGCTATGGACACCGGTACCAGGGTGATGCCTCTAGCTGCAGGCATCACCCCGGTACAAGCACTTTCCCTAAATATCAGCAATATTGGTAACCTCAGGGGCCGATTCCAATATATCGGGGAAAGTGCATATCGGCCCCCAATATATCGGTGTTGCTGATAATCGGTCTATCCCTAGTAGTACTACTGGAACATACAAGTCACACATGTAAAACTCCTATTCCGATGTAAGTATAAAACATCAGTAGTATCCTATTAAGAAAATACCTATCTTGGTAAATGTTAGGAGGGTTGTGCCTATACCGTCATATGAAGATAGGCATATTTGGCCAAAAGAGTACATGCAGAATAATATTAACATTCAAAACATTAAAGGTCCAATTTAAGTATGTGATGTACAGTATATCTAAATAACATGCATGATCCAATGGGGTGTTTTTATTTTTTAGGAATATAAAGAAACACTTTAACTGTCTTTTTCTGTAACTCTGCAGACAGTTGCACTATGGATTCCAGTTGCCTGGATGAAGACAGCGAAAGGCAGCGAGTTTCCCCGGATCAGAACATGACCCAGATGGATGGATCAGCCAGCGACCTTCTCCGGAGACTCATGCATATGGCAAACAGGCAACAGCAGCAGACGAAACACTACTGAGCACAGTGCCGCCTCCTGTTACCTCACTTTGTAACACGTGCTTAATATATCTACGGTCTGCCCTTTATTTATGATGAATGTATTGGCAAAAAAATTGCTGACAGCTTATTGTATATAAAGCCAATAAAGTCTTTTATTGCACTGTCGTATGGCCCGTGCCTTATTGAGCATAGTTGGATGACCAGCCGGTTTGTTTGGGTCATTTCCTACTCATCTAAAGAAAATTTTCAAAATAGAGGAAGTATTGCATGTCCCCATCCTTGTTTCACTATTCAGTAAGTCACTGTTCCATCTGGCCAGTGAACTCTTGATTTATGTATGTATGTATCATAAAATAGTATGATTTCACTCACGCCAAAAGGTTAGTGTAAAACATAGGCGTGCGCACAGGGTGTGCCGGGTGTGCCTGGGAACACCCTAATCACCTAGGGCACATTAGCATTATCGCTCTGTTTGCCAGTGAGGAGATGGGAAAGATCTCCCTCGGACCTGCTCTGCCATAAGAGAAGTGCCACACACTTCTATTTCACTTTTCCAGCAGGGAGAGTAATGTACCGGGGCCATATACTGTACATGTAGGCAAACACATGCATGTGTATTTAAACTTTGGGGTGCACACCCTAATGCAATAGGCTGCGCACACCTATGGTGTAAAAGTATAAAAAATTACTAAAAGGTAAGATAGATTTATCAAGACAATGTGAAGCAGCTGCTGGAGTAAGCTAAAAAAGCTAAAGACAGTATAAACAAGCAGCTTGGATGGATTAATCCATGCTGACACCAGCGCTTACTTTAGTAGTGAAAAATGTGTTAATAATATGTGCAATAGCAATATTCAATCTACCTAATATACAATAAGTGCTCCAAATATGTAAACAATTTTGTGCAATTTAGATAATATCAAAGACCTCAGTTAAGAAGCAAAAGTGGCAAGTGCCAAATAATATTAGACAAAATTAAACCAAAATTTAAATAAAAAACTGTGTGCATAAGTGTCCAGTAAGAAAAAAATTCCCAATAGGTGTAATACCATATATTCCGTATGTTCCAAAGGATAAAGAGGATCCGTGTTTGTTTCAACAGTGAGACAGGGGCGTAACTACAGGGGTTGCAGGGGTTGCAATTGCAACTGGGCCCCATGCTCCAGGGGGCCTGTGCGGCTCCCCTGTACACCTGTATAGGAGAGGCAGCAGGGCAGCATGTAGAGAAATCACTGTCCTCCTGTAGCTGCAGGAGGAAAATGGAGGAGATTGGTTCTTCTATATTCTGCCCCTGCCATTCCTCCTTTCCAGCTCACTTGAGTTCTGCTGTCTCTGGGCCCCTGTGTGATCCCCTGGTCCCCCTCCCCCTTCTGTGCTCCCCTCCCCCGGCTGGCTGCTGCAGGGGATGTGTCACAATAGAGAACCAGGAAGGGGTCGATGTAATTTACCAGCTCCTTCCTTTTCTGAATGGACAGAGTAATAGTCAGTGACATTGTAAAAAAATAAAATAAAATTATAAAAATAATGCAATTAAAATGCCAAAAAATAAAAACTACTGACACCAGTGGGTGAACTTCCAGGAACGCAAAGGTCACACTCATGATGGGGCCCTGGCATGCCACCACTGTGGGGAGGCCCCAAGATAACAGGAAGGGGGCCCACTGCAGAACTTGTGAAAGGGACCTGCAACGAGAGTAAAGGGCCCCAGGATCAGTGGGAAGAGCCCCAGACTTGAAGGGAAGGGCCCCGGTCAGGGGTCTGGGGGGGGGGGGCCTTCATGGTTTCTTGCACCAGGGCCCTGAAGGTTATAGTTATGCCTCTGCAGTGAGATGAAAGTTCTTCCCAATAAATAGCACTCACACCAAGATGGAATGACACCCCAAGTGAACAGAATATATGCAAAGTTGCCACTCACCAGATGCTGCTGATCCTCCTTGCCATATGGCAATAGGATCAAGAGGGCTTGGTAGATCCTTTGACCCAAGGTGTATACTCCAATCAATCCTGCGATCCCCCTCACTGACCGACTCAGATGCTCCATATTATATGATTTTGTGTTTCAAACTTTATCATACCCGAGATGTTATAAATAGGGATGATCGAACGGTTTGGGTCGACCATCGGTTCGACCCGAACATTGGCTGTTCGAAATTCGGCTGAATTCCGAACTTTTTGCGATAAAAGTTTGGTATTCGGCCACCAGAACCGCCCAAAATGCAATGGGACAGGAACTGGGCTTTAAAAGCCAGTGATTGGACCAGAAACGTCAGTAAAAGCCAATTAAGGGGGCAGGAGTCTGCTAGGAATGTGATTGGAGTGACTACGGGGTCCAGAGGCCAATCAGTAGTGAATACGCCCCCCAGTATATAACATAGCCCCGCCAAATCTCTAGCACTGTAATAGAGAGGCTGTGGAAGAGAGTGGAAGCATTTCTGTTACTCCTGCTGCTCCATTGTCATTTAGCAATTATTAGTGTGAGGAAAGGGATATGCAGTGTAGTTAGGGTACTATATACCACTATAGTTAGATTCAATAATCTAGTTTTTGTAGGGAAAGTTTTAAGTTTCAGGGTGACCATAATGGAGTTTAGGGTGAACTGACTCTGACTGCTATGCCCCTGGGCATAGTCCCTGGGGCATGACCCGGAACCCTAGGCACTTTTTAGGGGCATTTATTGGGTTTTAGGGCTTCAAAATGGTGTTTTTTGATTCCAGAAGTTCGGGTCCCATTGATTTCAATGGGGTTCTGGAATCCAAACCGAACTTTCGGGAAGTTCAGGTGTTCTGGCCGAACCGAACTTTTCAAAAGTTCAATCATCCCTAGTTATAAAGAAGAACGCACAGTATAAAAAAAATCATATGTAAATAGTTGGTTTGGGCTGCTCGTTCTTAAGAATTACATGCAAAATAATGGTACCGCATTCAGCACCTAAAATCGGAAAGAATCATACCGCCAGGGAGGTTAAGAAGATTGAATATTGCCATTGCACATATTATTAACACATTTTTCACTACAAAAGCAAGCGCTGGTGTCAGCATGGATTAATCCATCCAAGCTGCTTGTTTATAATGTATGTATCGTATCATGTATCATGTTCCAATTAATGATCTCTGAATAGTGCAAGAATGAGGATCTCAGCCACAAACCTTCAAAATCAAGTTTATTGCCTTTTAAACTTTAGGGGGGCAAACTGTGGTCAGTGGGAGTAGAGAATGTCCTGACATCAGTGGTCAGTGAGAGTAAACAATGTCCGGCTTGAAGGTTACTGGGAGCAAAAAATGTCTCAGAGTTGGAGGTCAGTGGGAGTAAAAAATGACCCATCACCTGTGAGGGAAGAAATAATGTCTCATCATTGGTGTCATTGAGAACTATAATTCCCCATTAGTAGTGTCACTAGGAGGAGGGGTGCCTCATCATCAGTGGTTTCACTGGAAGGAATAGTTCCTTATCGTTGGTATCAATGGTAGTAATGATGCCCCTTAATTGGTGTTTGTATGAAGAATAGTGCCCCATCGGTGGTGTTAGTGGGAAAAGTAGCCCTCCATCATTGGTGTTAGTAAGAAGAATAGTGCCCCATCGGTGGTGTTAGTGGGAAAAGTAGCCCTCCATCATTGGTGTTAGTAAGAAAAATAGTGCCCCATCGTTGGTGTTAGTGGGAAAAGTAGCCCTCCATCATTGGTGTTAGTAAGAAGAATAGTGCCCCATCGGTGGTGTTAGTGGGAAATGTAGCCCTCCATCATTGGTGTTAGTAAGAAGAATAGTGCCCCATCGGTGGTGTTAGTAAGAAGAATACTGCCCTACTGTTGGTGTCAGTGGGAGAAGTAGCGCTCCATTATTGGTGTCAGTCAGAGGAATAGTGCCCCATCGTTAGTGTTAGTGGGAAAAGTAGCGCTCCATCACTGATGCCAGTCAGAGGAATAGTGCCCCTTCACTGGTGTTAATAAGAAGAATAGTACCTTATTGTTGGTGTCATTGGGAAAAGTAGTGCTCCATTATTGGTGTCAGTCGAAGGAATAGTGCCCCTTCATTGATGTTAGTAAGAAGAATAGTGCCCCATCGTTGGTGTCGGTGGGAGAAGTAGTGCCTCCTTATTGATATCAGTAGGAAGAATAGTGCTTTATCGTTGGTATCAATGGAGGGAAATAGTGTTCCAGTTCCATTTAGTCTCAGTTCACACTGATGTGGGGCAAATCTGATGCAATTTCGCAGTGCTATTTCTGCTGTGACCGGCGTGATTCTAATGCGAATAAATGCAATAAACTCGCACAGGACCCATTATTTCTGTTGGGTTCTGGCTGTGGGATTATGGTTGGCATTGCTTCTATAACGTTCATATGTGTGGCCAGGGTGGAACACCGGACACCCGACGGGGCATCCGACACTCCCTCCCAACCCCATCCTCAATGTGTCTGTCTTATGTAGTTTGAGGAAAAAAAGAAGGAAAGGGGGAAAGAAGTAGGGAAGAGGAGGGATAGAAGGGGGAAGGTGGAGAGGGAGAGGTAAACTCTCCTCTCGGGCCTCTGTCCCAAGCAAATCAAAACCCAATGAAGAAAAGGAATCATAACATAGGGCGTCTGAAAAGTATTTTGAAATAGATTTCAGCATCGGTGGAAGGGAAAGGAATAAGGGAAGATGGGAGCCTCTCACGCTCATCCCTTGTTTAGGGGTGAGAAGGACCCGCTTCACAACATTACAATCAGTTGAAAACTAAATTTTGATCTCAGAGTTTATTCAATAGGGGATGGGAAGAGGGGTACAGGCCGTCAGTAAGGTCAATGGAGTGGAGGTTCAATCAGCATTATAGGTAGGATTTTGGTTTGTATAAGTCATATACGTGGTGGCAGGGGCGTAACTACAGGGGTTGCAGGGGTTGCAATCGCAACCGGGCCCCATGCTCAAGGGGGCCCATGTGGCTCCCCTGTACATCTGAATAGGAGGGGCGGCGGGGGCAGCATGTAGAGAAATCACTGTCCTCCTTTTTTCCTTTTGTACCTGCAGGAGGAAAATGGAGGAGATTCGTTTCTCTGTATGCTGCCCCCGCCACTTCTCCTATCCAGTATACTTGTGTTCTGCTGTCTCTGGGCCCCTGTGTTCTCCCCTGCCCCCCCCCTTCAGAATGCTCCCTTCACAATAGAGAACCAGAAAGGGGTCGGTAAATATGTAATTTACAAGCTCCTTCCTTTTCTGAATGGACAGAGTCATAGTCAGTGACATTGTAAAAAAATTAAATAAAATGATAAAAATAATAAAATTAAATACCAAAAAAAAAAAACTACTGACACCAGTGGGTGAACTTCCAGGATTGCAAAGGTCACACTTGCGACAGGGCCCTGGCATTCCACCACCGTGAGTAGGCCCCAAGATGGCAGGAAGGGGGCCCACTGCAGAACTTGTGAAAGGGTCCCGCTGCGGGACCGTAATAAAGGGCCTGGCAACTAGAGTAAAGGGCGCCAGGGGTCCAGGGGGCCCTTCATGGTTTCTTGCACCGGGGCCCTGAAGGTTCTAGTTACGCCTCTGCGTGGTGGAAGTCTGAAAATGTGTCGTTTTTTTCAATGACATGCCAATCTATGCCTTTTGGATCAGATCGAATATGAATAGAATTTGCGTGTGAACCAGGAGTGGATCTGGACTATGGATGAGCTTAGGTTCAGTCCAAAACTGCAAATAGGAGACAGGAGATTCCCTGGCCTTTAGCTGCATGTATAAAAAGGGGTGGGAATGTTCTTGACATAGACCCCCTAGAGTTTTTGTAAACATTTTCTTTCTTATTTATAATATTCAGGAATTAAAGCAAAATCACGCTCCATCTGAATACCACAAACCAAAAATGCTATTTATTTCATGATTAATATTCAAAGTGAACTCCCCCATCCATCTATGTCTCTATGCTTTATATTGCTGAGAAATCACTTTGAAAAATGACCCCCTAGCATTTCTAGCTGTGGCCATCTTGAATAAGGGCATATGATTCATGTAGCATTTACTTTATGGAATCTATCTGCCCTTATCTCAGGCATGCAGGTAGGGGGCTATCCTTAGCTGAAAAAAACCCTCCTCCCCTCCTGAAGACTCCTGGGATGTATGACATTATTTGCCTAGGACTGGAGACCAAGAAATAACTGAACAAATGTAAAAAAGAATTTAAAACATGTACATATGATTTTCTTTCCTATCTATTTACTAATGCTAGCAGCATAAGGATTCAAAATAGTCAATGTTAATTCAAAGAGTTTCACTTTAAAACAAAATTATTAATTAATTAGGTGAAATGAAATATTAAATATTGCTTGTATATTTTATATTTACATTTGAACCAACAGGTGGAGCTCTAGGCTGCTTTTCATATTTTTACTAATTTTAACTATTTTACTGAAAAGGCCTGTTGTATACAAAGCTCAGTAGCTGAAACTGACACGCACACCAGAATGCATACCTCCCAACTTTTTGGGATGGAAATGAGGGACACCTAAAAGCAAAAGTATGTAGGCACAGGACACACCCCCTGCCATGCCCCCTTAAAGGAGAATTACACAAAGAAAAAAAGATTAGTTAACCACTTGTTGCCCACCCACCGTCAAATGACAGGGGAGCAGTGCGGCTCTCGTTCTGGGACAACGTCATATGATGGCACCCCAGAGCGGCCGCTCTCGCACGCCCACAGAGGTGCACAGCGCAGCGATCGCGGCCAAGCCGCGTTCCTAGGACATGGCCCAACCCTGATCTTGGTAAAGAGCCAATTACATGGCTCCTTACCCATGTGATTGGCTGTGTCCAATCACAGCCAGTCACGTGTAAATGAGGAAGTGCCATTATTCTGCTCTCCTTGCCTCACACTGTCAGAGTGTGTGGCGAGGAGAACCGATCAGTGGCTCCTCCTCGAAGGGGAGCACAAGACAAGTAATCAGGGCACTGATGATCAGTGCCCTGATTACAACAAAGTAAAATAAATGCACAAGAATCACATAAAAACATGGCACATCAATTAACCCAATCAGTGCCAATCAGTGTACCCAATCAGTTCCAATCAGTGCCCATTAATGATGCCAGTCAGTGCATGTCAGTGCCTGCTCATCTGTGCTGCTCATCAGTGTCCACCAGTGATGAGGCGCGCTCCCGCTGTTTTCAGTCACAGCGGGAGTCGGGCCAGGGGAGGAGCAGCGGCGATCGCCGCCGCTCTTCCCCGATCGTCGGGGAATCGAGTGAGGAGATCCGCCCGCCTGTGTAAACAGAGCGGGCGGATCTCCTAAGTGACAGGGACTGACAGATCGGAGTGTTCAGCATTGCTGAACATCCGATCTGTCCTTCTGTCACATAGTCACCTCCCCCCCCACACGTCAGTAAGCACCAGGCATACATTAACCTCCCTCTCCAATAAAATTAACCCCTTCCCTGCCAGTGTCATTTTTACAGTAACAGTGCATATTTATAGCACTGATTACTGCAGTAATGTCACTGGTACCCCCAAAAGTGTCAAAAATGTCAGTCAGGGGTCCGATCTGTCCGCCGCAATGTCGCAGTCCCGCAAAAAAAAAATCGCAGATAGCCGCCATTACGCGTTAAAAAAAAAACACCAAAAATGACAGAAATCTTTCCCGTAGTTAGTAAACGCAATAACTTTTGCGCAAACCAATCAAAATACGCTTATCGTGATTTCTTTTACCAAACATAGGTAGCAGGAAACAAATTGGTCAAAAATTTTAAAAAAATTAGATTTTTACATTTTTTTGGGGGGGAATTTCATATAAAAAAATGTTAAAAATATTGTTACTTTTTCAAAATAAACGCTCTTTTTTTGTTTATAGCGCAAAAAGTAAAAAGCGCACAGGTTATCAAATACCACCAAAAGAAAGCTCTGTTTGTGAGAAAAAAAGGAGGTAAATTTCGTTTGGGTACGGCGTCGCATGACCGCACAATTGTCAGTTAAAGTTGCACAGCGCCGAATCGCAAAAAGTGGCCTGGACGTAAGACAGCAAAATCCTCCAGTGGTAAAGTGGTTAAGAAAGAAAAACTTTTTTTTTTTCAAAATGTTCTGTCTATTTTCCTTTTTTTTAGTAAAAAATAAAAAAAACCCAGCTGTGATTAAATACCACCAAAAGAAAGCTCTATTTGTGTGAAAAAAATGATAACATTTTCATTTGGGTAAAGCATTGCATAACTGCGCAATTGTCATTCAAAGTGTGACAGCGCTGAAAGCTGAAAATTGGCCTGGGCAGGAAGGGGTTGAAAGTGCCCTGTATTGAAGTGGTCAAACCCACAAGTGTTTTTTTTTTTTTTTTTTTTTACCACTTCCATTCCTTTATACTGGCTTTTGGAATTTACAAATGCAGCAATTTAGAAATTGGATGAAAGGTTTAGCACTGGGAAACTCTATCTGAAAGATAAAAAGTACATTTTATATACAACTATATAGATCAGACCAAAATGAGGGACAAATGAGGTGGAAAGAGGGAGAGAGGGACTTTGTTCCAAATCAGGGACAGTTCCTCGAAATCAGGGACAGTTGGGAGCTATGCAGAATGATACTCAGGAGGAACTAATTGCCTTTCTTGCTTGCTCTATTCTGACACAGCCACACATGCTTTCACATAGAGAAGGAGGCTTCATTTATTAAATCTTTTCCATCCACAATCTGTATTTGTCTGTTACCAGGCATGATTTCCCATACCATGAAAAAAACATGTACAATCTATATGTATACAATTTTGTATGTGTTATTTTTTTCAATAAACGTTTTTAAACAATAAAATAAATAAATAAATAAATAAACATCCTGTCTTTTCTGACTAAGGTGTACGTTTAGTAAACTGAGAAGTTTTCTCTCAGTTCAATTCTCGGCAGTTCTCAGAGAAAAAATATCTCCTCTGGCACCCAGTTTAGAAGGCGGAGAACTTCACTTCTCACAGGGTGATCAGAGGAGAAGTTTTTTCTCTGAGAACTGCCGTGATCTCTGTATAACTGGGTGGACTGCCTGTAATCTCACGAGATTTTGTGAGATTACAGGCACTGCTAAGTTTAAAAAGTGAAACTAAAGTTTAAAAGAACTCGTAATGACATGTTCTGACACATGAAAACATATATATACACACACACACACATGCACGGTATATATACATACAGTATATAAATATATATATATACACATACACACACACACACATATATATATATATATATATATATATATATATATATATATATATATATATATACACATACATACAGTACATACATACATACATGCCAATCTGTATGCAATTGCACTGTATGTTGGCAGATTGCATGCAGATTGTACACCAGACCACAGGCTATCGTTTGTGGTGTGTGGGTGTGGGGACAGTGGGAAGAGTGATCAACACAGGGGTTCTGGCTTGTAGGATAGCTGGAGGAATCCTAGTAGTGTGTGGTAATTGCTAGACTGCTCCCCAACCCTTAGAGTGCATCAGATTGTATGTAAGATTTGTATCTGCCTGTGTGTGGTCAGCCAGCTGGATTGGACTGGAGTCTCCCTCTAGTGGTGACCGAAGGCAGTGCAGGCTGTGAAAGTATTGCAACCAATCTAATTACTTAAGCCCCGTACACACGTACCGATCGTCGGCCGAACGATCGGCTGTCTTTTGTCCCCGGGCTGTCATGTCCGCTGAAAAGTGCAAAAGACTGCACACGAATTTTGTCCGCCGACTGCAGAAGTGATGTCATGTGATGGTTAACTTTCCCTGTGTTTTTTCTTTTATGAGCATGCCCAGTCTTGCAAATCTGCTGTCTGTCGGCCGAATTCTGTACTGACTGGCGAACAATCGGCCGTTCTGGTGTCGGCATACAAACATTTTAATGCTTGCACGACAGATTCTGTTCGGCCGAAAGTGCGCTGTCGGCTGTCGGAAGCATCATACTAACAAGCCTACATTTGGCCGATCGGTCGTCTGCCGAATCTTTTCTGCGACAATCGGTACGTGTGTACGAGCCTTTAGTAGGAATTTTCTTTATTTCCGTTATCCCCTTATACTGCCCAGTCACGATTCATCACGTCTCGTTTAGCTAGTCGCCGTGGGCGTGGTTGAATCGTGACAGATTGGTTTCCTCCCACACTCCAAAGACATGCTGGTAGGTTAATTGGATCCTGTATAAAAAATTGGCCCTGCTGTGTATGTATGTGAGTGATGCCTCGTACACACGTACCGATCGTCGGCCGTAAATATTCGGCCGACGACCGATCGGCCGATTGTATGCTTGTTAGTATGATGCTTTCGACAGCCGACAGCGCATTTTCGGCCGAACAGAATCTGTCCTGCAGGCATTAAAATTTTTGTTGGCCAACACCAGAACGGCTGATTGTTCGCCAGTCAGTACAGAATTCGGCCGACAAACAGCAGATTAGCAAGACTGGGCATGCTCAGAAAAGAAAAAACACACGGAAAGTTATTCATCACATGACATCACTTCTGCAGTCGGCTGTTGTTGGCCGACAAAATTCATGTGCAGTCTTTTGCAGTTTTCAGCGGACAGGACAGCCCTGGACAAAAGACGGCCGATCGGTACATGTGTATGAGGCATTAGGGACCTTAGATTGTAAGCTCCTTGAGGGCAGGGACTGATGTGAATGTGCAATGTATATGTAAAGCGCTGTGTAAATTGACTGTGCTATATAAGTACCTGAAATAAAAAAAAAAAATATATATATATATACATACATACACACCAGTACATACAGTATATATATATATATACACACACAGATATAGATGTGATTGTATAGTTAATGTGTTTCTAACCTGCTGTTGATGTATATTTCACTGCAGTAGGGAGAGTTTTTACTTTCACTTTTGGGCACAGGGACATTTACAGCAGAGATCTCCTATTTCTTCCTGCTATCTCCACCTCTGAGCTGGAGAAGTAGGAAGAGGAGATCTTCAAAGAGAAGCACAGTGATCAGGTGACATCATGTGTTTCTAAACTGGCCGTTTCTATTGCAGTGAATGCAAGCTGTTTGTGTACTGAGATGAGAAGAGAAGACTATGTTCTCCACTACTCTTCTCAGTATTTTAAACCTGCAATGCTCTGAGACAAGCCGTGATCATCCAGATCTCGGCTTATCTCAGTTTACTAAACGTACACCTAAGGGTGGCCATATATTATACAATTTTCTTATTTAATTTCCTTGAAATTTACCTTCAACTATGTAGTGCAAGGGGCTGCCTGATTGCATACAAACTGAAGGTGTTTAGGTTTGGTTTTGGTAAATCAAAGGGAAAAATCGTACATAAAAAAAAGTGTAATGTTTGGCCAGCCTAAGGTGTTCAACTTTTTATCCCCAGAAACAAAAATTCCAGATCAGGCCCGTAAAGCATTTCTCGTACCCAAACCTGACAAAAACTATATCTTACACATCAGCTATCGCCCAATTTCTTTTTTTTTTATCACAATAAAGGTTTATTAAATGAAGAAGCAAATGAACAACAACAATCAAATTACAATGAGTTCCGGCCTCTGAACGTATTTTTCAATAAAAATACCCCCAGGGCAGTCAGGGCTAGTGCATTCCACAATGGATATCCTCTGAACTGTCCCGGGTTGCACTTACCTTTTAGAAGAAATACTTACCTTGAAAATGTCTTCTCCAGTGCTGCCATCTCAGGTGTGGGCAGCTGAAGCCAGTGCGCCCTCTTCCGTGTCCTCTTCGCTCCCACAATGCACTGCACCGGCCCCGCCATCACTTCGGGGCAGGAGCGTCATCCCTGCACAGGGAATGTTTAGCAGGGAATGAGGCGCCCGCACCGGAATTGACGAGCGGGGACGGTGCAGGTGCATTGATTCCTGGGAGTGATGACGTTCAGCTCAAAAGAGTCAAGGCAAGCAGGAAGTGACGGCGCGGGCCGCGGCCGCAGAGGGAGGAAGTGGAAGAAAGGTGAGTATATTTTCTTCAATAACAAGGTAATTAATTGAAAAACAAATCGTGACTATCCATTTCTTTTACAGGTGACACTGAGCAAGCTGATGGCCCAAAGTGCCTTTTGAGGCTGGAACTCCGCTTTAACATACAAATACATCAAAACCAGACTCACAAATGAGTATAACACTTTCAGGAACAAAATTCAAAAATTTTCAACCAATAAAGGAAGGTTGTGTATTATGAGCCAAAGCAAGAGTAGTTTTAAGGAAGAGTAATCTTAATGCGTGGCTTCAGTGGTTAAGAGCTGGAGTGATGTTATGGGGGGAGTAAGATTTGAGACAATAGTAAAGAGGGTGAGATAGAGAGAGGAAGAAGAGAAGGGATAGAGATGGGACTGACATGGGGGGAAAGAAAGACAGAAAAAAATAGGGCGGTGGGGTGGGGGGGGGGTCATTTTCAATTTCTATGATAAGGGAAGATCTGGAATTATACTCCAAACAAATTGTTAATTGCCTGCGACCGCTTCTTCCCAGACCGATAAGATTCATCCAATGTTATGAACAGAGAGATAACACCTTGAAAACACTGTTGTTAATACATTAGACCAGAGCCTATAACCACTTAAGGCCCGTACACACAAAAAGAAAATCTGAAGGGAAATTTCGTCCGACGACCGAACTGCCGATTTTCGGATTGTTAGTATCGTGCTTTCGACAGCCGACTCCGACTTTTCGGCTGACAAAACCCTGATGTGCAGGCTATATAATTTTTGTCGTCTGTCAAAACAACGTCCGATTTTCGTCTCATTAGTACAGATTTAGACGGAAAAAAAATCTTAAGAGCAAGACTAGGCATGCTCAGAGACGAAAGAACACAAAGAAAGCAATCTAACACATGACATCACTTCTGAAGTAGAATTCTGTTGTATGGGAAAATTCGTATGAAAATAACCTCTTCACTTTCCACATCAGACTAGCATGCTACAAAAAACAGATGACAGATCTTTGATAATCTGATCGTGTGTGCAGGGCTTTAAAGCGGAGTTCCGGCCACGAAAAAGTTTTTTCAATAAAAGTACCCCCGGGACAGTCAGGGCTAGTCCATTACACAATGGATAGCCTCTGTACTGTCCCGGGTCGTACTTACCTTTTAGAAGAAATACTTACCTTGAAAATTTCTTCTCCAGCGCTGCCATCTCAGGTGTGGGCAGCTGAAGTCCTCTTTTCCCAGAATCCGCCTGCACCGGCCCCGCTCGTCACTTCCGGTGGGGGCACGTCATCCCTCCACAGCTTCTGGCCAGAAGCTGTTGAGCAGGGAATGAGGTGCCGCACCGGAATTGACGAGCGGGGCCGGTGCAGGCGCATTGATTCCTGGGAGCGATGACGTTAAGCGTCAGGAAGGAGACGAGGAAGTGACGGCGCGGGCCGCGGCAGCAGAGGGAGGAAGAGGAAGAAAGGTGAGTATATTTTCTTCAATAACAAGGTACAGTAAGTAAAAAAAAAAAAATCGTAACTATCCATTTCTTTTTCAGGTGACCAAAAGCAAGCGGATGGCCCAAAATCGATTATGTCGATTTTGTGGCCGGAACTCCGCTTTAAGGACCAGGCTTATTTCTGACACTTGTTGTTTACAAGTAAAATCAGTATTTTTTGCTAGAAAATTACTTAGAACCCCCAAACATTAAATATTTTTTTTTTTTTTTTTTTTAGAAGAGACCCTAGAGAATAAAATGGAGATCATTGCAATACTTTATGTCACACCGTATCTGCGGAGCGGTCTTACAAACATAATTTATTTGGAAAAAAATCATTTTTTAAATGAAAAATTAAGAAAACAGTAAAGTTAGCCCAATTTTTTTCTATAATGTGAAAGATAATGTTACGCCGAGTAAATAAATACCCAACATGTCATGCTTCAAAATTGTGCACGCTCGCGGAATGATGACAAACATTGGCACCTGAAAATACCCATAGGTAGCGCGGAAATACCTCACATGTTTGAACACTGTTTACATATGTGGGCGCGACTTGCGTATGCGTTCGCTTCTGTGGGCGAGCTTGGAGGGACGGGGCGCTTTAAATATTTTTTTTCCTATTTATTTTACTTTTTATTTCTTTTTTTTACTTTCTTATTTTTATAAAATTTTGATCACTTTTATTCCTATTGCAAGGAATGTAAACATCCCTTGTAATAGAAATAAGCAGGGCAGGTGAGATCTGGTTTCAAAAGGACCTCAGATCTCACATCTACACTTAAAAGCAAGAAAAAAAAAAAAAGAAATGTAATTTTTGTTTTAGCATGAAAGAAAATGGGCCCTTTAAGGCCTCGGGAGGAAGCAACGTATGATGTTGCTCCAGTCCTCCAAGGCCATAGAGTTGACTGGGGGCCATCTTGCCCTTAATTAACTTCCTGTCTGGACATGGATGGACTGGATCATTTTCCCCGCTACCGACGGCTCCGGTAAGCAGGGAAAACAACCGGAAAGCTCTCCTGCTGCCGATAAAAGTGATCCTGCTGCCAATCTGCTGCTGGGACCACTTTTATGTGAAAGAGAACCGCCCGTCCTGTAAGAAAATACTGGGGTTATGGCTGCCATAACACCGGTATGTACCGTCAAATTACTGACGTAAAACTTTGGCGGGCGGTCCAGGAGTGGTTAAAATACGTGGAAAAGTAATTTAATAAGGTCAGTTTCTTCAATTAGATCTGCATCCCAACCTTTCGCCTGGCTCGTATTCCTTCTTGTAAGCCAGAGTACATGCAAACTAATCCAAGTCACCCAAAATCCCAAATATTGGCACTGATCAGGGTGTCCCCTTTCCCGGCTCCTCTATGTATTAACCATGAAACACCTTGCCCCTGCCTTGGAGGAGAAACCAGCCACCTCCAGAATCCAAACTGGACCAATCAATACTAAACAAATGGCCCCTGTCCCCACCTATAACTGCCCTTCACAGCAAAGAGCACATGGAAAGGCAACGTATGCAAAACAAAACCAAAGAAAATTCCCAGCTCAACTCACCATCACCAACCAGCCTGCTACCAACCAAATTATCCTGTCCAACAGTTTGCGTTAAAAACAGGGGTTTAGTTAGCACACATTTGCAAATACATGCGTAAGCTCCAAAGCCAGTCAGAGACACCCCAATGTTTCTGCAGTCCTAACTCTTGTACATTTTTTGAGAGCCTCCACAGTGGAAGCACATACATTTTAATAGATAGATAGAGGGCAGGTGATCCTGGAGGTAGCCCACACCTTCTTGAAGGCACAGGGGCACACTGGACACCCAGTACATAGCACAATGGCAGCAAAGGTGTCCAGCGTGCCGCCTCACAATATTACATTTGTAACCAACAAATAGTCCCTGCCCCTACGCATAACTTGCCTTCACAGCAAGGAGAACATTGAAAATTCCCAGCTCAACTCACCAACCAATCAATACTAAACTATCTTTTTTTTTTGCAGATGATCTCTTCTATGCCATTTATCAATAACAAATTGAGAATTTTTTTTTTACTCCTTGATTATTTAAAATCTGAGCTTCTCAGAATCTCCCTAACACCGCCCCAGGAGGCTCCTTGAAAGATAATTTAATGTTTAAAATTTGAACCATGTCTCTAAAATATCTGGGGATACAAATCTCTTCCGACATCTCACAACTGTTCCCTTTGTGACTAAATATGACCATAAACATTTTTCTAGGCTGGGAAGAATTAACAAATCCAACTCAATAGAATTCCCTAGGAACAGAAACGACAACAAATCTTCATATTATTAATTAATAATAATTAATATATATGGGGATCAGGCCACGCTAGACTCAACCATAAAACTCTCTACCTTCCCAAAGAAAATGACAGAGCAAATAACACATACTGTATATTCCCTTGTACCATCTAGTCTAGGCTCAGTCCTGACAAAAATTGTATATTGGATACTTGATGCACATGCTAAACTATGGACAAACATAAAATAGGCCGGCGACACACCTGACATCAGGGTTCTACTGTGGATTGACCCTGGACTGCGAGGTCCCATGTTATCTCTCCCATTCTGTACATGCCAATTCCGCAATACCTGGGACACATTAGTCTTTCAATTTCAAGTTACCTGGACCTTATGACTTCCCTATTTGATAACCTGGCTTTCCCCCCTGCTATAACCTGCATCACATTGAGTGGAACAAAACTACTCATAGGGGACTAATACAGAGTCTATCTATTGGTGCTCTGGTGTCCTCCATGAGAAGCTCTTCTCATACGATTTTCCCTTACCTCTTTAGACCACCTCCGCTTGCAACACTAATGCCATCCCCCAATGTTACAGTATTCTAATATACCCCCTCACTCTTCCCTACCCAAATACATGGAGGCATAGTCTAAAGATTTAGGAGTGACCATTGACCCAGGTGACTAGGAAAAAGCCATCATGCTCTCCCACAGATTCTTCACAGCTAGCAATTCACAGGAAAAAAATGTTAAAATGTTACTATTTTGGAGATGTCAAACTCAAAAATTAATTCTGCATAAAACATTTAACAGTGTCATTCCATCAGATAATTTACAAGGGCGTGGTTAGGGGTGGACTGGCTCCCCAAGCCGTTGTTTACAAAATAAAGAAAGCTTGCAGGGAAAATGTCATTTTTTTGACTTTATAAATGCAATTATTGCTGCAGCAGCTTCTATATACAGTACAGATGTGCCACTTTACACGTAGACTAAGAGGACCCCCCAGGCACTATATTTAACCACTTTACCACCAGAGGATTTTCCTGCTTTACGTCCAGGCCACTTTTTACAACTTGGCACTGTACGATTTTAACTGACAATTGCGCGGTCATGCAACGCCGTACCCAAACAAAATTTACGTCCTTTTTTTTCCACAAACAGAGCTTTCTTTTGGTGGTATTTGATCACCTCTGCACTTTTCATTTTTTGCGATATTAATAAAAAAAGAGCGAAGATTTTGCGAAAAAATTGACATTTTCTACTTTGACAGTTAAAAAATATCCAATATATTCAATTTTTGTCATATATTTAGGCCAAAATGTATTTAGATACATGTCTTTGACAAAAAAATTCTCAATGAGCGTATTTTTAAACGTTTTAAGACTGGAAGAT
Organism: Pelophylax lessonae; assembly: GCF_965119305.1. Classification (NCBI taxonomy): domain Eukaryota; kingdom Metazoa; phylum Chordata; class Amphibia; order Anura; family Ranidae; genus Pelophylax; species Pelophylax lessonae. Next base: position 836,292,400 of record NC_138768.1, on the reverse strand, counting down.
TTTACCCCATTCCTGACCAGGCCATATTTTGCAATTTGGCACTGCGTTACTTTAATGGACAAATGTGTGGTCGTGCGATGCTCTACCCAAATTAAATTGATATTCTTTTTTTTCCCCACAAATAGAGCTTTCTTTTGGTGGTATTTGATCACCTGTGTGATTTTTACTTTTTGTGCTATAAACAAACAAAGAGCGACAATTTTGAAAAAATAACAATATTTTTCACATTTTTTTATATGAAATTCCCCCCAAAAAATGTAAAAATCTAATTTTTTTAACATTTTAAGCCAAATTGTTTTCTGCTACCTATGTTTGGTAAAAAAAAATCGCAATAAGCATATTTTGATGTATTTTGGTTTGTGCAAAAGTTATCGCAGCTACTAACTACGGGAAATTTATGTCATTTTTATTGTTTTTTTTTAACTAGTAATGGCGGCGATCTGCGATTTTTTTTGTGGGACTGCGACATTGCGGCGGACAGATCGGACCCCTAACTGACATTTTTGACACTTTTGGGGGTACCAGTGACATTACTACAGTAATCAGTGCTAAAAATATGCTCTGTTACTGTAATAATGACACATTTGCAGCGAAGGGGTTAACTTTATTGGTGATCAAGGGGTTAAATGTATGCCTGGTGCTTACTGACGTGTGTGGGGGGAGGGGATTGTGTGACACAGACACAGATCGCAGGTTCAGCTATGCTGAATCCTGTAATCTTTGACTGCCTGTCACATAGGAGATCCGTCCGCTTTGTTTACACAAGTGGGCGGATCTCCTCACTCGATCCCCGATGATCGGGGAAGAGCGGCGGTGATCACCGCCTCTCCTCCCCTGGCCCGACTCCCGCTGTGTCTGAATACAGCGGGAGCGAGCCTCCGGCGGCGCACGCACACCGCTGAGAAGGGAGGGGGGGGGGGAGTCCAGCGACATAGGTCTACGTCGCTGGACGATAACGAGCCACTTTGCCGCAGTACGCTCAATGTGAGCGGTCGGCAAGTGGTTAATGATATTTTTTATTTTCATTGGTATTTCTCATTTTTACGCTTTCACTTTAAGCATCAGTAAAATCACTGCTCATTTAACCACTTGCCGACCACACACCGCAGTTGTGCGACGGCAGTCTGGCTCTCCCAGGCAGAGTCCCGTACATGTACAGCCCTCGCCTGGGAGGATCTAGGGGGCAATCGTGTGCCACCGGCCACTCGCGATCTCCCGCAGCCATCCGTACTTCTCCCCGAAGTGATCACAGATGTCATGTGATCCTGCTATATAGGATCACATGTCTCTGTGAAGACTTCACAAGCCACCCCCCCCCCCACAGCTAGAATCACGCCCCTAGGGTCACATTTAACCCCTTGATCACCAGTACTGTTAACTCCTTCCCTGCCAGTATGATTTTTTACGGTAACAGCGCATATTTTTAGCACTGATTACTGTAGTAATGTCACTGGTACCCCCAAAAGTGTCAAAAATGTCAGTCAAGGGTCCGATCTGTCCACTGCAATGTCGCAGTCCCGCAAAAAATCGCAGATCGCCGCCATTACTAGTAAAAAAACAATAAAAATGACATAAATCTTTCCCGTAGTTAGTAAACGCAATAACTTTTGCGCAAACCAATCAAAATACGCTTATTGTGGGTTTTTTTTACCAAAAATATGTAGCAGAAAACAAATTGGCCTACAATGTTCAAAAATTTTGATTTTTTAATTTTTTTTTTGAGAATTTCATATAAATGAATGTGAAAAATATTGTTATTTTTTTCAAAATTGACGCTCTTTTTTTGTTTATAGCGCCAAAAAAAAAAAATCGCACAGGTGATCAACTACCACCAAAAGAAAGCTCTGTTTGTGGGAAAAAAAGGACATCAATTTCGTTTGGGTTCAGCGTCGCATGTCCGCGCAATTGTCCATTAAAATCACGCAGTGCCGAATGGCAAAATAGGGCCTGGTCATTGAGCAGCCAAATCCTCCGTTCTTAAAGTAGTTAAAAATAACGTTTTTTTACATACTTTTTTTTCATTGATACATGTCCCCCAGGGCAGTACCCGGACCTCCATAACCATTGTATGCCCAATTACTTGCATATAAGCCTTAAAAATGGGCACTTTTGATTTTTACAGTTTGGGTCCAATCGACTTTATTGGAGTTCATTATTCGGTTCCGAACTTTCCTGATGTTTGAAAATTCTGGTGCGAACTGAACAGGGGGTCGTTCAGCCCATATCTACTTTACTGGTTCTCTCCATAACGAATGAGTTACAGAGTCAGACAACATAATGCGCATGGAACTCCTGACTGTTGAGGAACATGATACAACAGAACACTACACAATGATGTGGCTTGCTTGGTTAGTTCTCAAGAGTTTCAGAATATTTTATATTATTCATGAAACAGGTGATGGGTGGCCTCAGTGGAGAGTGGGATGGGTCTTCTCCCCTTCTGATTTCCCCCATCTTCACAACCTTTCCTTGCCTTTCTCTTGACCTTTTCTACACCCCACCTGGTAGCTCAGCCCACATATACCTATCTCCGTTACTCATAGCACTGTGCTGCTACTGTGCTTCTGAGTGGCTGGGGCTGTTTTAAAAAAAAAAAAATAGAGCCTGGGTTACACTGAGAAGGAAATATGAGTAAAAAATGTCCCATTGATGGTATCAGTGGGGGCAATATAAACCCAATCATTGGTGTTAGTGGGAGTATCAGCCCTATCAATGGTGTCAATGGGTGTAAAAAAAAAAAGCCACATGTTAGTGTCAATAGGATACAAGCTTAATCATTTGTGTCAGATGAAAAAAAAAAGTCCAATTGTTGATGTCATGGGAATCAATTAGGCCCTACTGCTGGTAGCAGTGGGAACAAAATAAGCTACAATTGTTGGTACCAGTTGGTTTAAAATAAATCTCATCATTGGTGTTAGTGGGATAAAATAATTCTCAATAAATCATGTAAATGAGATACAATAATCCCTCTCTCGGAACCCACCACAATATTTCTAACACAAACTGGATCGTGCAACACAACACACCTAATAGGACAAAATCATGTGACAAGAGTCTACAATTCCTTTTGGAAGTTCTTTAAAAATCATGATAAATCTGGGCCTAACAAAAAGGTTGTATTAAGTTAAATTGAGGATGAGGATTAGACTTCAACACAGTTATAAAGTTTCCTGGATAGCCTTACCGACTGATTGGTTTTATTTGTCGCCAGCTATTGCTTTTTCGAGTCCACCATTTTCTAAAAGAAACAAAAAGGTTAGCTGTTCTACGTCAGAAGTATTTTTCTTACTTCTAAATTATACATTCTCCAGTATCATAATAATCCAATGTTTTTATTGCTGTGAACGATTTCAAGAAACAGAAGCCAAGATGTTTTATGCAAACCTAATAAATCTAATAATTAGTTCTGATTGTGCATGAATTATTCCCATTGTATTCTCATTGCTTTGGGGGTGTGGGGAAATACAATTCTGAATGACATTGTTGATTTGTTGTAGTGTCAAAAATGAAATAGGGCACTGGAAGAGGCTGGCAACAGGAATATAGTGCATCAGTACAGCATCTAGGGGGACAGTAAAAAAAAGGCCCCATATCATTTGTCGGCAGGGTCCATGGCAAACACGTGTAACAGGAGTTAATGTAACTGGACTAGGTGGGATTTCTTTTCAGCCACAAGATGGCAGCAGTTGGTGTGCTTGTTGTTGAGAATGACTTTGGACTGCAGCACTCTGGGAGATGTAGTTTGGTCAGAGATCAGAGTCATTGCAAAGCTGGGAAACAAACTACTGTACCCAGAGAAACTTGAGAGCAGAAGGAGCTGACAAGGAGGGTATAAAATGAAAAGCCCGGGAAGTGCAAGGGATTGGAAAGAGAAAGCGCCAACCAGAGAGCTGCTGCAGAGGAAGAGGTGCTATGCTGTGTCTGGCTGGGAAAGCAGGGAGTCGGTGGATTAAGTATATGAGCTGTTATACCCTGAACCAGCCAGCTGGACTGAGCTATATGTTGTTGCACTGTTGGTTGCTCTGGCCCCCGTCCTTGATCGCCAGCCTGTGACCCAAGTCTCTGCTGTTCAGGCCTGCTGGAGGAGCCATCGAGGTGAACCAATGCCAAAATACTCATCATTCTTCCCATCAAACAGTTAAAGACCAACAGGAGGATCCCTGCAGGAGGATTCCAGGAAGAGAGGTGAGATGGTCATAGACCCAGAGTTAAGCTGATAATTAACAGTGATAGTATTATTAGCATTTGTTAAAGAGGCCTGCAGGTTTAAATTAACACACCCCTTTGTTCTGTTCTTCTAACATGTTGTTGTTGCTGTTGAACTAGGCTCAACATGGCCCTATTCTTTCCATCTAATATTGCAACTGTATCTATGGATCACCCCCCCCCATTATTCAGTCTAACTTGTGGGTTACATTATTGTAACTACTCGAACTATAGACACATCTTACCCTTGTGCACCAACGTCTTCAAGGGCCCCAACTTAGCCAACAGAAGTTTTACATTAAGGACTATATCCAGATAACTTCATCCCGAGAGCAGAATTGTGCGTGACTTTTTAACCTCAGGCCTAAACCTAGTCCCCTTGACGAGAGAACTTTCATGTGACTTAGCCTTATCTCTTTTGATACTTCTTGTTGTCATTAGTGATGTCGCGAACCTAAAATTCGCGGTTCGCGAACGGCGAACGCGAACATCGGCAAATGTTCGCGAACCGGCGAACCGGGCGAACCGCCATAGACTTCAATAGGCAGGCGAATTTTAAAACACACAGGGACTCTTTCTGGCCACAATAGTGATGGAAAAGTTGTTTCAAGGGGACTAACACCTGGACTGTGGCATGCCGGAGAGGGATCACGCAAAAAAAAGTTCTTAAAAATTATAATTTTTTGATAGAGAGCCAATTATTGGAAAAATTAAAAAAAAATAAAAATAAAAAATTTCTTTGGATTTAGCATCTGGGGGGTCTAAAAAGTGTACCTGTGAAGTTTCAGCTCTGTAGCATGTCCAGAACCCCTAAAAAACAGCATTTTTCTTATATTTTCAGGAATATGGCTTCTCTGCGGCTGGCTTTTTCTCTTGCAGGCATTTAGCGGGCATTTTTTTAGGCAGGCATGTCATTTTTTGTATTTAGTGTCTGGGGGGTCTAAAAAGTGTACCTGTCAATTTTCAGCTCTGTAGCATGTCCAGAACCCCTAAAAAACAGCATTTTTCTTATATTTTCAGGAATATGGCTTCTCTGCGGCTGGCTTTTTCTCTTGCAGGCATTTAGCGGGCATTTTTTTAGGCAGGCATGTCATTTTTTGTATTTAGTGTCTGGGGGGTCACAAAAGTGTACCTGTCAAGTTTCAGCTCTGTAGCATGTCCAGAACCCCTAAAAAACAGCATTTTTCTTATATTTTCAGGAATATGGCTTCTCTGCGGCTGGCTTTTTCTCTTGCAGGCATTTAGCGGGCATTTTTTTAGGCAGGCATGTCATTTTTTGTATTTAGTGTCTGGGGGGTCTAAAAAGTGTACCTGTCAAGTTTCAGCTCTGTAGCATGTCCAGAACCCCTAAAAAACAGCATTTTTCTTATATTTTCAGGAATACGGTTTCTCTGCGGCTGGCTTTTTCTCTTGCAGGCATTTATCGGGCATTTTTTTAGGCAGGCATGTCATTTTTTGTATTTAGTGTCTGGGGGGTCACAAAAGTGTACCTGTCAAGTTTCAGCTCTGTAGCATGTCCAGAACCCCTAAAAAACAGCATTTTTCTTATATTTTCAGGAATACGGCTTCTCTGCGGCTGTCTTTTTCTCTTGCAGGCATTTATCGGGCATTTTTTTAGGCAGGCATGTCATTTTTTGTATTTAGTGTCTGGGGGGTCACAAAAGTGTACCTGTCAAGTTTCAGCTCTGTAGCATGTCCAGAACCCCTAAAAAACAGCATTTTTCTTATATTTTCAGGAATACGGCTTCTCTGCGGCTGTCTTTTTCTCTTGCAGGCATTTATCGGGCATTTTTTTAGGCAGGCATGTCATTTTTTGTATTTAGTGTCTGGGGGGTCACAAAAGTGTACCTGTCAAGTTTCAGCTCTGTAGCATGTCCAGAACCCCTAAAAAACAGCATTTTTCTTATATTTTCAGGAATACGGCTTCTCTGCGGCTGTCTTTTTCTCTTGCAGGCATTTATCGGGCATTTTTTTAGGCAGGCATGTCATTTTTTGTATTTAGTGTCTGGGGGGTCACAAAAGTGTACCTGTCAAGTTTCAGCTCTGTAGCATGTCCAGAACCCCTAAAAAACAGCATTTTTCTTATATTTTCAGGAATACGGCTTCTCTGCGGCTGGCTTTTTCTCTTGCAGGCATTTATCGGGCATTTTTTTAGGCAGGCATGTCATTTTTTGTATTTAGTGTCTGGGGGGTCACAAAAGTGTACCTGTCAAGTTTCAGCTCTGTAGCATGTCCAGAACCCCTAAAAAACAGCATTTTTCTTATATTTTCAGGAATACGGCTTCTCTGCGGCTGTCTTTTTCTCTTGCAGGCATTTATCGGGCATTTTTTTAGGCAGGCATGTCATTTTTTGTATTTAGTGTCTGGGGGGTCACAAAAGTGTACCTGTCAAGTTTCAGCTCTGTAGCATGTCCAGAACCCCTAAAAAACAGCATTTTTCTTATATTTTCAGGAATACGGCTTCTCTGCGGCTGTCTTTTTCTCTTGCAGGCATTTATCGGGCATTTTTTTAGGCAGGCATGTCATTTTTTGTATTTAGTGTCTGGGGGGTCACAAAAGTGTACCTGTCAAGTTTCAGCTCTGTAGCATGTCCAGAACCCCTAAAAAACAGCATTTTTCTTATATTTTCAGGAATACGGCTTCTCTGCGGCTGTCTTTTTCTCTTGCAGGCATTTATCGGGCATTTTTTTAGGCAGGCATGTCATTTTTTGTATTTAGTGTCTGGGGGGTCTAAAAAGTGTACCTGTCAAGTTTCAGCTCTGTAGTATGTCCACAACCCAAAAAAAACAGCATTTTTCTTATGATTTTTAGTAGAAAACTAATGCAGTGTCTTTCCAGCTGTCTTTTTTTCTTTCTGGCAAGCTGAAATATGATATGCCAAGGCAAACATGCCTATCAGTTGAGCTATGACACAGACAACACTGCACACATGGGGAAATATGTAAAACAAAAAACAGGAAAAGGAAATTAGGTGACGGTCACAAAACATGATATTGTGATTGGCCAAATAAAAAGTCACCTCGCGATGAGGTCGCGCCAAAGTCGCGCTAAGTCGCGCCAAAGTCGCACTGGAAGCGACGCTACTTTAGTGGTAGCGGCAGTGTAAACCAGCACTAAAACATCCAGTGTGTGAATACGATCAGGTATGATGTTTTATCGGTCAAGTAGTGTAAGGGTTACGCCCGTCGCCCGCTTCACAGTGACAGACCAAACTCCCCGTTTAACAGTCAGTCAGTCCATTTGCACAACCGCAAACTCCCAATTTGCACAAGGTTGGATACCAAGCTAGCCATGTCCCGTTCCTTGTCCTCACTGACATCATTGAAGGTCTCTTCCTCCACCCAGCCACATACAACACCAAGGGTCCCCGAAAGGTGAGAACAAGCCCCCTGGGACGCCTGCTGTGGCTGGTATTCCACCTCCTCAAAGCCACCTTCCTCCTCTGACTTCTCTTCTTCAGACTCCTCTCTCTGCGTTGCCACAGGTCCAGCAATTGACAACGACAAGGCTGCTTCTGGTGGTGATGAGGACCACAACTCTTCCTCTTCATGCTCATCTACAGCCTGATCCAGTACTCTTCGCAGGGCACGCTCCAGAAAAAACGCATATGGGATGAGGTCGATGATGTTGCCTTGGGTTCGACTGACCACCAGGGTTGTCATCTCCGCAAAAGGACGCATGAGCCTACAGCCATTGTTCATGAGCATTCAGTAACGCGGCCAAAAAATACCCAGCTCCGCAGAAAGAATGAAAGAAAATGAATGTTTTTTTTTATGAAAAATTATCCTGCGGATCGCTTTTGGTCTGTACACAATGAAGCAACGACCTTATCATCTGGGGTGTGCCAACACAATCCTAGAGGTGATCGCTTCATTGTGATACGCAAGCCCCTTCACCACGACAAGGTAACGATCACGAAGGGGAATTGACACATGTATGTGCCTTTTTTTTTGTTTTTTGTTTTTTTGCAGCCACAGTGTAGCACCAGAGGCCAGAAAAATTAGGCATGTACACATGCATGAAAAAGTAGGTATTGTTGCAGCCGCTGCTGTAGCAGCGGCCTGAAAAATTGAGGTTTTAAGGCAGAAAGTGCACTAAAACATTGCTGCTTGAACCGTAGTTGGTGGCGGAGACGTCACGTAAGTCATCCGGCATGCAGAGAATGATTATATACAGCAGCGTGTGGACCATTTTTAGGCCAAGGCATCTCAGTCATCACCAGGCCTTTTTTAGTCAAATGCATCCCCCACTGTCAGTCCCTTCGGGATCCATGCCTCATTCATCTTAATAAACGTGAGGTAATCAAGACTTTTTTGACCTAGGCGACTTCTCTTCTCAGTGACAATACCTCCTGCTGCGCTGAAGGTCCTTTCTGACAGCACACTTGAAGCGGGGCAGGCCAGAAGTTCAATGGCAAACTGGGATAGCTCAGGCCACAGGTCAAGCCTGCACACCCAGTAGTCAAGGGGTTCATCGCTCCTCAGAGTGTCGATATCTGCAGTTAAGGCAAGGTAGTCTGCTACCTGTCGGTCGAGTCGTTCTCTGAGGGTGGACCCCGAAGGGCTGTGGCGATGCATAGGACTAAAAAAGCTCCGCATGTCCTCCATCAACAAGACGTCTGTAAAGCGTCCTGTCCTTGCCGGCGTGGTTGTGGTGGTAGGAGGAGGATTACTTTCACCTCTTCCCCTGTTGGATTCCCGTTGTGCTGTGACATCACCCTTATACGCTGTGTAGAGCATAGTTTTTAACTTATTTTGTAGCTGCTGCATCCTTTGCGACTGCCGGTAATTGGGTAACATGTCACAGACTTTCTGCTTATACCGGGGGTCTAGTAGCGTGGCCACCCAGTACAGGTCGTTCTCCTTCAGCCTTTTTATACGAGGGTCTCTCAACAGGCATGACAGCATGAAAGACCCCATTTGCACAAGGTTGGATGCCGAGCTACTCATGTCCAATTCCTCGTCCTCACTGATGTCATTGAAGGTGTGTTCTTCCCCCCAGCCACGTACAACACCACGGGTACCAGATAGGTGACAACGAGCACCCTGGGATGCCTGCTGTGGTTGGTGTTCCTCCTCCTCAAAGCCACATTCCTCCTCTGACTCCTCTTCCTCACACTCCTCTTCCAGTGTTGCCGCAGGTCCAGCAATCGATGGTAAGGCTGTTTCTGGTGGTGGTGATGGTGACCACAACTCTTCCTCTTCCTCTTCACGCTCATCTACGGCCTGATCCAGCACTCTTCGCAGGGCACGCTCCAGGAAAAAAACATATGGGATGATGTCGCTGATGGTGCCTTCAGTGCGACTCACTAGGTTTGTCACCTCCTCAAAAGGACGCATGAGCCTACAGGCATTGCGCATGAGCGTCCAGTAGCGTGGCAAAAAAATACCCAGCTCCGCAGAGGCTGTCCTAGCACCCCGGTCATACAAATACTCGTTGACCGCTTTTTCTTGTTGGAGCAGGCGGTCGAACATTAGCAGTGTTGAATTCCAACGTGTCGGGCTGTCGCAAATCAAGCGCCTCACTGGCATGTTGTTTCGCCGCTGAATATCTGCAAAGTGCGCCATGGCCGTGTAGGAACGCCTGAAATGGCCACACACCTTCCTGGCCTGCTTGAGGACGTCCTGTAAGCCTGGGTACTTCTGCACAAAACGTTGCACAATCAGATTCAACACATGTGCCATGCACGGCACATGTGTCAACTTGCCCAAATTCAATGCCGCCAACAAATTGCTCCCGTTGTCACACACCACTTTGCCGATCTCCAGTTGGTGCGGGGTCAGCCACTGATCCACCTGTGCATTCAGGGCGGACAGTAGTGCTGGTCCGGTGTGACTCTCTGCTTTCAGGCAAGTCAACCCCAAGACAGCGTGACACTGTCGTATCCGGCATGTGGAATAGCCCCTGGGGAGCTGGGGGGGTGCAGTTGGTGTGGAGCAAGACGCAACAGCAGAAGAGGACTCAGCCGAGGAGGTTAGCAAAGAGGATGGAGTAGGAGGAGTAGAGGAGGTGGCAGCAGGCCTGCCTGCAAGTCGTGGCGGTGTCACCAACTCCTCTGCAGCAGAGCCACGCATTCCATGCTTGGCAGCCGCCAGCAGGTTTACCCAATGCGCAGTGTACGTTATATACCTGCCCTGACCGTGCTTTGCAGACCAGCTATCAGTGGTCAGATGGACCCTTGCCCCAACACTGTGTGCCAGACGTGACATGATTTCCTTTTCCACAATAGAGTACAGGTTGGGGATTGCCTTTTGTGAAAAATAATTTCGGCCGGGTACCTTCCACTGCGGTGTCCCAATAGCGACAAATTTTTTGAAGGCCTCAGACTCCACCAGCTTGTATGGTAAAAGCTGGCGGGCTAAGAGTTCCGACAAGCCAGCTGTCAGACGCCGGGCAAGGGGGTGACTCTGCGAGATTGGCTTTTTGCGCTCAAACATTTCCTTCACAGACACCTGACTGTGGGCAGGTGACGAGCAGGAACTGCTGAAGGTGAGAGGCGGAGGGGCGGGTTGTTGATAGGGGGCATGGAGGACAGCAGTGGTTGACGTGGCTGAAGATGCTGGACCAGGAGGAGGATAGTGGCTTTCAGTTTGTGTGCTGCTTTTACTCATGTGTTGATCCCATAGGCGTTTGTGATGTGAGATCATGTGCCTTCGCAAAGCAGTTGTACCTAGGTGGGTGTTGGACTTCCCACGACTCAGTTTCTTTTGGCACAGGTTACAAATGGCATCGCTGATATCAGAGGCAGACACACAAAAAAAATGCCACACTGCTGAGCTTTGCAAGGACGGCATTCTGGTGGTGGCAACAGCTTGCGTTGATTGGCGTGCTGTCTGGCTGACCCCGGGTGCCGAATCTACATGCTGTCTGACTGCGCCACTAGCTCCTTGCGATGACCTCCTCCCCCTGCTTCCAACTCGTCTCCTCCTCCTCTCTGTCTCCCCATCTGAACTTTCCCCCTCTTCTTCTGCTCTTCGAGCAGGCACCCAGGTGACATCCACAGACACATCGTCATCATCAGCCGCTTCACTTGACAACTCAGCAAAGGCAGCAGCAGCAGGTACAACATCATCATCATCACAATGTACGTCCATGTGTATAATGCTGCCTGACTGAGACATATCCCCGTTATCTACATCCTCTGGCACTAATAGTTGCGCATCACTTATTTCTTCAAACTGATGTGAAAATAACTCCTCTGACGGATCAAGTGAAGCGGCTGTGGTGCTAGTGTTGGTGGTGGTGCCGGCGGGCTGGCGAGTGGTAAATTGAGAGGTGCCCGAAGCTGAGCTGGAGGAGGATGGTGCATTAAGGTTCCGAGCGGAAGCTGTAGACGATTGGGTGTCCTGTGTAAGCCAGTCAACTATGGCCTCAGAATTTTTTGAGTTCAGGGGCTGTGGTGGCCTCTGAACACTGGGCATTATTCTAGAGCCTAAGGAAATCACAGCACCACGACCACGACGGCCCTTGCGGGGTGGCCTGCCTCTGCCTGTCATTTTTTTTTTAATGTGTTGTTACTGTTGTACTATGAGTGCAAGCTGCTGTGCCACCTTATATATCAGTGGTGGGTGGGCAGTGGCACAGTACACTCTCTGTGGACCTGACAGCAGTCACTGGCACCCAGGCAACTGCAATTTAAAAAATATATATATTTTTTTTTACTTTGCAAGCTGCTGTGCCACCTTATATATCAGTGGTGGGTGGGCAGTGGCACAGTACACTCTCTGTGGACCTGACAGCAGTCACTGGCACCCAGACAACTGCAATTTAAAAAATATATATATATTTTTTTACTTTGCAAGCTGCTGTGCCACCTTATATATCAGTGGTGGGTGGGCAGTGGCACAGTACACTCTCTGTGGACCTGACAGCAGTCACTGGCACCCAGGCAACTGCAATTTAAAAAAATATATATATTTTTTTTACTTTGCAAGCTGCTGTGCCACCTTATATATCAGTGGTGGGTGGGCAGTGGCACAGTACACTCTCTGTGGACCTGACAGCAGTCACTGGCACCCAGGCAACTGCAATTTAAAAAAATATATATTTTTTTTTTACTTTGCAAGCTGCTGTGCCACCTTATATATCAGTGGTGGGTGGGCACACAGTGGCACTGCAGTGGGCACAGTACACTCTGTGGACCTGACAGTCACTGGCAGCCCAGGCAACTGCAATAATAAAAAATATTTTTTTTTTCAATTTATTGCAACAAGATGCTGTGCCAACGTATATATATCAGTGGTGGGCAGTGCACTGCAGTGGGTACAGTGCACTCTGTGGACCTGACACAGCACTCACTGCAATTATGACAGAGAAAAAAAAAATATTTTTTAAAATGCCAGGTACTGTGCCTGTGCCACCCGAAATGAGTGTGGTGTGCACACAGTACAGTCTGTGGTAGGTCTGTGGCCTCTCACACACAGCGGGCAGGCAACTGCAGTGTACAATAGATATATATATATATATATATATATAAAGAAAAAAATCTATTACCTTACCAGCCCTTGAAAGGGCTTTTGGAGACACTATATATATATATATATGTATATATATAAATAAAAAAATCCTCAATTACCAGCCCTTAAAAGGGCTTTTGGGGACACTAGATAGATATAGATATATATATATATGAAGAAACAACTCAATTACCAGCCCTTAAAAGGGCTTTTGGGGATGCTAGGTATATATATATATATATATATATATATATATATATATATAAAAAAAAAAAAAAAACACAAATACCAGCCCTTAGAAGGGCTTTTTGGGGTGCTGATATTACAGCAGTAGTGGACCAAGAACACTGCAAGACCAGGAACACTGACTAACTGTCCCTAGCTTAACAGCAGCAGCAGCAGCAGCAGCAGCAGCAGCAGCAGCAGCAGCTCTCTCCCTACTCTCACTACACACACTGCTTCAGAATGATCTAAGATGGATGCTGCCCTTGCTTATTTATAGGAGGTGGGAGGGTGTGGGAGGGAGGTACGCTGATTGGCTGGAAATGTGTCTGCTGACTGTAAAGTTCAGGGTCAAAGTTTGCCTCAATGATGTCTTATGGGGGGCGGACCAAACATCGCATATGTTCGCCGGCAGCGGCGAACGCGAACATGCTAAGTTCGCCGGGAACTGTTCGCCGGCGAACAGTTCTATACATCTCTAGTTGTCATTTGCGGCAGTTCATCTCATGAGGAGAGCTATAGTTTATGCTGTTGGGATCACAGTATATGCTGGAGTTTAGAATCATGGCAAGGGACCCTGTGAATCAATCATGTATCTATTATTATTTTCGACGTTGGTTAACTTTAACTTGCTAACACATTTTGGTTATTTTACAAGAGTAGTAAGTAGAAATGTGCACAACAGAAAAATGTGTTTTGTTTCAGATTCGTTCCTAAGTTAATAATTTTGCTTCATCGTATTTGCTATTTTAGAATGATTTGTTTTCGGAATTTGTTTAATATATTTGGATTCGGTTAGTATATTTGTTATTTTCAAAATGATTCAAATTTTGGAAGACAGCTATATTTGTTCTATTCTAGTCTATTCAATTTTTTATTCTATCTATTCTTGTCATCATCTTATTTCACTTTTTTGCCTTACTGTATTTATTGCAATACTGTGTGTTTCCATTTCAAATTCACATTCAAATTCAATTTCAAATTAATTAAGAATATGTTGAATCTGTTATTTTATTATATTATTTCCTTATCATTATATTTTGGTTTGGATTTGTTGAAAATTGTTACTGTTGTGATTCGGAAATTCGGATACACCCGAATCTTCAAATAATGAAAAGCTTGGCCAGATTTCTATTCGTAAAAGAACGAATTGCACATGTCTAGTAGTAAGTCCAGTTTTTGTGTTATTATTAAAGCTTACAGAAAGATATACTGATAGTATATACTGATGTGGTTGGGGACTTATACAGGGCTGAAACAGAAGAGAGAGAGGGCCCAAATTAACAAGCTGCCCCTGCGGGGGTAGTGCTACTCACAGAATGCAGAAGGCTCCCTTTCAGAAACACATTTGGTCTGTCTAACTCTCATTTGGGCTAGCTCCCTTGTGCTAGCTGGCAAGTCTCTCAGTACAGATGAGTGGTGTGACGTCAGCAACATTTCTTCAAAAGGGGCCATTAAAGAAATGGGTTTGTTGTTCTTCACAATGATCACATACTTTTTATTATTATTTCCAAAGCTTTTCTCACAATTTAGCTCATCCCTACCTATATTAGTATCTAATAGGATATTTAAAAAGTATTGTGACTTAAAATGAAAGCCCCATTCTTCCTCTTTCTGGCACACAGTGCCTTGAAAAAGTAATCATACCCCTTGAAATTTTCCACATTTTGTCATGTTACAACCAAAAACGTAAATGTATGTTATTGTGATTTTATGCGATAGATCACCAGAAAGTGGCATATAATTGTGAAGTGGAAGGAAAATGATAAATGTTTTTTTTTTTTCTTTTTTTTACAAATTAATATATGAAAAGTGTGGCGTGCATTTGTATTTACCCCCTTTACTCTGAAAGTCCTAAATAAAATCTAGTGGAACCAGTTGCCTTCTAAAGTCACCCTAATTAGTAAAAAGAGTCCACCTGTGTGTAATTTAATCTCAGTATAAATACAGCTGTACTGTGAAGCCCTCAGAGATTTGTTAGAGAACCTTAGTGAACAAACAGCATCATGAAGGCTAAGGAACACACCAGACAGGTCAGGGATAAAGTTGAGGAGAAGTTTAAAGCAGGGTTAGGGTATTAAAAAATATCCCAGGATTTGAACATCTCATAGAGCACTGTTCAATCCATCATCCGAAAATGGAAAGAGTATGGGACAACTGCAAACCTAACAAGACTTGGCTGTCCACCTAAACTGACAGGACAGGTAAGGAGATCATTAATCAAAGAAGCAGCCAAGAGGCCCATGGTAACTTCGGAGAAGCTGCAGAGATCCACAGCTCTGGTGGGAGAATCTGTCCAAAAGACAACTATTAGTCGTGCACTCCAGAAAATTTCCCCTTTATGGAAGAGTGACAAGAAGAAAGCTATTGTTGAAAAAAAGCCATACAAAGTCCCGTTTGCAGTTTACAAGAAGCCATGTGGGGAACACAGCAAACACGTGGAAGAAGGTGCTCTAGTCAGATGAGACCAAAATTGAACTTTTTTGGCCTAATAGCAAAACGCTATGTGTGGCAGAAAAACTAACACTGTACATCACCCTGAACACGCCATTTCCACTGTGAAACATGGTGGTGGCAGAATCATGTTGTGGGGATGCTTTTCTTCAGCAGGGACAGGAAAGCTGGTCAGAGTTGATGGGAAGATGGATGGCACCAAATACAGGGCAATCTTAGAAGAAAATTAAGTGTCTGTCAGCACTGCTAAATAAATTAAATAAAGTGCCAAACAATAAGTGCAAAATCGCAATGTGAGCTGCTGCTGAAATAGAGGTGATTCCCCTTTAAAAATGGATTGAATTGATATCAGCGCTGCCCAAACAAATTTATACTACATTAAGTGCAAAAAAAAGCAATGTAAACCAATAATGATAATGCAATGAATTACCAGCAATTCCTTAAAAATCAAACAATAAATATGTGATTCCAAATAAACGTGATATCAGCAGTAGTTCATGTGAAAATAAATAAATAAATGCAACAAAGTTCATAAACAGTTAAGTGCACTGGTGGCGGAAAGTTGATTAAAGTGAACACTTACATTTAAAACCAGGAAGTAGTGTACTGAACGCCACCTGGTTGGAAATGACGTCTGAAGCTGAATTCCTGCTTTACGCGTTTCACCCCTCCCACTGGGCGTCTTCTGAAGACAGGAAATCAGCGTCAGATGTCATTTTCGGTTATTGGAACGCACACCGCGGCGGTGTTCAGTACACTACTTCCTGGTTTTCAACGTAAGTGGATCGGTTTTACAATGTCAAATAAAAACGGTTTTACACTATGAAGATTTTTCTTTGATTGCATATATCGCATCACTGGGAGCCTTACCCTGCCAAGCTCCTCGGCAAGATCAGCATATCACCAAAGAAAACAGCATACATATATTCATGCATAATTCCCCATCTGTTTGGTGAGTGGGGAAACAAGAGGGGAGCACAGTGTGATCCCTTTTGTAATCTATTAAAGAGGAGTTCCACCCTAGGAAAGTTTTTTTCACTAAAAATACCCCCGGGACAGTCAGGGCTAGTACATTCCACAATGGATAGCCTCTGAACTGTCCCAGGTCGCACTTACCTTTTAGAAGAAATACTTACCTTGAAAATGTCTTGTCCAGCGCTGCCATCTTAGGTGTGGGCAGCTGAAGCCAGCGCGTCCTCTTCGGCGTCCTCTTCTGTGTCCTCTTCGTCCCAGAATGCCCTGCACTGGCCCCGCTCATCATGTCCGGTGCAGGCACGTCATTCCTGCACAGCTTCTGGGCATGACAAGAAGCTGTTTAGCAGGGAATGACGCACCTGCACTGGACATGATGAACGGGGCCAGTGCAGGCGCATTGATTCCTGGGAGCGATGACATTCAGCTCCCAGGAATCAATGCAAGCAGGAAGTGACGGCGCAGGCCACGGCCGCAGAGAGAGGAAGTAGGGTGAGTATATTTTCTTCGAAAACAAGTTAAGTAAAGAAAAAAAAAATCGTGATTATCCATTTATTTTTCAGATGACACAGAGCAAGCAGATGGGGCAAAGTGTCTTTTAAGGGTGGAACTCCACTTTAAGCATGAGCACTTCCATGTATCCTATGGCAGAAAAAGTATACTAAGATATGGTATGTACCCACTGTGGATGCTGCCATTTCTTTGGTTTAACCTGTCCTGTTGATAATGCCCAGGTTTATCCAGCAGATAAGAAGTTGGAATCTTTATTGAAAGGCGCCTTTGCGGTTGCAGGATCTGCGATACAACCAGCAGTAGCGGCCATAGGAGTTTGTCAGTCATTAATAGACCGTATGAAGCGGGTGTTCAAGACAATTCCTTCATAAGGAGAGTCTGTGGAAGATCTGTCAGATCTACCTTGCACTCTATGTTGATTAACATGTAAAAGGTTACTGGCTGGCTTCTCTTTTCAGGGAGAACGCCTTTTTGGTGATGATCTTGATAAGTATATCCAAAAGATCTCAGGGGGAAGAGTACTTTGCTACCTGTGAAAAGGAAGAGCAAGCATCCTTCTTTTAAGATCCTCAGCACTCATACTATCAGTGCTTCTAATTCCAGACTGGGGGCAACGGCCTCAACCATCTGGGTCTGGAACCAAGCCTTCAGGGCAGGGTCAGAAAAAGCTCAGGGCCCAGAAATCAGCCAAGTCTTCCTCTAAGCCTACTATGTGAAGGGGCGCCCCCACTCTCTTGGGTGGGGGGGGGGTAGTTGCTGCAGTTCTTAAAGGTTTGAGTGGAATCGATCCAAGACAACTGGGTTATCTCCGCCATTTCGCAGGAGTACAAACTGAAATTTCGGGTGTTCCCGTATCCTCAGTTTATAGGTCAAGTATACCGACAGATCCCCTAAAAAGGTCTCTCTTTCTGGCATTGGACCAGCTGTGGAGTCAAAGAGGGATAATGGAGGTTCCGGAGAACAAAAGGTTCAGGAGTTTTTACTCAAACCTGTTTATAATCCCCAAACTAAGTAGGGAATGTGAGACCTATTCCAGATCTCAAAACTCTAAACCAGTTTCTGAACGTTCGTACTTTCTGTATGGAGTCAATTCATTTAGTCATGGCCTCCCTACAGGGAGAGGAATTTCTAGCATCCATAGACATCAAGGATGCATATCTTCATGTGCCTATATTCCAGGCTCATCAAAGGTTTCTATGCTTTGCAATAGAAAACCGTCATTTTCAGTTTGTGGCCCTGCCCTTCGGGTTAGCCACAGCTCCAAGATTGTTCACAAAGATCCTAGCTCCAGTATTGGCTGTTCTAAGGTCCTGAGGGATATCTGTAAGAGGATAACTGGACGATCTATTACTAATAGATCGATCGGCTTTGGCTCTAAGCCAAAATGTTCTCCAGACAGTACAGTTCCTAGAACATCTGGGTTGGATAATGAACTTAGCAAAGTCAGCATTACAGCTTGTCCAGCCTCTGGAATACCCGGGTCTTCTTGTGGACACAGTAAAGGGCAAAGAAATTCTTGCCAACAAAAAGGGTCACAGACCTGAAGGATCTGGTTTGGTCCGTAGTAAGGCTGAGCAATCCTTCTATACGTCTTTGTATGATGTTACTAGGGAAGATAGAGTCCGCATTCGAGGCAATTCCCTATGCTCAATTTCATGCCAGACCCTTACAGAACAACATTCTGTCTACATGGACCGGAAGGGTTCAGTTTTCATTTCTGGTGTTATATCTTTCACTTGGATGTTATAAGTTGCACTAGTAAATACAGCTGGGTAAAACAAAAACTGTGTTTGTCTTCATTTCAGGCTGCAAAGCAACAAAATGTAATTATTTTAAAGGGGCGTTATTATTTTCTATACACACTGTAACCTATGCAGTTTCACTAGATAATTATTTATGGGTATGCTGCCATCCTGTGGTCATTGTATTAACTGAAAAAAATATATTTTACAATCTAAAACATTAAAAACACCTTTTTCCCTCTTTTACAAGAAATCACATTCCCTCTGTTCTCAGCTGCATAAGAGCTTGGGGGGAGGAGAAACAGTAGCACACTGATCTTCCCAGTGAATTGCTGTGATGGTGACATGTCAGCACTAGTCTGATCATTGGAGGCGAGCTGTCTGATCATTGGAGGAGAGCAGGCTGAATTCCCAGCACAGCTATAAAACTGACTACACGGTGCTCTCATGCTTAGTGTGGTCAGTTTTTAAAAGACAGTAGGACTGGCAGGAACAACAGGGATTTCACACAAAAGAAGCAATACAAAGAGAAAAGGATACTTTTTCATACAAGTACATGATACAGCAGCCGCATATTAGGAATACGAAATGTTGGGTTTACATATTCTTTAACCACTTTAAGACCGGAAGGATTTGCCCCCTTAATAACCAGGCCCTATTTTGAGATTCGGCACTGCGTTACTTTAGCGGACAATTGCGCGGTCGTGCGACGCTGTACCCAAATAAAATTGATGACCTTTTTTTCCCACAAATAGAGCTTTCTTTTTAAGTGAAAAAGAACTAGATATATCAAAGAGATCCCGTAAGATCAGCCAAGAAGGAATGATATGTATTACTGTGTACAGATGGATAGTTGTATATAAAAAAAGCAAAAAAATTTAGAAAGGTACAAAAAACAGGGGTGGGGGGTGGAAGTAAGGGCTGATTAGTGATATGTAAGTGGTACTAAGAATTTGTGTACAGAGGGCATGTCGTGTACAAGTGAATAATCTAAAAATGTAGAGATGGATAACAGAGCAGATAATTGAACAGATAAGTGCACATGAGTCATATGATAGTATTGGTTTTCAATTTTCTCATTAAGTCCAAAGGGAATGAGAGTATTGGGGATACAAATCCAGTATGTTTCTTGCTCGCATAATCTTTTGAATCTCTCTGCTTGGGAGCCAGTACTGGGGATGTGGTCTAATATTCAAACTTTGAGACCATCTGTAGATTGATTGTGGACAGCTTTAAAGTGTTTGGGCGCACTATATTTTCCTTTATCTTGTTCAGTGGCTCGCTGGTGTTCACCAAATCTAACATGTAATGGTTCAATTTTTCTGCCAATGTATAATGATCCACAAGGGCACGAGCGGGTGTAAATCACAAAATTGGTGGAACAAGTGTAGAAATGGGAAATTGGATGCTTTTTCAGTATATTTGAAAGATTTTTGTCCATGTTGTATGAATGGACTTGTTTTTCTTAAAACATTTGTACATTCCTGTTAGGCTGGGAAATAGGTGGCCTAATGGATTGAGGTTGTTTCCCTTCTTTTTGAATAAGCTGGGGGCAATTTTGCTTTTTATATTGCAAGCTCGACGATAAGTGAACTTGGGCTGGGGGGTAGTGAGGGTCCAAGTTTGGGATCCTTAATGACTTTTCATGACTTTCTCTATATTTTTGTATTGCGAATGAAATTGTGTGATGAAACAGATGGGATTGTTTTCTTTTTGTGAGGGTTGTCTGGTTGGGGGGTGGAGGTATTGGCTGATCGTGTCTTCAATAAGTTTGGCAGGATATCCCTTCTCCAGGAATTATTGTTTAAGTATCAGACTTTGATTTTAATAGTCGTTATCTAGGACGCAATTTCTGCAGTCAGTGGAACTGACTTTTTGGAATGTTTTCATCTGGGGTGATGGCAGCTGCTGGAGTGAATGTAGAAGTTGCCAGCTGTGGTTTTAAAATTATTTTCCGCAGCACCTTCACAGGCCTGGCCTGATGAATTGAGGACTAGGTCAAAGAACATCAACTACGTGGGTAAAAGAAAGGCCAAACTGGTTGTGGTTGCAGTAATCGACAAACTCTGTGACTGAGGAGGTGGAGCCATCCAAGATAATAACAATGTCGTTGATATACCTCCCTTAAAATATAATTTGTTTAGCGAAAGGATTGTGATTATATGTCAGAAGTGATTCTCATAGGCCCATGGTTAGATTGGCATAACATGGAGCAAAATGTACTTCCATGGCAGTTCCAGTGACTTGAAGATAGTATTGATCATCAAAGCAGAAAAAAATTATGTTCAAGGCAGTATTTAGTTGCTTGCAGAATGAATTCAACTTGTTTGTAATGGAATAAATGGTGGATGAGAAAATGTTTGACTGCTCGGAGGCCTACTGAGTGAGGTATTGAGGTGTATAGTGAGCTAACGTCTAGGGACAGCCAGCAGTAGGTTGGTTCCCATCCCATGTATAGTTTTGAAGAGTATCGATGAGATAACTGGAGTCACAGGTACAGGATGGTAATTCTTGTATCAAGGGTTGGAGGAAACGGTCGATATATTGAGCCAGCCCTTATGTCGCTGCCCATGGAGGCAACAGTGGGTCTGCCGGGTGGATTTTTTGGGGTCTTTATAGACCTTCGTCAAAAAATAAAAATAAGTTACATGATAAAAATATTTGAGAAAAAAGACAGCTTCTTTTTTATTGATGACTTTCTTTTTTGGCGTCAATGATCAAGGTTTGGAGTTCTTTGGCAAAGGATTCAGATGGGTCTTTGCAGAGTTTTTGGTAGGTCTGAGTGTCAGATAGAAGTCTATGAGCTTCTTTCATGTAATCTGCCCTATTAAGAACTAAGTAAGATTTTTATGGCTGGAAGTCTTGAGAGAGTATAATTTCTGAAATTCAGTGTATACCATGGTGTAGAAGGTATTGATGAAAGCTCCTTTGACATGGGTTGGATAAAAAAAATGGATTGAGGATTGAATGGAGTATGTTTTATTAGTAAAGTGTGATCTTTAGGAAATTCTGTATTGAAATTTTCATTTTCCCATAATAGTTCCTCTAAGATTTGCAAGGCTTCTGAGTCTGTATTATCGATTATGATGGGTGAAGAGGGTGGATCAATAGATACCTCTGTGGTATTAGTAGTGGATGTGGTAGATTGGATGAAGAATTTTTTAACCGCAAGATTCTTGATTCATCTTTAAGAATCTTTGAACAAACAAAATAAATTGGGTTTTATTGTTGGAGCAAAGTTCAGGCCTTTATGTAGAAGAGAGATCTCATCAGTGGAGAGTGGGTGTTGTGACAAATTTAATATTTTTATTGTACTTGTTGTATTTCAGTTTTTGCTTTTTCTTTCCACCTCTCCTTCCTCTTCGAATACATATTTTCTTTTGAAGAGTCAGGAGAGGGAAATTTCTAAGAAAGTCTCTGGTGAAACATGAATGGGTATGGGATTGGAGCAAGTAGAGGGATGTGAAGATTTTGGTTACTGGTGTTCCGGGCTCCTGGAGCTGCTCGAAGAGGTTCTTCGTGTATGGTGAGGTCAGAAGCTGATGTACCAGCTGTAACATTGTTGATCTGTGATGGATCCTCTACTTCTTCTGCCTCTAGAGTGGGCTGTTTACATGGTAAAGTTGCAGCCAGTAAGGGTGGTGACTCCTGATTGATGAGGGGTAGAAGATTGGAATTGTTGATGTTGTTCTGGGTGGTACAGGCTGGTGAGGGTGAGGCAGGGGGGTTAGTTGGAGTGGATAAAGTAAGGTCAGTAGGTATCTTGGTCTTCGTCCTGTTGTTGACTCTGTTGAAATAGGATGTAGTGTTTGTATTGCATGGGGGCATATATTTTTCCACAAGACCAATATGAAAATTTGGTCTAGGTTTGAGGCTCATTAGAGGGGGAGGTTTGGATGACCTGGGGTGACATGACTACAATCCCTGTGGTCTCCCTCTTGCGGCTGATCTGCCGCCATTCGCAGCACCTTCACAGCCAAATGGATGTAATCTCCCAGCAGTTCCTACAGCCTGATCTTAGAGAACCAGCTGCAACTCTGCCAAGCTCTGCATAGTTTCCACCAGGATACATGTTTTTACAATTCCACCAAATGTGAGTGTCACCTTTCATTTTTCTCTGGCTTCAATTGTTTTTAGACTAATTGCACTTAGATGACGGCGCTTCCCACTCCTCCTTGTATACACAGATCCTAAGGTTTCCAATGCCTTCTTGGGACAGCTGCAGCCTGAATCTTAGTGTTTTTATGTTACTGTCTCCCAAATAAAATCCCCCCACAAATAAACAACACATAAGTACAAAAAAAAATGCCCACTGATCCACCAGAAATCCAGGACATGCCTAACTTTCTGTTTGGGCTGACAGTCCAACGTCTCTGCTGCACTGAACTCCCAACCCTGCTTTCAAGACCACAGAACTCCTCATATCCACCAGTCTTGTCTGTCCCACTCTATTTACATACATGGATTCCTTTCAAGTATTCTGCCTTAACCACTTAAGCCCCGGAGGATTTGGCTGCTAAAAGACCAGGGTTTTTTTTGCGATGGACAATTGCGCGGTCATGCAACGCTGTACCTAAACGAATTTGACGTCCTTTTTTTCCCACAAACAGAGCTTTCTTTTGGTGGTATTTGATCACCTGTGCGATTTTTTGATCATGCGCTATAAACAAAAAAAGAGCGTCAATTTTGCAAAAATAACAATATTTTTCACATTTTTTTATATGAAATTCCCCCAAAAAAATGTAAAAATCAAAATTTTTTAACATTTTCGGCCAATTTGTTTTATGCTACCTATGTTTGGTAAAAAAAATAGCAAAAAGCGTATTTTGATTGGTTTGCGCAAAAGTTATCGCGTTTACTAACAAAGGGAAAGATTTTTGTCATTTTTGGTGTTTTTTTTAACGCGTAATGGCGGCGATCTGCGATTTTTTTTTCGGTACTGCGACATTGCAGCGGACAGATCGGACCCTTGACTGACATTTTTGACACTTTTGGGGGTACCAGTGACATTACTGCAGTAATCGGTGCTATATATATATGCACTGTTACTGCAAAAATGACACTGGCAGGGAAGGGGTTAACTTTATTGGACAGGGAGGGGTTAAGTGTGTCCTAGGGGCGTGCTTCTAACTGTGCAGGGACATTGCTATTGGTGTAAAAACAAAGATCAACAGTTCTACATAGTAGAACCGTCTGATCTTCATTTTTACACAGGGAGAATGACGGGCGGCTTGTTTACATAAGCCGCTCCGCCTTTCTCCCTTCACAGGAGCGATCGTAGTGTGACCGGCGGACATCGAGTCCGCCGGTCACACGCACTGACTTGTCTGTGAATGAGTCGCGGCAGGCGCGCGCCTCGGCGGGCGCGCGCCCGCCCGCAATTGGCTTGCAAGTCAGTGACAGGCGAGTGACGTATCCATACGTCACTCTGCCTGGTCGGGGCTGACCGCCGCAGTATATAGTCGTGCGGCGGTCGGCAACCGGTTAAAAGGTAAGTTTACCTTTCATAAAAAATTAAAAGGTGAACTATTCCCCCTCCCCCTCCGTGCACCTATGAGAGGTCAAGTGATCAATCACCTTTCACTGTTACCTGCATTATGATGCTACACAGCAGACTGGGTAGTGTGGTGAAGATTCTGGTTCACAGCTTGTTACAGCAACTGGCGAGGGCAGCGGGAGATTGGCATGGGACCCATTAGGGCTGAAGCTTCACTTTGCAAGGAATACCCAATCACGCGCACAAAAAAAAACAACAAAATTTTTGTTGGATTATAGAAGTCAGCAGTCTGTCCCCTCATTTACTAAGCTCTGGAGCAAATGCCCTCGCGGGGTGCAACTGCACTTGCAAAGTGCAGAGTCTACATGCCTTTAGTAAATCAACCCTGTTGCATGTAGTGAAATGGCTTTTGGGAGATGCAGTTCTGGGGGGGGGGGGGGTGTGCCAAAACATTCAGTGTAGGGAAAGAGCTCTTGAGACATGTAGTTCTAAGAGGTATGCAACACATTGTGTGTAGGGAAAGAGCTCTTGGGGCATGTAGTCCTGGGGGGTGTGCCCACACATTGTTTAGAAGGAATGAGCTCTTGGGACATTTAGTTCAGAGGGGAGTGCCCAAACATTGTGTGTAGGTAAAGAGCTCCTGGGACATGTAGTTCTGAGGGGTGTGTCCACACATTGTGTGTAGGGAAAGAGATCTTAGGGCATGTAGTTCTGGAGGGGTGTCCACACGTTGTGACAAGGGGAAGAGCTCTTGAGACATGTAGGTCTGAGGGGTGTGCCTCCACATTGTGTGTAGGGAAAAAGCTCTTGGGAGATGTAGTTCTGGGGATGTACCTATGTCAGTCCTAGGGGCTGCCCCTGCAAATATTTTACAAGCTGGGTGACGACATCGCCAGGAGTAATAAAAGCTGTTTTTTGCTACAAGACTAGCATTAAAAAAAAAAAAAAAAAAAAAGAATTGCTGGGACATGATCTAGAGGGGAGAGGGAGGTTTGGAAGTACAGATAATGCCTGGACATGCACTTTAGGTAAGTGCAGTTCTAATTTGGGTTCTGTGATTTGCATAGTGCACCTAGCACAGTAATACATATTTAAAATAGAGATAAACCAATAGGGCCTAGTCACATCTTCCCAAGCGGTAACATGCAGTAAACAAATTGGGTTTGTTTGATTTTTTTGCACTGAGGTGCTCTGCCAACCTGTTTGAAATAAATAGATTGCCCTAACAGCAAGCTTTATTGCAGAATATTTAATTGCATTATTGCACAGAGGGAATGAGTCTGGACTGAATGACGTTTGGTTTGCTGAATCACGATGCATCATAAACAACTACATTTTTAAATAAAATACATCTCAGTACAGATATTCTCCTGCAGCCTCTTTGCAGCAACTTCCTGCCTACATGCACTCCTCTGATGGCTGCATGATGGTATTTCTCAGGGAGCGTTTCCTGATGGTGAGAACTGTGGACTATACCTGTATAATGTTTGTTGAAACGGGCACTTGTTGGAAGCCCATGTGACGGGGTGACAATGCAGGAGAACAATTGAGAGACATGGACAGAATGTTGTCACCCTACACGTGGTAAAGGAGAATTTTAACAAAGATCATATGGTAAAGTCCACTAGTGCAATCAATCATATGAGTAGATATGGTGGATTTGGATGGAGGGCTGGGAAACGCTGGTAAATCACCTCTATGATACAATATCTGCCAAAACCGCAAATATTACATAGCGGCTGATGCTGATGAATGTAACACCTGATGTAATGTAAACATGGTGAATGTTGCTGGGACCTGGAAAGATTGGGAAATGCAGATTTTAGAAGAACAATGGCAATAGGTCTAAGTCACAAAGCTAACACACCAAGATAAGTAAATGTATTTTCAAAAAAGTGACAGTTATTTTCAGTTGGGTCCAATGAGATTTGAAAATTACAGTCAAATGGCTAAATTAGAGATATTTATTCTTATGTAACATTTTGTAAATTGAGCCTAATGTGTCTTATAGATGTGAAGGCTTCTTCAACTTCTGGGTGGTGTAATACCTGCAAATAATTGGTAAATCAGTATTTCATACATTAAACTATGTTTAAAGCCAAAACTTGTATTTAAGTTTTGAATAGACAAATATATTCCCTTTAATGTCACCCTTCAGACTCAATGACCAGACTGTATGATGACTTTGAGACTGACTTTGAGTCATTACTCTCGCAGACCACCAGACCTGAACACCCTCTCTCCTTGGTATACCGAATTTTACTGAAAGAATCTTCATCACATTCTCCAGCATTTATAGCCAAATGAGAAGGAGAGTTGAATATACACTATATTACCAAAAGTATTGGGTCGCCTGCCTTTACTTCAACACGTACTTTAATGGCATCCCAATCTTAGTCCTTACTCCTTAGAGTTCAATATTGAGTTGGCCAACCTTTGCAGCAATACCAGCTTCAACTCTTCTGGGAAGGCTGTCCATAAGGTTTAGGAGTGTGTCTATGGGAAAGTTTGACCAGTCTTCCAGAATCCACATTTGTGTGGCCAGGCACTGATGTTGGAGAGAAGGCCTGCAATCTAATTCATCCCACAGGTGTTGTATTGGGTTGAGGTCAGGACTCTATACAGGCCAGTCAAGTTCCTCCACCCCAAACTCATGTTGGAACAGGAAGGGGCCATGCCAAAACTGTTCCCACAAATGTCTTGGTATGCTGACACCTTAGGAGTTCCCTTAACTGAAACTAAGGGGCCAAGCCCAACCCCTGAAAAACAATCCCTCCACCAAATGATTTGGACCAAGGTCCTTAAAGACATGGATGAGTGAGTTTGGGGTGGAGGAACTTGACTGGCCTGCACAGAGTCCTAACCTTAACCCGATAGGACAACATTGGGATAAATTAGAGTGCAGAATTCGAGCCAAGCCTCTCGTCCAACATCAGTGTCTGACCTCACAAATGGGCTTCTGGAAGAATGGTCAAACATTCCCATAGACACACTCCTAAACCTTGTGGACAGCCTTCCCAGAAGAGTTGAAGCTGTTATAGGTGCAAAGGGTGGGGCAACTCAATATTGAACCCTGCGGACTAAAAGTGGGATGCCAATAAAGTTCATGTGCGTGTAAAGGCAGGTGTCCCAATATTTTTTTGTAATAAAGTGTACAGTATCTCTTAAGGATGCAGATAAGATACTTGCTCTTTCCTTTAATGCTTCTATATCCACAATTTCTCTGAAACGTAATTACAAGATACTATCTAGATGGTATGTTTGCCTGACTGTCTTATCTAAGATAAATCTGGCTGTGCCAGATACTTGTTGGCGGTGTATGCAGGCCCCAGGTACTCTATCTCATATCTGGAGCACATGTCCACAAATAATCCCTTTCTGGGACAAGATCCTGCAGCTTTATAAAAAACAAGTAGGCTATTCTCTTACCATAACACCCCCAAATCACTATATTGTCTTTACCACCCTACTCTAATAAACAGATAAAAAAAAAATCTTAATTAGACATTTTCTTACAGCAGCTAGGTCAGTGGTAGCAAGACATTGGCACAGGACTGATAGTCCCTCCCTGGCATGCAAGCTGGAGAATATCAGTAAAATGGAACGTATGATTGCTTGGGATGAGAATAGAGTGGAGGCATATGGGATCATGTGGACCCAGGGGAGGACTGGGCCAGGGGGCAGGGGGGCAATCACTCTGATGCCCCATAAAAAGGCTGCACCGCATGTGCCACAGACACGCCTAAAGTATTCATGGTAAAGAGAAGTAAAAAGTCCTACTGCTGACCCACTGAGTGTGGGATGAAGACAAGGACAGAGTGTAGCCCTCCCCCCAACATGGATGGTGTGAGCTGTGTCTGAGCAGAGGCCGGTTCCATGCCCTGCTGGAGACTCTCATCCTCCGGCCAGCCCTGACCGAGCTGTCCCAGCTCCCCCCAACTACCCCTGCTGGCCAGGTTGGGAAACCAACTTTGGCCGGTGAGTATAGTGTACCTGGAGTGGAGCTTCAGCCTGGAATGGGGGTCAGGAGGAGGCCCGGCAAGAGGGAGAGTGGGAGGGGGGTCGAGTCGCTGCACCATGGGCCTCTGGTTTGTACTTGCCCCCTGGGCTGAAAGTTGCCAGTCAGCCCCTGTGTGGGCCATATGGTCATATTTTCGATACTCCACTGAGTTTGCATTGTTTGAGTCCTAAATTTCTGGGTTGCATAGTCTGCAGTGAAAGGGGCCCTCTTCCCCCCCTTTTTTTCTTCTTTCCTTATTTTTTCCTTCCCGTTCTTCTTTTCCTTTCCTTTCTTCTCTGCTACTATGGATTATACTCATCTTCTACCTAAATCAGGTCATTACTGTATTCTGCTTCTACAGATTGTTTAGGATATATTTCTAATGATTGTTCTACCAGTTGGGTTTTCCTACTGGTGCTATATTACCTATACAGTGTGCACTAAAGAGTTATTCCATATTACTGCCCAGCTGTTTTGTAATTGGTGTTGTTGATTGTGTATGTATATTGACATAATTGTTGTTACCTATTTTGTTCAGCTGTTATGTAACCTGACAATTTTCTCTTTTGCCCTGGTATGACATGGTACAACATGTACTGTACTTAGTGCAGCATGTCTCTTTTTGGCTTCTATGACCATGTTATTGTGTTTTTTTTTTTTTTTTTGTGAAAATCGAATAAATTTAGATTAAGCATAATCCCTTTAATATGCATATTTTTTATGCGCTTCAGCTCCATTAAGCGGGCATATTGCGTTTTTTTTCCTGATAGCAGTATTTCAGGAAAACACTGTATTATGGCCACTAGTTGGAACTGATGATCATAGGAAACACACATATTAAACACATTATGGGGAATATTTGGAACAGATGTGTGAATGATCAGGCTTTGGCACAGTGGATTTTTATTTTTATATAGACCCCATAGAGAGGGTGAATCTCAACAGCAGGGGTACAGAAAGAAATAAAAATCTGACAGGAGCTCCAACCCTTCCTTTCTCTAACCATAATTGAAAAAATAAAATAAAATTGGGCTTTAGATATACTTCAAATATACTTTTAGTATTAGAATAGGCAAACAGGGACATCCAAAATAAAATCTATATTTTTTATAAAACTAACTTATAGTCCTAATGGTAGTTGTATTGTTCAACATGGCAAACTTACCATCTGTGACCAAAAAATGGAAAACATTTTCAAACTCGTTGAACCTTTTTTTTTTTTTTTTGGTGCTGACTGTTTTCCATCATTTTTACTTGTCCTTTACCAGCTCCTGCCATCCTTTTTCTTTTCCAATGACCGTGTCTTTTTTCTTTGTGGCATTTCTTTTTTTCTACACTCTCTCAAAAGCCCCTCTCCTCTCTATTCTGTCTCCTTCACCATATAACTTTCTTTTCCTCCATCACTGCAGATTGCCCTTTTTTTTCCTTTGTGCCCTTCTCTTTCCACCTATTGTCTTTTTCTCCCTCTTTCTCTCTTTCTTTCTATGATTATAACTGTCTCTTTTCTTTCATAGTGCTCTGTCCTTCTGTCCTTCTCTCTTTCTTTTAAACTATGGCTTCCTGCTCCCACCCCATCTCACTTTCTATCCCTATCTTTTTTTCTCTCTCTGTCCTCCTCTCCTTTCTTTTCCCTCGCTCTCTCTCTGTATATCGTTTCATATGCCTCATTGTATCTTTCCATCCATAACTCTCTCTTTGTTACTCTCTCCCTCTCTTTCCCTCAATCTTAGTCTTTCTTTCTCTCCATTGTTTTCTCTACTTTCCACCTGTTCACTTTGTCTGCCTCTTTCTCTCTCTCTCTATCCCTACTGTTTTCCTTCAGACTCTCTCTCTTTTTTCATCTAGCCCTGTATCAATCAATATATCTCTTTTTCTCTTCACTATTCTACTAAAGCCCCGTACACACGAGTCGAAATTCGGCCGGGAATTTTCGCCCGACGACCGATCTGCCGATTTTCGGCTTGTTAGCATGGTGCTCTCGACAACCGACTCCGACTTTTTGGCCGAAAAAATGCTGGTGTGCAAGCTATAAAATTTTTGTCCACTGTCAAAACTCGTCCGATTTTTGTGCAGTCAGTACAGATTTCGACAGGGAAAAATCTTATGAGCAAGACTAGGCATGCTCAGAGATGAAAGAACACAAAGAAAGGAATCCAACACATGACATCACTTCTGAAGTATAATTCTGTCGGTCGACAAAATTCCAGTGCAGTCTAGAGCACATTCCAACCAACAAAACACAACTCTGGGCAAAAGACGGACGACCGGTCGGCGGAAATTCGTTGCGTGTGTACTAGGTTTTACTTTTGTACCTTCTTTTCTCTTTCACTCTATCCCTCTTTCCTTCTGTCTGTTGATCTCTCCAATGTCTCTGTCTCACTTTCTGTTGCTCTGCTTTACTCTTTATATCTCTTTCTTTCTATCTTTGTCTTTCCTTCTTTCTATTACATTCTATTATCTGTCTCCCTTTCTTTCATTCTATTAATTGATCTCTCTCTTTGTCTTTTATTTCAAAATTATCTACCTTACACCTTACACCTACACCTGCCTTCATTTTCTCTTCCCCTCTCTCCTTTCCTCTGCAAACTTTTTTCATTACTATTTCCCTCCATAGTTCTTCACTTCTCTCTCTGTAACTTCTTTCCTCTGCGTGTTCCCTCTCTATTCATCTCTCTCTTTTCCACCATAACTCTCTCTCTGTCTCTCCTTTCCTCTGTGGATTGTCTCTATTTCTATCTCTCACTTTCCCTCCATAGCTTTTTTCCCTACACTTTCCCTCAATCTGTCTCTCCTTTCCTCTGCAGACACTCTCTGTTTCTTTCTCTCCCTTTAACTCCGTAGCACTCTCTTCTACACCTTCCCTCCTCCTCTCTCTCGGCCGTCTCTTTTCTTTGTACACTCTCTCTATTGTTTGCTCTCTTTCCCTTCATAGCACTTACTACACCTCTACATCTTTCCTCCATCTTTCTCTTTGCCTCTCCTTTTCTCTGCAGACTCTCTCTATCCTTCCCTCCAATGCTCTCTCCCCATACCTTCCCTTCTCTTTACTCACTGTCTCTCTGTTCCTTTGCAGACTTTATTTCCTTCTATAGCTCTCTTCGCTACATCTTCCATCCTCCTCTCTTTCTCCCTGTCTCTCCTTTCCTCTGCAGGTTCTCTTTCCATCTACTGTATAGCTCTCTTCTCTTCATCTTCCATCCTCCCTCATCTCTCTGTCTCTCCTTTCCTCTGCAGACTTTCTTTACCCCTATAGCTCTCTTCTCTACACCGTCCATCCTCCCCCCTCTCTCTGTCTCTCCTTTCCTCTGCAGACTCTTTTTCCCTCTATAGCACTCTTCGCCACAGCTTACATCCCCCCTCTCTCTCCTTTCCTATGCAGTCCCTCTTTCCCTCTATAGCTCTTGTCTCTAAACCTTCCATTCCCCCCCTCCCTCTGTTTCTCCTTTCCTCTGCAGACTTTCTTTCCCACTATGGCTCTCTTCTCTACACCTTACATAGCCCCCTCCCCCTCTCTTTCTGTTTCTCCTTTACTCTGCAGACTCTCTTTCCCTCTATAGCTCTCTTCTCTACATCTTCCATCCTCCTCTCTTTCTCTCTATGTCTCTCTGCCTCTCCTTTCCTCTGCAGACTCTCTATGTTTCTCTTCCTTTCCCTCCATACATCATGGGTTGAACTGGATGGACTGATGTCTTTTTTCAACCTCACCAACTATGTAACTATGTAACTATGTATAGCTTTCTCCCCATACCTTCCCTCCTCATTTCTCTATGTCTTTTTTTTCCTCTGCAAACTCTCTTTCCCTCTATAGCGCCCTTCTCTACATCTTTCATCCTCCTCTCTTTCCCTCTCTGTCTCTCCTTTCCTCTGCAGGTTCATGTTCTATCTATAGGTCTCTTCACGTCAGCTTCCATCCTCCTCACTTCCTCTTTCTCTCCTTTTCTCTGCAGACTCTCTTTATTCCTCTCTCCCCTACACCTTGCCTTCTCCCGTCTCTATATTTCTCATTTCCTCTGCTGATTTTCTCTCTCTTCTATACTTGTATAGCTCTATCCTCGACATCCTCCTCTCCAACTCTCTCTCTGTCTCTCCTTTCCTCTGCAGACTCTCTCTATTTCTCTCTCTCCATACCTTTCCTCCTTCTTTCTCGCTGTCTCTCCTTTCCTGTTTCTGTCTATAGCTCTCTTCTCTACATCTTCAATCCTCTTTTCTTTCTCTCTGTTCCTCTGCAGACTCTCTCTATTTCTCTCTCCCCTACACCTTTCTTCCTCGTCTCCCTATCTCTCTCATTTCCTGCTGCTCTCTCTCTCTCCTTTACACCTTCTTTCCTCCTCCTTATGTCTCTCCTTTCCTCTGCAGACTCTATTTCTCTCTCACTCCTCTACACCTCGCCTCCTCCTCTCGATACTTCTCCTTTCCTCTGTAGACTCTCTCTATTTCTCTCTCAATCCTCTACACCTCGCCTCCTCCTCTCCATACTTCTCCTTTCCTCTGTAGACTCTCTCTATTTCTCTCTCTCCTCTACTCGCTGCCTACTCCTCTCCATACTTCTCCTTTCCTCTGTAGACTCTCTCTATTTCTCTCTCTCCTCTACTCCCTGCCTCCTCCTCTCTATATTTCTCATTTTCTCTGCAGACTCTCTCTATTTCTCTCTCTCTCCTCTACTCCCTGCCTCCTCCTCTCTATATTTCTCATTTCCTCTGCAGACTCTCTCTATTTCCCTCTCTTACCTTCAGGTCTTGCACAGAAAGCTCAGCAGTGTTCCTCTTGTATAAGAAGGTGAACATCGGAGTGAGCAGAGTCTTGGCTCCTCCGTCTTCTGGAGGGAGGGAGTGACACAAGTAACCATCTTTATAAACACTTTGGAGGAGGATGCTTGGTCTTATTACAAATTACATCATTAAATTTAATAGACAGAGCAGTACGAGAACAACAAATCTACTCTTCAGACCTTACAGTCAAGGGTCAGGCTCACAAGGTTCTCCTTAATGCTGTCATTGGTTTCAGCAATTATGATCATTTCAGACAATTATCAGATTGTGCATGTGCGTGCAAACATCTGATCAGAAGGATGGGATGTGACAATATTTTGTTCATTCATTGTCGATGTGGTGGTTTGCACTCCCACCTTCTTTGCTCTGGGATCCTGCATTAGGTTCTCCTTGGCTTGCCGTATCTACAGAATTTGTGTTTTTTATTTTGCAGGCCAAAAGTACACTGTGTTGTCAATAGTATTGGGACCCCTGCCTTAAAACGCACATAAACTTTAAAGGCATCCCAGTCTTAGTCCATAGGGTTCAATATTGAATTAGCCCACTCTTTGCAGCTATAAGAGCTTCAAATCTTTTGGGAAGGCTGTCCACACAAAGCTTTTGATTATCACATTATTGTCGGTATAAAGGAAACGTAGTGATGAAAAACGCTTTTGGGTTTAGCCAGTCATTTTTGCTTATTCACATTTCACAGGTCACATAATGGGGACATAGGTGTACATACACTATATTTTCAAAAGTATTGGGACACCTGTCTTTACACGCACATGAACTTTAATGGTATCCCAGTCTTAGTCCATGGGTTCAATATTGAGTTGGCTCATCCTTTGCAGCTATAACAGCTTCAAATCTTCTGGGAAGGCTGTCCACAAGGTTTAGGAGTGTGTCTATGGAAAGTTTGATCATTCTTCTAGAAGCACATTTGTGAGGTCAGGCACTGATGTTGAAGAGAAGGTCATGCTTGCAGTCTCCGCACTAAATCATGCCAAAGGTGTTCTATTGGGTTGAGGCCAGTCAAGTTCCTCGACCCCATACTCGCTCATCCACTTCTAAATGGACCTTGCTTTGTGCACTGGTCCAGATCATTTGGGGAGATTATGGTGTGGGGTGGTTCTTCAGGGGCTGGGTTGGCCCCTTAGTTCCAGTGAAGGGAACTCTTAAGGCATCAGCATACCAAAACATTTTGGACAATTTCATGTTCCCAACTTTGTGGGAACAGTTTGGGGATGGTCCCTTCCTGTTCCAACATGGCTGTGCACCAGTGCACAAAGCAAGGTCCATAAAGACATGGATGAGCAAGTTTGGGGTGGAGGAATATGACTGGACTGACCTCAACCCGATAG
The DNA here is from genome assembly GCF_965119305.1 of Pelophylax lessonae. Taxonomy (NCBI): domain Eukaryota; kingdom Metazoa; phylum Chordata; class Amphibia; order Anura; family Ranidae; genus Pelophylax; species Pelophylax lessonae. The sequence goes on along the minus strand of NC_138768.1, from coordinate 836,258,226 downwards.
AACACCTTTGGAAGGAATTTGAGTGGAGACTGCGAGCCAGGACTTCTTGTCCAAATCAGTGCCAGACCTCACAAATGTGCCTCTGGAAGAATGATCAAACATTCCCATAGACACACTCCTAAACCTTGTGGACAGCCTTCCCAGAAGAGTTGAAGCTGGTATAGCTGCAAAGGGTGGGCCAACTCAATATTGAACTCTACAGACTAAGACTGGGATGGCAATAAAGTTTATGTGTGTGTAGCACCCTCCTAGGTAGGTGCTAGTGAGAGAGTATAGCTTTTTGGCTCTGTCTGCCTATCAGAGGAGCAGCAGGCAAATCTATATTGCTGTCTGCCTATTAGAGAGCAGGATCTGTCAGTGAGGTCTGCTCCTTGGGCTCAGTATTATTATTATACATGATTTATATAGCACCAACAGTTTACATAGTTACATAGTTACATAGTAGGTGAGGTTGAATAAAGACAATAGTCCATCCAGTTCAACCTGTGTAGGTGTGTGTGGCTGTAATCATCTCACATACCCCTTTTGCGCAGCGCTTCACAATGTGAGGGAAGACAATACAGTTACGATACAATTCAATACAGGAGGAATTAGGCCCCGTTCACACTGGGGCGATCCGACTTCCCCAGGCGACCTCCGAGGTCGCGGTGCGAGCAGCGCGCCGCGACCTCGGAGTGGCCGGCACAGACTTCATAACATTGAAGTCTATGACGGTCGCTCCGGGTCGCCCCAAAGAAGCTCTGGACCCTTTTTCTAAGTCAGAGCGACTTGTGTCGCTCCTATTAGAACGGGTCCGCAGCTTTGCTATGGAAGGCGACCTACGGTGACCTGTGAGGCGACCAGGTCGCCTCACAGGTCGCCCCAGTGTGAACGGGGACTAAGAGGGCCCTGCTCATTAGAGCTTACAATCTAGAAGAGTATGTGATTCATTATGTCTAGAGAGTGTTTCACACTGATCCAATAGGGAGGCACGTTGGACAGTGGGAGGAAACCTGACAAATGGATGCATAGGCTTTGGTACAGTCCTGGTGATTGGTAGGGGCAGGTCACCTCAGTACATTCTGGGACACTGGATAAAAGCTGGGAGCACATGTGCTGTGAGGTCTTCGGCTGGCAAGCAGAGTCCCGGAGGGAGGGGGTGGCTGCCTCCTCCTCTGTAGCAGTGGAACATGGTAGCAGGAGGTCATCCTGAAGGCCAGAGGAATGGATGAGAGGAGCTGAACCCAGAGGTCCAGGAGAGCTGACTGAAGGGGGGACACTGGAGACCCCGGAAAAACAGTATCGTGAGTACAGGGACTTGTGTCAAGGTGCCTGATCTGAGGGGGGCCACTCCACATGTAGGATAGTCAGAGGATGGGTGTCAGTAGTAAAGAGAAAGAAAGGATGCTGAGGAGAGTGTCCTGAAGACAATCAATAGTTCACCAAGTCATCTTAGGAAAGAGACTTAATTCTAATTCACCTTTAGTGGCAGGGTGAATCAACAGCCTGGCTGTATCTGAAGATAGGAGTCCTCAACCAATTGTACATAGTTAATTTGGAGTATCCCACTATTCCCTTCTCCCATCCCTAATTTATCAAATAAAACAACTACATACCCTTGGACAGATTATTGACTGAGCCAAGAAGTAAAGTGATAGACTGTGAATGTCAAAGTTGCCATTAGTAACCCAGGGGAACCTGTAAGTGTGAGATTCAGCAGTCCTTTAAGGGGGCAGTGCTACATTTGGGGGCGTCATCCGGGATACACCCCTGGGTTACAGCAAAGGTTACTAAGGGCAACGGCCGAGAAATCCCACCAAGTAACGCTCTGCTTTTTCAACTAATGTACTGGGGTGTCAGTAAAGAGGATAATGTCTGCTTTACAGTGATTGGTGCAAGTGTGGATGAAGGGAGCAGTGACCCAGGACACGGGGATCAGTGTGTAGGGGGGGTCATGTCTGTACATGTACTGCAAAGGAAAGTTTTGACCGTGCAGTTAATGGCAGTGGGACAATTTTCTCAAACAGTACATGAGGTCAAGAGTAAAATCCCAAAATATTTGGGACTTGATATAGCACTTGCTAATACTAACCAGAAATGGACAATTGCTTGTCTATCCTAGGTTAGAAGCGGTAGACAAATAAATAAAGTACTCAGGAATAATTGAACATGTGCGTAATAAAGAGATGAATGTGGATAAATAAATAAATATGACAATATATAAATATCACAATAAAATCATATAAGTGCCTTAATAGTGCCAAAAAATAGTCCAAATATAAAGTTCTTAAGTGACTTCGGTGAATATGCAGGTATAACTTGAGTGCCAATAGGGAAAGTGCAGGTGCTTTGTACTGTGTCCTCCAATAGTCCAAATGCAGGTACTTGTGGTGTCAACCGTGTGGAATAATGGGGGGTATACACTACCAGAAGTTGTGGGTCTTAGATACCGTACAGTATTAAGACCTAATGAGCCTTATGGTCACCTAGGCCGGGGAGGTAACTGCTGGGCTTTATAGTCCTATGCGATCCGGAATCCCTCTCCTGGATGGTCTGGATCCTCAAGGTCCGATCAGGGCAAAGAATAAAAAAGCTCCAGATGGTGCAGTACCGTTAAATTATCCAAAAAAAGGAGCAAGTAGGCGGGGCACTACGAGGGACTATAAACACCTGCTCAACCGGCGCTAAAAAACAAGTACCTTAAAATCTATTATATAAAAGATATATGAATGTTTGATACAAACAATATATCTAACAAAGCTGCTGCTATAAATGAAATGACATACAATAAAGGTGCATATATAATAATCTCACAAACAGGATATACTACAACACACTAGCAGCGCTAAGAGCATAAAATATATATATATAAATGCAGTCCACTGGGATAAAGTCCATGTGCTCATATGATCATGCAGTGTGCCCAGAATATTCTCTCCTGACAATCCAAGGTCGTGAGTATGTTGGTGAATACACCGGACCCTCCACCTCACCAATGTGCTCCCCCAAATCAGAAACACTCACCAGAAGTCTGGTCAACAAGCGCCTGTAACATCAGCCTATCACAGGCTTAGAAACGATCTCCTCAGGAATTAACCAGGAGCGCCGGCACTTGACCCGTCTCAATCAGATCAATTCTTGTGGTATACCCACAGAAGGTTCCAATCAAACAGGGGTGGTACATGTGGAGATAATAACTCACATAGGGCAATATTGCATGGCTAAAACACCGCTTTATTATCAAAAGAATACCCCCAGTAGCTGATGCACTTACAAATTAACAGAACAAAGCAAGCTTGTCATAAAAGATGAGGCATAACCTGCGTGCAGAGGCCGGTCCCGGTAGTAGCAGTTCGCCGCTGGTACCAAGCGATGGCGAGCCTCGGGTGCAGCATCGGACGCCGGTCTGCCTCATGACCGCGTGACCACGCCCTGACGCGTTTCGTTAGCAAGTAACTTCGACAGAGGGCGTGGTCACGCGTGTACAGTCTCCGCTATTTGACTGTACCAGAGGGGCGGAGGCACAATTCAGCCCAATGACGCTGGCTCTTCCAGCCTGTCGTCACTTCCGCCCACACAGGAAGTCATGTCATACAACACTGGCTTCCGCCCTTACAGAGCGTCACTGCCATCTCTGATCGAGGCTGTCCGATCCACACAGCGCCCCTAGGGACGAGCGGAACAAGCACTCGTCAGGTCATTAGCAGATCATATAGCCTGTATATACGTTTGTAGGCATATACAATACACAGTTCAATAGCGACATGTTACAAATATAATCATAATAAAGATTGCGATTACCATTAGATATATATAATCGCTAATAAAACACATACAATGTTTAAATAGATAAAATATCCTAAAACCATTCATAAAAGAAAAAATGATTACAAATCAAAATTAAAATTGAAATCATAATGAATTACAAAAACAGGGAAAGATATAAGGTAAAAGACCAAATCCTAAGCTTCAAAAGAGAATTGCATATTAGAAAAAGGGGAACATGATGTCAGTAGTCGCTTATGAAACAGTTGATATCTAAGTCAACGTTTAACCCTTTGGGGTGCAGAGAGTTGGTCAAAAATATCCAATGAGTCTCGCGCTTGGATAACTCTCTTACTCTGTTTGAGCCCCTCCAGACAGGTTTGACATTTTCAATACCCCAAAATTTCAACTCACTAGGATCTTGATTGTGATGATTTTTAAAATGTAGGGAGACATTGTGGTCCTTATAACCATTTCGAATGTTTGCAATATGTTCTGAAATACGTATTGCAATAGTTCTTTTAGTTCTACCGATATAAATTAAGCCACAAGGGCATTCCAGGCCATAAACCACATGTGTGGTATGGCAAGTGATGAGATCCTTGATGTCGAAGGTCTCACCATTCGCGGAAGAACTAAAAGAAGAAAACCCCCGCAGGTGGGTCCGCACCTGTCTGCATGTCTTGCAGCGACGACAGGCATAGAAACCTGTCCTGTCATCCCAAAACATGCAAGGCTTGGTAGGGGGGTCAAGGACCTTACACACCAGTTGGTCCCCAAAAGTGCGTGCTTTTTTGTATACAAAAGTGGGTGTAGGCGGGATGACATTACCCAAGATCCTATCCACACTCAAAACTCCCCAATGCTTCTTAATGATATCTTCCACTTCTTTATATTGGGAATTGTATTGCGTAAGGAAACTCCACTCCTGCTTATTCTCGGTTGGTCTCACTGTATCTGCAAGGCATTCCTGCCGAGAAATACCCAAAACTTCAGTGATGGTGCTATCAAGCTTCCGCCCATCATAACCCTTCTCTAGGAAACGATGCCGGAGAACTTGTGCCTGTGTCAGAAAGTCCATATCTAAGGAGCAGTTCCTCCTCACACGTAGGAACTGCCCCTTAGGGATATTCTGTAACCACCGGGAGTGGTGACCACTGTAAATGGGTAAATACCCATTTCGGTCAGTAGGTTTAAAGTACGCACGAGTCTCCAGTGTTTGATTTCTTATCATTACCTCTACATCCAAAAAATGGATGGACTCACGACTCCAATTATTATTATTATTAAGAATCGGAAAATACGTTACGAGACTTTGCTGACTCGCTTAACTCCAATGCTAATGGTGTTAAACTGGAGTTTAATTGGAGTCGTGAGTCCATCCATTTTTTGGATGTAGAGGTAATGATAAGAAATCAAACACTGGAGACTCGTGCGTACTTTAAACCTACTGACCGAAATGGGTATTTACCCATTTACAGTGGTCACCACTCCCGGTGGTTACAGAATATCCCTAAGGGGCAGTTCCTACGTGTGAGGAGGAACTGCTCCTTAGATACGGACTTTCTGACACAGGCACAAGTTCTCCGGCATCGTTTCCTAGAGAAGGGTTATGATGGGCGGAAGCTTGATAGCACCATCACTGAAGTTTTGGGTATTTCTCGGCAGGAATGCCTTGCAGATACAGTGAGACCAACCGAGAATAAGCAGGAGTGGAGTTTCCTTACGCAATACAATTCCCAATATAAAGAAGTGGAAGATATCATTAAGAAGCATTGGGGAGTTTTGAGTGTGGATAGGATCTTGGGTAATGTCATCCCGCCTACACCCACTTTTGTATACAAAAAAGCACGCACTTTTGGGGACCAACTGGTGTGTAAGGTCCTTGACCCCCCTACCAAGCCTTGCATGTTTTGGGATGACAGGACAGGTTTCTATGCCTGTCGTCGCTGCAAGACATGCAGACAGGTGCGGACCCACCTGCGGGGGTTTTCTTCTTTTAGTTCTTCCGCGAATGGTGAGACCTTCGACATCAAGGATCTCATCACTTGCCATACCACACATGTGGTTTATGGCCTGGAATGCCCTTGTGGCTTAATTTATATCGGTAGAACTAAAAGAACTATTGCAATACGTATTTCAGAACATATTGCAAACATTCGAAATGGTTATAAGGACCACAATGTCTCCCTACATTTTAAAAATCATCACAATCAAGATCCTAGTGAGTTGAAATTTTGGGGTATTGAAAATGTCAAACCTGTCTGGAGGGGCTCAAACAGAGTAAGAGAGTTATCCAAGCGCGAGACTCATTGGATATTTTTGACCAACTCTCTGCACCCCAAAGGGTTAAACGTTGACTTAGATATCAACTGTTTCATAAGCGACTACTGACATCATGTTCCCCTTTTTCTAATATGCAATTCTCTTTTGAAGCTTAGGATTTGGTCTTATACCTTATATCTTTCCCTGTTTTTGTAATTCATTATGATTTCAATTTTAATTTTGATTTGTAATCATTTTTTCTTTTATGAATGGTTTTAGGATATTTTATCTATTTAAACATTGTATGTGTTTTATTAGCGATTATATATATCTAATGGTAATCGCAATCTTTATTATGATTATATTTGTAACATGTCGCTATTGAACTGTGTATTGTATATGCCTATAAACGTATATACAGGCTATATGATCTGCTAATGACCTGACGAGTGCTTGTTCCGCTCGTCCCTAGGGGCGCTGTGTGGATCGGACAGCCTCCATCAGAGATGGCAGTGACGCTCTGTAAGGGCGGAAGCCAGTGTTGTATGACATGACTTCCTGTGTGGGCGGAAGTGACGACAGGCTGGAAGAGCCAGCGTCATTGGGCTGAATTGTGCCTCCGCCCCTCTGGTACAGTCAAATAGCGGAGACCGTACACGCGTGACCACGCCCTCTGTCGAAGTTACTTGCTAACGAAACGCGTCAGGGCGTGGTCACGCGGTCACGAGGCAGACCGGCGTCCGATGCTGCACCCGAGGCTCGCCATCGCTTGGTACCAGCGGCGAACTGCTACTACCGGGACCGGCCTCTGCACGCAGGTTATGCCTCATCTTTTATGACAAGCTTGCTTTGTTCTGTTAATTTGTAAGTGCATCAGCTACTGGGGGTATTCTTTTGATAATAAAGCGGTGTTTTAGCCATGCAATATTGCCCTATGTGAGTTATTATCTCCACATGTACCACCCCTGTTTGATTGGAACCTTCTGTGGGTATACCACAAGAATTGATCTGATTGAGACGGGTCAAGTGCCGGCGCTCCTGGTTAATTCCTGAGGAGATCGTTTCTAAGCCTGTGATAGGCTGATGTTACAGGCGCTTGTTGACCAGACTTCTGGTGAGTGTTTCTGATTTGGGGGAGCACATTGGTGAGGTGGAGGGTCCGGTGTATTCACCAACATACTCACGACCTTGGATTGTCAGGAGAGAATATTCTGGGCACACTGCATGATCATATGAGCACATGGACTTTATCCCAGTGGACTGCATTTATATATATATTTTTTATGCTCTTAGCGCTGCTAGTGTGTTGTAGTATATCCTGTTTGTGAGATTATTATATATGCACCTTTATTGTATACCGTTAAATTATCGTTTAATAAAGTATTGCGGGGTTCACAGTACATAAAAACATAAAAAATAGGGGGTACATCAGCCAAGATGGTGCCTACGAGTGGAGAGCGGTAACTACCGGCTTGCGTTCCACCCAGGCTCCCGTGACGGGCAGCGTGCGTTCCACCTTATGCGCGTTTCGTCAGTGCGTATGACGTCTTCACGGGAGCCTGGGTGGAACGCAGGCTCATTAGGTCTTAATACTGTACGGTATCTAAGACCCACAACTTCTGGTGAGTGTATACCCCCCATTATTCCACACGGTTGACACCACAAGTACCAGCATTTGGACTATTGGAGGACCCAGCACAAAGCACCTGCACTTTCCCTATTGGCACTCAAGTTATACCTGCATATTCACCGAAGTCACTTATGAACTTTATATTTGGACAATTTTTTGGCACTATTAAGGCACTTATATGATTTTATTGTGATATTTATATATTGTCATATTTATTTATTTATTTATCCACATTCATCTCTTTATTACGCACATGTTCAATTATTCCTGAGTACTTTATTTATTTGTCTACCACTTCTAACCTAGGATATTGACAAGCAATTGTCCATTTCTGGTTAGTATTAGCAAGCGCTATATCAAGTCCCAAATATTTTGGGATTTTACTCTTTATCTACCTTTATCCTATAGCAGCTGCTATTACCACTTCCCCCTCCCCCACGAGTATTTATATATTTATTTATTTAATTAACTCCCTCCTCCCAACTAGGACATCTATAGGCGCGAGGGATATACACCCCTTTTGCAGTATATATTCACTTTTAGTACATGAGGTCAGTTGGCTTGGAAAGAAAGAAGTACAGCTGAGGCCCAGGTACAGATGGAAAGGGCAGAGCGTGTGTGTCGATGAACACAATCTGTCATGCAGTGACGTTCATCCTGGCTAAGCGGGATTGTAGCAGCAGCGAAGAGGTTACAGCATTGCACGGGAAAGCACGCACTGAAGAGATCTGCCTAACAGGAGGAGCCATCTACAGAGAGTCAGCTAGTCTGGAGTTATGGGCGGGCTCGCCACCCACAGACTGACAATCCGAGTGGAGGAAGGGAGCTGAGACATCACTTCCGCCTTTGGGTGTAACTGAGGAGCAGACACGTTTGTAGAGGAGCATGATGGCGGATGCAGGGGCTATCCCACATGTTGGCAAAGAAACAGGAAAGTTAGTGGAATCACCGGAGTCGGTCCTGTGGGATACAGGAGTTCGGTTGGTGCCCATCGGAAGGCTAGTGCTGTGCAGCGGAAGGGACAAGGAGTATCTCAGGCTGGTATGTAGCTGATGCTTGAATGTGTCCATGCGACCTCAGGCCTGGAGCCAGTGCAGGCACTGTGGTGACTTGCTTGTGCAGGCGGTGAGGAGTTAATGTCGGCCCAGGAAGCTGAGCGTGAGCTGGGAGACAGGATTCACCCAGGAATTGCTGGTGCCTATGAGGATCCCTGTGGGCAGAGGATGAGGAGTGTTGAGAGCGCTACTATAGCTGGGGCCAGTGTTGCAGACCTACACTGCCATATGCCAGACCAGGGAGACTCACATCTCGGAGGTGAAATGTACCCAGATGGAGCAGGCCGAGTCGCGGCCAGGAGGAGGGCCAGCAATACGTGCACAGGCAGAATTCATGACTTTCAGCAAGGCAGAGGGGAATCAATGAGCTCCTGAGAGAGAGTACTCTAATGTGTCCAGAGAAGAGGAGGTTGGAGCCAATAATATAGGGTCACACCGCTTCAAGCATTGATTTAGGTCCTTGGAAGAAGGAATAGATGTCTGCATGTCCGCAGAGGAGACAGAATGGGACTGGGGATGAGAGGAGAGGAGCAGCTCTGCAAGTCCCAGTTTGCCTGATGAGGAAACAAAGGAGGCTGTGTTGAGCACGCAGTGTGCCAAGAACTTGGGGTTCTGTGGGGCCTATGCCACGAGGGTGCCAGATTTGTCTCCCCCTTGTACCTACACACAGGCTCGGGATCAGAACGAGGCCTATGTGAAACTCATCAGGAGGGAGGAGACCCTATACTCCCCATCTGGGAGAGGTGACAGGCAGACCCTTCCGAGGTTCTCAAGATGCCAGCATTTTATCCAGAGAAAGGTGGCTCTGGAGTATGGTTACGACTATCCCTACGCTCCTCGGGAGATCATGCAGGAAGTTGGAGCCAAGACAGAGGAGGGGTGCGACGTGGTGATTTGGGAGTTTCTATACATCCCCAAGCCATTTCGGAACAAGGAGGGGCCTGAGTTGTGGAACACCTTTTGCTCTGTGAAGGTGAACTGGAACCTAGGGTGGGCCATCCACATAGATCGTGTGGGAGACTGCCGCCCAAACAGAACAGGCCAGGCTTGGTCTGTTCGCGTCCAGGACTCTAAGGGGAAGGCTGTCCGGGTCCCTCATCCTGATCACTACTGTTGAGGATGTAGGATCCCACCCCTGTAGAGACATTGCTATGTTACAAGGCTGGCTAGCTGGCTAGGAGTTCCTTGAAAAGAAAGGGGGCTGGAGAGCCCGAAGTTCAAGTTCAAGTTGTTGTTGTTGTTGGGGCTAATAGCTCCAGTTCCATGTTTCCCTATCCCTTCTGTTCTTGCAAAAAGGATTGGGAATCAGCAGAACTACTACCACTGTATAGCATCATCAATGAGGGCCGACCCTCCAATCCACAAAGACTTTCTGTTTAGAGAACTTCAGTAATCACTTAGTTCTATGCTCTAGCTGCTATAGGGAGCTGTCTTTGCCGAATGTTCTTACCGGAGATCCTTTGGGCCAACGGGCCAGGATCACTCATTGGAATGCATTAAAGAACTCTTTGTGAAGAAATGTGGGCCAATGGGCCGAGAAAGTTGTAGCACAGAAGAAGAGGACCCCTTTACAAAGATACTTTGCTCAAAGGACACTTTGTGAAGATCCTGTTAGGCCAGTGGACCAGTTGGAGGAACAATGTGTGAGTTGCTACCTTGAAAAAGTAGGTAGAGGCTCATTTTCTCTTCAGAGGAGGGGATGCCAGTGTGAGAGACCCCTTGAAGAGATTTACAAAACTCACAAGTTGGACAAGCTTGCTCAGGTTCCAGCAAAAAAATAGCTTGTCACAAAAGAAGATATGTTGCCTCGGTGTTACAGAAGGAGAGGACACTGTGAACACCAGTCAGGTGGACTTCGCATGTCTGTATTCTGAACTTGTGGGTCTGACTATAAAAGTGAGAAAGTCAGAGCCCTAGTGTCGGATAGGGACTGTGCCTATTATTCAGTCAACAAAATGGTTCTCAGTAGGAACTGATATGCAAGTGTTGGATAGTCAGCTTGGCAGGGGTTGTTGTTATCTGTTTCAGGAAAAACAATGGAACGTTGAGTCAAGTGTGCCCTTAGGGGGCCGGAACTGAAGAGATTCTCTACAAGAATGTACAGTTAGAGATAATGTGGTGAGAAGGTCGCCTCTGAGGAGAGGACAGTCTCACTGGTGTAAGTAGCAATGCATTAACTCATGCTTAACCTAATTTCCTTTGCAGACTTGCTTGGGATTTCTGGGACAGGCTAGGCCCTCCACTACTTAATGCACAATTCTCATGCAATGTAGATACTGTATTTAGTTAGCTAGACAGGATGGAGTTTACCTGTCCAAGGAGATTTTTGTTTGGCGGGGGTTGCATTGGTTTAAATGCATTAAATGCACCTGCTATGTGTATATAAATGTGTGAATATTTGTACAGCAGAGTCATATATTTTTCCACTTAATTTATTGTAGCCACTGGCCACATATGGGGTATGCTCCATGGCCCTGTACATTTGTTACTTCCCTTTTCCCCCTTTCCAGGTTTGTGGGATACTCCATGGAAATTTTTGGTAAAATAACTTTTGTAGAGGCGGCTGCCCAGAGCCAATGAGGACATGGCTCAGTTTGGCGGGGGGTGAGTGTAGCACCCTCCTAGGTAAGCGCTAGTGAGAGAGTACAGTTTTTGGCTCTGTCTGCCTATCAGAGGAGTAGCAGGCAAATCTATAATGCTCTCTGCCTATTAGAGAGCAGGATCTGTTAGTGAGGTCTACTCATTGTGCTAAGTAAGTGATTAATTATGTCTAGAGAGTGTTTAACACTGGTCCAATAGGGAGGCATGTTGGACAGTGGGAGGAAACCTGACAAATGGATGCATAGGCTTTGGTACAGTCCTGGTGACTGGCAGGGGCAGGTCGCCTTGGTGCATTCTGGGATACTGTATAAAAGCTAGGAGCACGTGCTGTAAGGTCTTCGGCTGGCGAGCAGAGATCCCTGGAGGGAGGGGGAAGCTGCCTCCTCCTCTGTAGCAGTGGCACGTGGTAGCAGAAGGTCATCCTGAAGGCCAGAGGAATGGATGAGAGGAGCTGAACCCAGAGGTCCAGGAGAGCTGACTGAAGGGGGGACACTTGAGACCCTGGAAAAACAATATCGTGAGTACAGGGACTTGTGTCAAGGGGCCTGACCTGAGGGGGGCCACTCCACATGTAGGATAGTCAGAGGACGGGTGTCAGCAGTAAAGAGAAAGAGAGGATGCTGAAGAGAGTGTCCTGAAGACAATCAATAGTTCACCAAGTTGTCTAAGGAAAGAGACTTAATTCTAATTCACCTTTAGTGGCAGGGTGAATCTACAGCCTGGCTGTACCTGAAGAGACCTAACTGTAAATCCTGCTCCCTGATAAGCAGGGAGCACAAAACTTTAGCCTGTAATTTTGTTGATAAGCAGCCAGAATCAAAACTATGCTACCTATTTATCACCTGACTAGGAGGGTGCCACACGCATATTAGAGGAAGTACGGCAATTTTCATCTTGATTGTGGCTGTTCATCAAATCCATGCAATGGTTTTATACACAGACCCCTAAACCTCTCTGTAATCCAAACCTTAATCTTTCCTGAACCTTTGGCTAACACTTAGATTGTGCTGCTTACTAGAACAGGGGTGTCCAAACTTTCTAAACAAAGGGCCATTTTACTGTCCTTCAGATTTAGTGGGAAGGGGGGGGGGTGGATTGTGGCCAGAAGGGGTAGGAAATGGGCAACCTTCCATCAGTGGAAGTAAATAATGTCTCAGGTGTGGTTGTCATTGGAAGAAAAAAAATGACATAGTGTCGGTGGTCAGCAGGTTGAGGAATAGTGCCCCATTGTTGGTGTCAGTAGGAGGAATAGTGCCCCATTGTTGGTGTCTGTAGGAGGAATAGTGCCCCATCATTGGCATCAGTGGGAGAAATAGTGACCCATCACTGGTATCAGTGGGAGGAATAGTGCAATGCATGTCGCTGCGGCATGCCAGTGCAGGGTATAGGGGTTAAAGCAGGCAGTGAGGAGGAGATACAAAGCTTCCTCACCACCTGTCAAATGCCCTCTGAAGAGCGATCTGCATTCGGATTGCTCTTCAGATAGCATTTGACAGGCGGTAAGAAAGCATTTTATTGCCTCCTCACTATCTGTTTTAAACCCTTGAACCCCACACCGGTGTGCCGCAATTGCAGTTGTTTGCAGGGTCAGTTGCAGGGCACTTGCAGAGCAGCCCTATTCACTTGAATGGGTCACGTTCAGTGGGTGCTAAGCCTGCCAAAAGTGACAAGGGGTAAAATTTCTGCCGTGGCTGCAAATGAAAGAATCACAGCCATGGCAAATGTGCACTCTTTGCCACTGTCTCTGTGGCTAAAGGAGGAGCGGTTTAGTGGGGGATGGTAAAAAATGCAGCTCAACCCTCCAAGTTGATCTGTCAGCACATCATTAATTTAAAAAGCAGCCCCTGAACACACATGTCCCTGTGTCTTGGTTGAATATCTCTAATTGGTTTAATTTTTTATGTTCCTGCTAATACCTGCACACATTTCAGTTTCTTTTGTAAATACCAACATTTCTAGGTAAAAAAACAAAAACAAAGAGAGAGATACTCCTTTCCATGTTGCTGACTGACCCCTCCCCAGACACACATCACACTTCCATAAGCTATCCCCTTCACCCACCTTGGCATGACGGCAGGTGGGAAAAGGCTTAAAAAAGATCAGTTTGTAGCCGGCTCTAATCTGCACATTTACAGTTCCGAAGCCGGCTGGTTGATGAACTGCCGTGCTCAGCTCACGTGATGTGCACCATAATGTCAGAGTGCAGGCATGCACCCAGACTCGCTCCGCATCCTGAGCCCAACAGTTCACCAAGTCAGCTCAAAAACTGTGCACATACTGTTCAGAGCCGGTGACAAGTGGATATTTTTACAGGCACTTATTACTACAGTACTTAATTACAGTTATGGACAGGAGGAAAGTGACAGTTTTTTTACAAACTATCTATCTTTTTATGAATGGTTGGTAACACTGATGGTGCCCCATCATCGATATCAGCTGGAGGAATAGTGCCCCATCATTGGTATCAGTGGGAGGAATAGTGCCCCATCATCTGTATCAGTAGGAGGAATAGTGCCCCATCATCGGTATCAGTTGGAGGGAATAGTGCCCCATCATTGGTATTAGTGAGAGGACTAGTGCCCCATCATTGGTATCAGTGGGAGGAATAGTGCCCTATCATTGGTATCAGTGGGAGGAATAGTGCCCCATCATTGGTATCAGTGGGAGGAATAGTGCCCCATCATTAGTATCAGTGGGAGGAATAGTGCCCCATCATTGGTATCAGTGGGAGGAATAGTGCCCCATCATTGGTATCAGTGGGAGGAATAGTGCCCCATCATTGGTATCAGTGGGAGGAATAGTGCCCCATCATTGGTATAAGTGGGAGGAATAGTGCCCTATCATCGGTATCAGTTGGAGGGAATAGTGCCCCATCATTGGTATCAGTTGGAGCAAAAGTTGCCCATCATTGATATCAGTTGGAGAAAAAGTCCCCCATCATTGAAATCATAGTAACATAGTAGTTATGGTTGAATAAAGACAATAGTCCATCCAGTTCAACCTGTGTAGGTGTGTGTATGACAGTGACGATAATCATTTCCCATATCCCTGTACATTGTGTTCTTTAAGATGCACATCCAAGAGTATTTTAAAAATATCAATACTCCCCACTGACACCACCAATTGTGGAAGAGAGCTCCATATTCTTACCGCCCTCAAAGTGAAAAACCCCCTATGCAGCTCACTGCTTCTCCTCTAATCTCATTGTGTGGCCATATGTCCTCTTACACTCCCTGAGACTAAATGGCTTTTTTCCTATGCTGAGAGCACCATTGAGGTATTTGTAAATTGCTATCATGTCCCCTCTCAAGCGTCTCTTCTCCAGCGAAAATAAATTTAGTGCATATCAGTTGGAGGAAAAGTACCCCATCATTGGTATCAGTTGGAGGAATAAGGTCCCATCACTGGCATCATTTGCACGAATTGTTCCCCAGTTAGTCAGTTGTTAGTGTCAGTGACAGGAATTATGCCTCTCTGTTGGTGTCAGTGGGAGGAATAGTGGCCCATCACTGGTATCATTTGGAGGAAAAGTGCCCCATCGTCAATATCAGTTGGAGGAATAGTGCCCCATTGCTGGTGTCAGTGACAGGAATTATGCCCATCTGTTGGTCTCAGTGGGTGAAATAGTGCCCCATCATTGGGGTCAGTGGGAGGAATAGTGCCCCATCACTGGTATCAGTTGAAGGAATAGAGTCCCATAATTGGTATCAGTTGGAGGAATAGTGCAGCATAATTGGTATCAGTTGGAAAAATGATGCCCCATAATTGGTATAATTTGGAGGAATGATGCCCTATACTGATATTAGTTGGAAGATTAGTGCCCCATCACTTGTATCAGTTGGAGAAATTGTGCTCCATCATTGGTATCAGTTGGAGGAAAAGTGCCCCATCACTGGCATCAATTGGAGGAATAGTGCCCCATTGCTGGTGTCAGTGACAGGAATTATGTCCCTCTGTTGGTGTCAGTGGGAGGAATAGTCCCCCATCATTGGTATCAGTTTGGAGAAATAGTGCCCTATCATTGGTATCAGTTGGAGGAAAAGTGCCCCATCACTGGCATCAATTGGAGGAATAGTGCCCCATTGCTGGTTTCAGTGACCGGAATTATGTCCCTCTGTTGGTGTCAGTGGGAGGAATAGTCCCCCATCATTGGCATCAATGGGAGGAATAGTGCCCCATCATTGGTACCAGTGGAAGGAATAGTGCCCCATCACTGGTATTAGTTGGAGGAATAATGCCCCATCGCTGGTATCAGTGTGAGGAATAGTGCCCCATCATTAGTATCAGTTGGAGGAATAGTGCCCCATCACTGGTATCTGTGGGAGAAATAGTGCCCCATTGTTGGTATCAGTTGGAGGCATAGAGCCCAATCACTGGCATCAGTTGGGGGAATAGTGCCCCATTGCTGGTGTCAGTAACAGGAATTATGCCTCTTTGTTGGTGTC
This sequence comes from Pelophylax lessonae, assembly GCF_965119305.1. Lineage (NCBI taxonomy): Eukaryota > Metazoa > Chordata > Amphibia > Anura > Ranidae > Pelophylax > Pelophylax lessonae. The sequence continues at coordinate 836,242,486 of NC_138768.1, read as the reverse complement.
AATGATATGAATAATGCCCTATCATTGACATCAGTTGGAAGAATAGTGCCCCATTGTTGGTGTGAGTGGCAGGTGTTATGCCTCTCTGTTGGTATAAGTTGAAGGATTAGTGCCCAATCATTGGCATCAGTTGGAAAAATAGTGCCCCATTGTTGGTGTCAGTGGCAGGTATTATGCCCCTCTGATGGTATCAGTTGGAGGAATAGTGCCTCAAGGTCCAGATAAAGGCAAGCAAAGGACTGCATTCGGCCCGTGGGATGCTGTTTGGAGACCACTGCACTAGAACATCCACCTGCCACAAGCTTGCAGTTAACCATGGTGGTGCACACATGGATATTAAGCAGTGAACTGAACTACGGTGGCATTGGTTTATTTATTGCAAGAAAACGAAAAAACTGTCTTTATCATGTGGATGGCAACCAAAGTGGGATTGAAGGGGTTAGTAAAAGTCTTAAAAAGATTAAGGCCAGCGCTAATCCCTTATTTTTACATTGACAAACTCTATAGATGTCAGCCTGTTTTTCTCCTAATGGCTTAATTTCCTGTGATATTAGATACTTTATGTGAGGGCAATTCATTGGCTAAGCAGGTCCACGCTCCAGCTTAAGTGCTGTAATTAGGCCTCAGCTCCGACTTCTCTTCAATTATATGACCTGTCATTGTCACACATTACTGTTTAAGTGTCTGATATTTAAACTCGAAGATCTTGAAGAGTATTAAGATAATGACTGACACTTATTGGCTATTGTTAAGGGAAGACAGGAAAAAAGAAGCAGCTATCCATTACATCTTGGACCTTGTTAGGAAATAATTATTAATCAGCGTTTCATAGTCTTGTTCCCCATAATACACTGACATTGGAATCACAGATAGGCATTCGGATGACAGCAAGTTGAAAAATGGAAGTCAGGGTAATTTTTTAGTGAGGTCATCATCTTCTGTGTTACTTGGTAATTTAGGGGTTGGTGGAAGGAACGAAAGGGCCTGGTGGGGGGTACGATATCTGATATCAAGGAAAATGTCAGATAGCAGCGGTCCTCAAACTCTTGAAAAGAAAGAAGATTTAAAGCAGAGCTCCAGTCAATAAGGTAAAAGTGAAAAGCCAAATAAAGGATAATAAAACATCACCACCTCACCTCTCCAACATTGAGAAAATGCAAAACATTCTTTGAATTACGCCCTTGCTGAGTGGCCGACCTAATGTGTTCAGAATGCAGCAGGGCAGCCACTCGACATGGGACTTGGAAGCTAGTGAGATCGCTGGAGTGGCGATGTCTACTTCACTGATTTCCAGCTTCCGGAGGATAAGCCAGGTATGGTACATACTGTAGTTACAATGGTCCAAGCTGCAGTAATGTAACCTTGTAAAAATATACTGTACCATGCCCGGAATTCTTCTTTAACCAATCCCCGCCTGAGCGCCCACCTACCTGCAATGTACTGCAGACGGGCGAGCTGTGTAGGCATAGTGACATACCCTAATGTCCCTGCCTACTTACGGGTTTAGGACACACGCATGCATGCCCTCTGGTTTGTACACAGTGGGAGCCTGTCAGCAAGTCACGGCCCGGACCTGCTGACCGGCTGTGTCCAATCACATAGAGCTCTTGACCAGTGTAGAACAGATGTCCCCCATCTTAACCCATGCCTGCCCAGCCATACCCCATACTCCACCCGACCCCTTCCATTACTTACAATTAATGGAGACCACACAATAAATGCAGTAATAAATGGCCGTAGCAGACTCTTTATTAACAAATAAACTTAAATTAACATAAAAGATGAAAACATTCCTTATAACAGAAACATATCAGTAATAAAGGCAGTTGGTCTTTGAAGACACCCCAAGCTACAGTATGTTCCAACCATGCACTGCAGAACCTTTTACCATATTAATAGGCCTCCAGCCGCAAACACACCGGCTCAGAGACAACACACTCACCCGCAGTGCACCCAGTACCATATTCCAGCTAAACCAACAGTAATCGGAATACACCAGAGGGACACATACCATCGATGGGCCCGAACCCTTCCTTATCCTAGTTTTTCTTCCGTCAGCAAAGACCAACAACCACCCCACTGCCACGACATCCATCAATTCCGCTGCTCCAGCTCCACTGGAGGCCAGGGCTGAGCCTCCCTTCCTAAAACTGCCCTAGACTCCACCCTAGCCACAAGATACCCCAATCAGGTAAGCCCTCAATTTCTAAACAACCTGTTAACCCCTTCCTATCTCGCTTCCCTCTTCACACTGTCATGCCTGCCCTACGCTATTTTTTATTTTATTTTTTTACCTCACTGTACAGAGAGAATGATCTCTCTGTCTTGAAGCAGGGATGAGAAATGTAGGGATCTAGTAGTAAAAGCGGCACATATTACACACATTATACATAGTTAGGCACATAAGTAACGCCTTGAGCGCCCTAGATGTTAACCCCTTCCCAGCTAGTGTCATTAATACAGTGACAGTGTAATATTATCACTGTATTAATTGCACTGGTAATGTCAGTGTCAGTTAGCCATTTCCCCCCCCCCCAGTGTCAGTTAGTGTCAGATTGCTTGCCGCACTATCGCAGTCCCCTTATAAGTTCCTGATCACCACTATTAGTAGTATAAAAGAAAAAATTCCAGTATACAGGTTCATCTAAATAAATTAGAATATCATCAAAAAGTTATTTATTTTAGTAATTGAGTAAAACTCATATTATATAGATACGTTACACACACGTTACACATTCTTTCTTTTAATTTTGATGATTATGGCTTACAGCTAATGAAAACCCAAAATCAGTACCTTAGAAAATTTGAATATTGTAAAAAAGTTCAATATTTTAGACTCATGGGGCCTGATTCATAGTACGGCGAATTGGCGTTTCGGCGTGATTTTGCGAAGCGGCGATTATTTAAGTCTGAAATTGGCATTCAAAGAACGGCGGGCGGAAAATAGCGCCTAGTGTGAGATTCATTAAGATGCAATATGGTCAGAGCGCGACTTAAAACCACGCCAGCTAAAAGCTCGACTAAAGTTTAGCCAAATTTTCCCCTGTACCCCCAAAAATCCCAAATCACTGTGGAAGGTGTGGAAGTCAATTTGGAGATGACTTGCGTTTAAAAAATCTCAAAAACTGACTTAGAAAGAGAGATATCTGCGAAAGTGTGGAAAGGTTAAACAGCTCCTCCAGCCGCGAGCTGCGAACTCGCGAATGTGCGCATGCGCAACGCCAAATTGGCTCAAAAAATTTCGCCAGCGCGATTTTGGGTCAATTTTTTTTTGAATACCGCTTGCAAATCCGCTGTCTCGCCCATAGAAAATGGCAAAAACCGGCGGAATTGGAAAAACATGCACACTTCCAACAAGGGATCCTTTAGTAAACACCATCACATTCCATACACCTTTCCTGCTAACTCCGAAATCATAGCAGTCAAATCTACAGTGTTTATATAGAACCTCCACATTCTCTGAAAAAACCCACAAAATATTACATTGGGGAATTGGTCGTCAGATAGAAAAAAAAATAGATGTAAAACATATTTCAAAGAAAGATTATTAGCATTTCACACATATCAAGGAAATGTCACAATTTTGACAATATTTTATGTGTTTCCAAAGAATGTTTTTAGAAATATATTGCAAATACTACCTTTTCTTCCATATGGGTATGGCCAAGTGTTACCATTTTACTACACATTTAACTGAAGGTATATATATATATATCCCTTATACTTGGCTAATTAGCAAAGTATGCCCAACAAACAAATAGAGCTTTAGCTCACAATATTGCTACATATTGACTTTATGGGGCATCTTTTGTATTTTGTTCATGTCTTTGGATTAAAAGTTTGCTGATACACATGCCTTTTTCAAACATGAACAAAATTAATGATGTCAACATTTGGAGGATTGGAGATATCCAAGTGTTGCCCATACAGAGGGCACCTTCCGGATTCGAACTTACAAACCTACAGCAGGAAGGCAGACTCCCTAATCATTGTGCTATTTCTCAGTGAGCGTTGGGTGTTTTCCTCATGCCGTCAAAATGCTCACATGGGAACAGGGGCCATTGAACTGAATAGGATTGGATTTTTTGCCTGTTTTGGGAGCTGATCCTTGAGCTGGACAAATCCCCCTCAAACGCCCCCAAACGGGCTACGTTCACATGTACGTGTTTGTGGTCTGTTTTTGGGGCTTTTGTAGGTGATTTCATATAACAATGCCTGCCCAAAAAATGCATGTCAAAACGCCTGTGAAAACGCCAGCCAAAATGCACATAAGAACGCCTGATATAATTGCCACGCCAAATTTAGGGATGTTCATGAGTGATGAGTCAGATTGTTGGCTTACATATCTGTTCAATCGTCACAATCTCACTTCTCAAATCCCAAAAGGTGTGTTTCAATTGTTTCCCTAAATATATATTTCTCTCTCTCTCACGTAATTGTATATATATGTATGTATTCCTGTATCTAAACATTCTAAATAATGACTAGCAAACTTCAAGAGAGAATTTTTTCAATTCACATATACTATACACACCTACATACATTTCTATTCCTCATTTCTATTTCCCTTGTTTTGGCAACTGAGCATGCTCCAAAACACACAGGATACACACAGTTAATTTTTGGACTGGGCGTTACCATTCTGGGTGTGTTTGCTTGGATTATATATAGCTCACTCAGACATCAGGAAAGATTTGACCTACGAAGAGGTCCAATATATTTGTGTGTCACATGTTTTATGGGTAACATTTTTGGCCCTTTGTTATTTATGGAGGTGAGATTTGGCTGTGTTGTGTGTTGACTCTCTGTAAGTATTTATTGCTGTTAACATAATTCTGTCAATCTGCACATGCATCTGTTGATTATGGGCTCTTTGTCGATGTATATGGTCTAAATGTTGTACAAAGGTTGTTTTGGTTTGAAAAATACAAATGTAATAAACAGCATGTTTCCAATTTTTTTTTTAAAATGTCTTCATGTGTCTAAATAAAGTTTTCTGGTGTCCACAAATGTATGTATTTGTATTTCTTTTTCTAAGTTAAATCTGCTTAATGGTTGTGTATGTTCACTATTCGCGAATTCGCGAATATACAAAACCGCGTTCTCACATTTATACATGAAACCGGAAACGAAACTTTTGGTGCGTGCACACGTTTCCGGAAATTGTCCAGGCCCTGTCGTAAGTGTGCATCATGGCTCCTGCACTGTTTACAGCCGAAATAGTGGCATTTGTGTGTAAGGTAAGGAGGGGGTGTGAATGTGCAGGGTGCGGGATGGGGGATGGGGGATGGTGGCTGGGTGGGTCGCTTATCTAGCGGGTGTGCAAGAAACTTTTGGTCTGCTGATCTGCGCATGCACTTTCTGCCTATTAGACGTGATCTAGAAGCTTCCTGTTATAGAAACTTCCTAGATGTGAACCTGTTCCCTATATATATATATATATATATATATATATATATATATATATATGTGTATGTGTGTATATATATGTATGTGTGTATATATATATATATATGTGTATATATGTGTGTATATATATATATATATATATATATATATATATATATATATATATATATATTATATATATATATATATTATATGTATATATATATATTATATGTATATATATATATTATATGTATATATATATATTATATGTATATGTATGTATGTATGTATGTATGTGTATATATATATATATATATATATATATATATGTATGTATGTATGTATGTGTATCTAAAAAATATATATTATACAAAATATATATATTAGACAATATATATACTATGTATATATTATATACAATATATATACATTAGATACATTATAGAATATGTTATATACCATATATTAGTGTATATAATAGGGAACAGGTTCACATCTCTGAACTTTCTATATAGATATAGATAGGCATACCCTGCTTTAAGTACACTCACTTTATATACAATCGTGAGTAAGGACACAGCTTGTTCAGCTTGCCATGACACTGCTCACAAACCATAAGTGACAGGGATAACAAACTTAGGGAGCAACGACAGGGTACCCAGGTACCCAGGACTACACCATATCCATTTTGTGGCTGGCCAGCTTGCCTAGGTAATCTATCATGTCATAGTCCTGGATCCCCTTAACATGCTCCCACATGGTTTGGGAGTAAGGCTATGTCAATGTGGCCAAAATTTACAATGGAGCTGGTGTATTTTCATGCATCGAGAAAAGAAAAAAGGGATTGCTTCACTTTAAGTACATTTTCAGTTTCCATACATGCCCTGGTCCCATTGTGTACTTAAAGTGGGCTATGCCTGTATATAGATAGATTTGATTCGTTTCAACTTTTACACAAAATGAAACCCAATTATCTGTGACAGATTGCTCTGACGCTTTGGAATCTATCTAGATAAAGACAAATGTATTGACCCTTTTCATATATGCAAGATTAGAAACATTATATTCCCTAAATGCATAATACCAAATATTATTGCCTTACATACATCCATACACACTGCAAGCTCGGCCCCGTTTGTCTTGTCTGACACTCTTACCATCATAAGCTGGATCTGCACACAGCAGCTAATTGGTTCACCTGAGATGGAATCAGTGATCACAAAAATCTGGAATGGTCATGTCTTCAAAGGATTGCCTTGAACAAATCACCTCTAAAAGAAACACATGAGTGTATAATCACTTGTCTCAATGGATCACATTCCCAACACACCCATCTCACACTGCCATATGATAATGAATGGGGGTGTCCATTGCAAGTTAAATACACCCCCAGATCACATTGCTTTGTTAATTTACAGATCTAACTGGAATCTGATGGCACTGCTGTGAACCACTATGCCATCAAATTCTGCTGGGGACCTTTAAAAAGGATTATGTGTGATTGTGTGGATAATTATGCCACCTTAAATTTGCATCTCCCACATACCATGTGCAACTCTTGCAGGAATTGTGAATCAAGGATAATTCAGCACAGCTTAATGAACAGACACATTGAGGAGTGTAGGAACACACCGTCAGATTACCCGATCACACTATGGGGTTTTAACTCCTCCATAATTTTGCCACTTTGGAAACCAAGTGCTTACTTTATGTATACTTTTTAGACGGAACTACAATTTCTAGTAGGGTGATATCATTGCATGAGATTTTCCCTCACTTCCTGTCTTAGTGTCACCAAGACAGGAAGTGAGGGGAATATCACTGTGGGGAAATAGCTTGCAATTGTTGCCTTATAATGTCCATAGTATATATAAAAGGAAAGAATTGCTGGCTGTATCCCCACGGGAGATTCCCTCACTTCCTGTCCTGGTGACACCAAGACAGGAAGTGAAGGGAAATCTCCTGCAATGATATAACACTGTTACATGTTCTAGTTATGTAGCAAACTTAAGAATATACAAAGCAAACATCTTTTTTTTTCCATTTTGGCAAAATCATGGATTCATTAAAAAACTATCTTTGTTTGTCCCGTGGCTTGCAGGAAAAACATTTTGCCTTGATTCCACCATCAACACAGACAGGGGAAACCCTCCTGCGGAGCCATTGTGTTCTCCTGGTGCTGCCCCTGCCAGGAAAACACAGTGATTATTGCTAGTGGCTACAAGAGATGCTAGCGATAAGTGTGTGTAAAATCTGACAGACTGGTTGTACGTTGTCCTCCAGGTGATCGACCAATCAACTTGGGTACCTTCAGCCTGGCCATACACAGTTTAAATCTGCATCTCAAATGAAGCAATCCCATTTACATATAACACTCCATAAAGGAGAATGGAGGGGCTTATCAGGTCTGCGTCAAAAATTAACAGCCACACCCAATCAGACAGCTCGTGTTAAAAGGGACCTGAAAAGCAATCTGCATGGCTTGCTTTTCCAAGCATTGGCTAGTTTAGTGAGCCTGGACTAATAACAGTCACTGTAATGCTACCCATACTGCTGTCCTTTTAACATGGTGACAAAAGTTGATACCTATGCTACATGTGTGTAAAGTTACTTGCACCCTGCTAAATGGACAGCAATAAGGTTGTAAATACAGTGACTGCCTGTCCCCCCCTGATGGCGGCCCTGGGTGTGTCATGAAAGGCCAATTGAGAAAATGGCTATATCATGTAGAGGAAATCACCAGTGTGGGGCAACCTATGTCATGGAGGTAGATTTGGACATCGATGTATATGTATCACCAGAAATGGAATTCTTTGTTCTACAATATCTCAAAGACGACCTAGCATGTTATTTGAAGACTGTACTATTTTGGACATACTTGGACTCAAACATACACTGCTCTTTCCACAGCTCCTCCTCCTCTGGGGGTATGATAAAGTTTATACGCATCTTCACCAAAAGCACAAGATGATGTGTCGTCTCCGGATGAGGCTGCAGCGGAGATTTCAGTTTCTGCCTGAGATAGTGGATCTGCAGCGGGCCTGGAGTGATGCCAAAAGGCGCTCACCCAGGCTCCTGATAAAGGCTGTGGAGCAAATCTCCGGTAAGTAAAAATATACATTACATGTGACCAGATAGGTTACAATTTTTTGGGTAGGTGGACATGTGTTTAGCTATGCAACAACACTAATACCAACACCCCCCCCCCCCTCCCTCTCGCTCCTACCTTTCCTACCTCCATCAAGTGTCTCTTCACAACCTTTAATACTACTATGTACATTCGTATTTTTTATGTTTTTTTTTTTTCTTCTGCTTCTAGCCAAAGCGGACGGACGGCACCCTCTTGTGCTTTTGGTGAAGAAGGGGAGGAGGAGGACGGCCACACTCCAATACGCAATCAGAGGCAGCGAGCCATTTGAGCAGCTGAAAATTGTGGATCGTAAGTAGAAAATAAAAATGTTAGAAATTTCTAATCTCTAATCACATTTTACAGAGCCCCCTTTACATCGGAGTCTCCAGACTTACTACACTGTAAGAGGGAAGTGTGAAGACTCTGATATAAGGAGAGTTTGGGAACCATTATTTGAGGGGGGAAGCTGGGGACTCTGGTGTAAAAGTGAACTCTGTGTTCCCCAAAGCTCCCCCATACATCTGAGCTTACAGAGACCCTCTTACACTTCCCTTCCTCAGTCCACCACAGTCAAGGGCACAACAAGTCCCACTGCAGAAGGCTACCTGCTTGGACTTGTAATCCTCTCTGTAGGGGAATGAGGAAATACTGCCTGCTATGCTAAGACTTGTAGTGCCCTCTGTTAGGGACTAAGGATTCCTCAGTCCTCAACATTCTAGGGCACTATAAGTCTCAGCATAGTGGGCTGTCATACCTCAGTCCCTCACAGCTCGGGTCAAAAACAACACAGTTAAACATCTAAAGGACAACTCCAAACAAAACTACCAATAATGGACAGAGTCCATATGCTCTATAATGTCAAAGACCCGCTACCACTCACCTTCCACCTCTGGTGCTGTCATTGTGTAGGGCAAAGGGCTCCATCTACACCATGTTTGGCTTTCATGTCAGATAGGCAGGACTTGCTCAGCTCCACTCTCTTCCTTGGCAATTGACTCTGGCGTCATTGTGGATCTTTCCTCCTCTAGAAAACCCCCAGGGGCCCTCTCCTTGTCCCCCAGCCACCCAGGGCCTTCTTCTCCTCCTCCTCCACCAACCATTTTCAGACTCTTCCAACTTCCCTGGGGCTACTCAACCACTTTGCATAGTGGACACAACAAATCTATGACCAGCCTGCAAAATATCAAGTCTGGGCCTGGTTACCTGTATGTTCCGGGTCCAGGGCGGAGCTCTCCTCCCAGAGCAACAACTGATGATAGCAGAGTGAGTTGACCGGCCAGTCACTTCCTACTGGTGCAGGTACACACCTACCGATTCCTCCACATCTTAGGATAACATGATCAGACGGCCAATCCCCAGGCAGAGAAGGAGGAGTAAGTGTCAGCGGACAACAGACACCTGGCAGACGCAGTGAAGGGACTGCAGCACACTGCTGCAACTTTTTGATCCGAGGATTGAAAGCAATCTTTTACTTGGGAGATTTCCCTGACTGCGCCCTTCGAAATGTTGGTGCTCCGCCACTGGCCGCAAGGCCCCTGTAGGTGCGAGGCCTTAGGCGCCCGCTTAATTTGCATGGTGCCCTCCTGTTTTAAAACATGGTCAATGCATCTCATTGGTGTAAGTGCACTTCTAAGTTCTGAATTGTAGGGGCATTGAGTATGGTGCTAGCATGATGAGAGGTTACTGCCTATTTGTGTCCATAAATAATATATAATGTTTTTCTTTTATTTTAGAAACCAGTGATCAGGATGTGGAGGCTCAGCCTTCTCAGGCCCCCTGTAAGTAATGTGGATGTGCTGGTGTGTTGTGTATTAGGTCGAACTTGGAGGAATGATTGTTTGTTTTGTTTTCTTTTGTGGTTGATGTAACTTCAGCAAGAGAGGAGCCTCAGGCAGGGCCAAGTCGCCTGGATCCGGGCCAGGAACAAACTGTTGGCCAAGAAGAGGCCAATTGGTCCGACTCGGATGAGGACCTGGGCTCTCCTCAAAGGGGAAGTAAGTATTCTACATGTGTTTGTGTGTTCAATGTGTCCTGGTAAATATAAGGGCTGTAATATATATATTTTGACATTGGGGTTTTGTAGCAGCTGACATTGAGGATGTTTGTTGTGGAGGACTGGGGAAGAGGGGCCACTGCTTACCCAGTCCACTGTAACTACTACCTTCAATGTTTCCAGACTACTTTCTGTGTGCCTTTATCAAATAGCTTTTGTTCAAGGATTGTATTTGTGTCTTTGTGTTTCTAGGAGATACAACGCCATCCCCCCATGAAGGGACACCATCCCCCCATGTAGGGTCTCCCCCATCCTCCCCCACTCCAGGCTCCCCTGAACTAGTCTGTAAGTACCTAAAATTAGATTCTCACATGAATTGTGTGTGCTAGGATGATGTGTATCTAGGATAATCTAAGTTGGAGTCAAAGCAAGTGTAGTTTTGCTATATGTGACAGGAAGGTTGGTCATGAAACACTCTTGCTTAACCTTCATGTTTGAAAGGTGGTTTTGGGGAGCATTACAGGACATGTTATCTTTTGTAAGTTATCTCAAGCCACCCTATTCTAAATTGGTGTTAGTTTCTCTACATTGGAAATGGTGTGCTTTGTACTTGTAAATTTTTAGGGGACATTGTAATTTAATCATGTCCTGATTTAGTCAACACTGAAAATGTGTGTTTGTCAATCTTTCATAAATACTCTTCCTCGGTAATGTACCACATTCCAGTTCACAATTTGTGTTCTTTTTGTGCAGTTTCTCCAGAGCCAGCCACGCCATCCACTTCAGGGGCCCCAAAAAAACCTGATGATGGTAAGTTGTGTGCTTTTCCAGTAATGTGTCTACTTAGTAAGTGGAGAAATGCTAACTGTGTATGTCCCCGCTCAGGCTTCAAGTTGTTCTAAAGGCAGCGGGTTCTTTATGTGAATGCATTCTATGCATTAGTATTCCAAGTGATAGGTGTGCATATTCCCCCTAAGACTTACTGGGACCATTTTTTACGGTCCAAATTTTTGCACTAATACTTGTCTGGAACAGACTCCCCCTCCTCCTTAACTGAGGTGACAGCATGCCAATATTGCCTCCTGATGCTGTCACTCCTAATCATTGAGACCATTGGAAGGGAGGGGGGCAAGGCTGGCTCACAGCCTAGTGCCTGAACAGGCACAGGGTGCTTGGCTTCATCTCATGTGCCTCCATAGCAAGCTGCCTGCTGTGGGGTCAAACAACAGGAGGGAGGTGCCTAGAGGTGTGTACAGGGGCCATGTAAAAAGGAGGATTGTTATTTCTCTTGTCCCCAAAAACCTAGAGAGTGTAAGTCTAACCTGATTAGTTTTCCGCAGCCCTCCCAAAATGATATGTTTCCAACACTTAGAACAGGCAGGGCTGAGGCACCAAAAACATCAGAAAAACACAATCAGCACAAAAGCAGGGAGTACGTATCCTTAACGCTACAAGCTTCACCCAGAAGAATGACGCTTGCACTGTACAAATCTGCATCACCACCATATCAATGTCTAAATAAAATTTCAGGGAAATGTGGAGGGGTAATGAGTGGGTGTTAGAGCGTTTTCATGACTGCGTAACCTACAGTTAGCGTGAGTCCATTTGTTGATAAACTTTTTCTTCTCTCTTAACACAGCTGGGATGGCGGAAAGGAGATCAGGGGAGCAGACACATCTGCTCCGTCCAGAACTGGCCCTCAAAATTCCTAAGGGTGAGTCTCTACTATGTGTCAGGTTCAATCTATAGACAGTAAGAGGGAGAGAGAACGCTCCACAGATTCCAATGGTGATAGAGATAAATGTGTGCACATGTATCGTGTTGACCAATTGAACCCCAAACACCTTACATTCTTCAAAATGATTGCTTGTGTTTACATGCAGAAAAGCATTTTACTTAGCTTTGGTGGAACTGCTACTAACATTCCAAGCCATCTTATGTAACCTTTTGAACAATTTGCTGTGAAAGTTTGAGTTTAAGGTTTACAACAGCAATTTAGCATATTTGCTTCAGAGTGTTGATAAAAGCCAACCAATAGACTCCTAAGCATATTTGTTGAGGCACATAATAATTACAATCCTTGTTTGGATCATTTTGCCTAAAACTAATTGTCATGTTTTTTTCTACCCAGGGCACACCCACCTCACCTACGAGGTCCTCCTGGATTATATGAGGTGGTGCGGAGACCGAATTCTCTATTTGGAACACCTTTGTGGCGTGGATCCAGACCCTAAGGAGCCATTCGTTAGGAATGTCACACCTTTAAAAAGATCCTAGTATTTTTTTTTTGTTGTTTGTTTACTTATGTTGCACGTTGCAACACAAAGAAATGTCACATTTGTAATTGTTGCCCATTATAAACAAAAATCTAACAAAAAAATCAAAAAAAGTTTAAAAAAAAACCCTTTTTTTTGGGACCCAAAAAAACAAAAAAAACAAAAAAAGCCTTGTTTTTGGCAACCAAAAAAAATAAAAAAATTTAAAAAAAACCCTTTTTTTGGGACCCAAAAAAACAAAAAAAAACAAAAAAAGCCTTGTTTTTGGCAACCAAAAAAAATATAAAAATTTAAAAAAAACCCTTTTTTTGGGACCCAAAAAAACAAAAAAAAAAAAAAAAAAGCCTTGTTTTTGGCAAACCAAAAAAAAAATGTTTACAAAAAAGCCTTGTTGTTTTTGGCAACGGAAAAAACCAAAAATGTATACAAAAAAGCCTTGTTGTTTTTGGTAACAAACTAAACCAAAAATGTTTACAAAAAAGCCTTGTTGTTTTTGGTAACAAACTAAACCAAAAATGTTTACAAAAAAGCCTTGTTGTTTTTGGTAACAAACTAAACCAAAAATGTTTACAAAAAAGCCTTGTTGTTTTTGGCAACGGAAAAAACCAAAAATGTATACAAAAAAGCCTTGTTGTTTTTGGTAACAAACTAAACCAAAAATGTTTACAAAAAAGCCTTGTTGTTTTTGGTAACAAACTAAACCAAAAATGTTTACAAAAAAGCCTTGTTGTTTTTGGTAACAAACTAAACCAAAAATGTTTACAAAAAAGCCTTGTTGTTTTTGGCAACGGAAAAAACCAAAAATGTATACAAAAAAGCCTTGTTGTTTTTGGTAACAAACTAAACCAAAAATGTTTACAAAAAAGCCTTGTTGTTTTTGGTAACAAACTAAACCAAAAATGTTTACAAAAAAGCCTTGTTGTTTTTGGTAACAAACTAAACCACAAATGTTTACAAAAAAGCCTTGTTGTTTTTATGGCAACCGACAAAACCACAAATGTTTACAAATAAGCCTTGTTGTTTTTATGGCAACCGACAAAACCACAAATGTTTACAAATAAGCCTTGTTGTTTTTATGGCAACGGAAAAAACCACAAATGTTTACAAAAAAGAATTGTTTTTGTGAAAACCTTCCAAAAAATGATGTCAAAACATAAAAAATGTTTAAAATGTTTATCTAAATTAAATTTAAGTATGTTGCTCTTTGCAACACAAATGTTACATTGGCAATTTAGTTCATTCTATTATATATTGTAATATATTTTTTGTACGCTACAGTTGGTAGACACCCACATGTGTTATTAAAACATTTATTTTATTACCCAAGTTTTCTTTTTGGTGTACACATCGAATGTCTTTTGTGTTGTATTTGTTTACTTGAGTGGTGTGGTCTGTAATTGTTAGTATGTTGGCTTTGGTTTATGTTAGCCTTGAGACTTGTTTTGAAGCTACATTTGAAGGGAGACCTTTTCTTGGGTCGTTATGAGAACATTGAGTTATCTAAATTTACATGAAATCATATGTTTGGAGATAGAGAAGCACGTGTGTATAAATGCCTACATTAACCAGGGCCATTACTTGGCCACCAACACTCCTAAAAAACCAAAGAGCAAACACAAACTAATCATTTTGCATAAAATTTTATTTCATCCCCAAAAGAAGCACTATAATAAATCATATTGTGCCACCCTCAAATTAAAAAAAAAAATGGCCCAAAAAATTGGCCAATGTAAATCATTAACAAAACTAAACCAAATTAAACAAAAAAACAAAAAATCAAGTTGGTGGTCGTGCCTGAAGCAGTGTGGTGAGCACTGTTAAGTTTCCTGCCATCAAATGGTGTGCCAAGAGTTCCATCTGGTCTGGGGTTAACTGTAGAGTTGTGCTCAAGTGGCCCATTAGGATCATATCTTCTGTCTGAGGCTGCTGATGATGCAGGGTGTTGAACGTTGGAAATGTCCCTGACAGAAGATGTTCGGCCAATAGTGTCATCTGCTCTGGGGTCAGCCTAAGCATTTGGGCAACGTGTGCCATTACCATGAGATGGGATCGTTGCTGCTCCAAGGCTATTTGATGCTGCTGGTGGTGCAAGGGTTGTGAAGATGTGTGGGGAGTGGTGGTTGATTGTTTGTTGTGGTCCACGGTGCGGGGGCAAACGACATGTCGCATTGGTGACAAAAAAGAAGAACGGCCTGGGGAGGAGTGAAGTGATAAAGGTGTGGAGGGAATGTAGTCAGGTGGAAGGGGTACTGTGGAACCAGTGCGCATTGAGGTTGTGCAGGAGGATTGCTCATTGAGGGGTGTGGGAGTCCGAACGGAGTGTGAAGTGCTAGGAGTGGCTACAGGAGGAATTGTCCCATCCCCAGCTGCCTGACAAGTGGCCAACACTGGCATTACCCTCCCACTACCACAACCTGCAGTGGCAGGTGAGTGAGATGTTTGGGAGGGCTCTGCCAATGGGGCATCTTCAGATCCAAACAGGCATTGGCGTGTGGCCAGCACCTGAGTGTCAACACTTTGCCGATCCCGTTGATGCTGGTCTGCTAAACTTACCAAGCTGTTACGCATATCCTGTTGAACCTGTAACATATCCTGGTGAACCTGTACCATTGTTGCTACAGATTCCTGTATGAGCCCGAGCAGACGTACTGCCTCAGTAGATTGCTGAGTACGCCTCCTTAACTCATTTTGGACCTGATACTCATCAAGCAGCCTCTCGGCTACATCCAGCATAGATGGACGAAGTTGGGTAGGTGACAATCCCTCTGCATCTAAGGCTACCTGAAAGCAGAAGAAATAGACCAAATCATTATCAAACATCATGACTAAATATTTCAGATTAGTTTGACAACTTAACACCCCAAGCAGAACGTTGAAAAGTTTGATGTGCTTCTAATGAGTACTTGTTCATTGTAAGATTATCCAAGCTAGCAACACTTCTGATAATGGGTACATATTATATTGGTGTGACTAATATGACAAAGGCAAAAAAGATTCAACATGAAGGTGTTCCCAATTAACCCTGGTGTGGTAGGTTGTTTATGCTTTTGGTAAATCTGTTACTACACCAATGACTTTATACATCTACGTATGTTGTCTAAAATCTTGCCATCAATCGGCTACAGGACAACCCAACCAAACGATACCCATGAATTTGGACCTGGAAAATCAAAGACGGGCCGGACTTTAAAGATCCTGGATGTTTTTGGAACATTAGTGGCACACCAAATTATAACATAATTCCCTGATGTTCAAGATAGAACTCTTGTTGTGCTGGTGCATCGTCAGAATGTCATAGCACTAATTTAACACACACAATGTAAGCCACATCTAGTCCAAAATCAATGCTACCATTGAAATGTTACATGTGCACCTTGTTCCCTTATATCACATACCACAGCACTGGATGCAGAATCGTCGCCAGCTCCTGATCCAACTCCAGCTGCAACGTCAAGAGGGGCCTGATGTTCTTTTAAAAACAAAAAAAAAAAAACATGTTTAGTACATAACCTTAGTCAGTAATGATTATGGCCAGATTGCCCTCCTAGCTTCATGAATGAAGCATTGAGGCCAAACATTCAAAAGTGCTTTCCTGGGCTCATAGGACACTTGCTAAACCCTCCCAAAGGTTAAGAAGGCTTGGTCTGCCTACTAATGACGGCACCCATTAATGCTGTCAACTGTGTTTTGCAGGGTAAACATCTAAAAGGCAACACTCTTTCCTAAGAAAAAACATGTGTGTTAATGGGGTTAATAAGATTCAAAAAAACATTATTTGACTAGACATACCAACACCTTCCTCCAGGCCTAGCTGCACTGGGTGTGTTCCCTGCTGCGGATCTTCTGTAAAGGACATAGCAATATGAGCTATCTTGGAAAAAAAAAAACATCTACATTGTTTGGCACAGTATGATATTGGACCTACCAGGAGGAGGGTCAGCACTGATGTCAACACCTGTGAGTCCGTCTGGTTCGCCAAGCTGCATGGGCTGTGGAGGGGCTGAGATCCGTGCTACAGATGAACAAATTGCAGGTTGGGGAAAACAAAAAAAGGACAATTGGAAGGGCAAGTATCACATTCTCTTAATGTCACACATAGGATAGTAGTTAATCTTTTCCAAACAACTCACACAATTGACATCCAAGATAATATCCTACCTCGGTGCAAAGCATCCGAATCTAAGTCCTCTCTGGGAAAGATGGTATCGGGTCCTATGATGTTCAAGAAAGGTAATTGATAATCCCAGAGAGAACTTCGTGCACGTTCATCCAGCCGACCTTGACGGTCATAAAGACCCTCCGCAGCCCATGCAATTAGCTTCTTCCGAACGGACCCACAGATGTCGTTGACCTTCTTCCGCACACTGTCACGGTGGCGAGGTGCTTCACCCAGTGCATTTACAGCATCCCGGATTTCATCCCACAATCTGTTCTTCTCTGTTACTGAGTAAGACGCGGCCCTGGTCCCATGTATCGCCTGATATCTGGCCATATAGGCGTGGACCAGGGCACAGCACTGATTGTGGGTGAAACGGGGAAGCCGGGGTAATGTGGACAAGCTGACTCTGGTGGACGGACCCGCTCCAGGACTACTGTCAGAAGAGCCAGCTTGTCCACTTGGTGTGTTAACACCTCCCCCGGCTTCCTCCTCCGGGATGGGGATGGTGGACTCCCTCATGGATACAGCTGGAGCCTCCCTCACACCAGAGCCAGACGATCTGCCCACCCTGCCCCCCCTGCCCCCCCTGGCCCCCCTGGCCACCCTGCCCCTTCTCATCCTTCCAGTGGGTGGGGCCATGGGAGCACGAGGTGGGCAGAGAATCTGGCTGTCCAGCAGCAGCAAAGAGCCCCAAACTCCTAAATCTGAAATGACAAAAGAGAAAACAGAAAAAACAGGATTTGCAGATTGCTCTTCATATACAGTATAATTAGTGAACAGTTACAGAACACACTTACCTAATGGCACAAACAGACTTGGTCGTGGTGGTGGTGGTAGTAGTGGGCAAAGAGCAGAAGAGGCTGCAAAGAAAAGGAAAAAAAAAAACACATAAGAAAACGCATATGGGTACAAATCACACGAGGCCCTCCAAACACTTACCTAATGGCACAAACACGGTGGTGGTGGTGGTGGTGGCAAAAAAAGCAGAAGAGGTTGCAAAGAAATGTAAAAAAAAAACACATAAGAAAACGCATAGGGGTACAAATCACACGAGGCCCTCCAAACACTTACCTAATGGCACAAACACAGTGGTGGTGGTGGTGGTGGTGGTGGTGGTGGTGGTGGCAAAGAGCAGAAGAGGCTGCAAAGAAATGGAAAAAAAAAACACATAAGAAAACGCATAGGGGTACAAATCACACGAGGCCCTCCAAACACTTACCTAATGGCACAAACACAGTGGTGGTGGTGGTGGTGGTGGTGGTGGTGGCAAAGAGCAGAAGAGGCTGCAAAGAAATGGAAAAAAAAAACACATAAGAAAACGCATAGGGGTACAAATCACACGAGGCCCTCCAAACACTTACCTAATGGCACAAACACAGTGGTGGTGGCAAAGAGCAGAAGAGGCTGCAAAGAAATGGAAAAAAAAAACACATAAGAAAACTCATAGGGGTACAAATCACACGAGGCCCTCCAAACACTTACCTAATGGCACAAACACAGTGGTGGTGGTGGTGGTGGTGGTGGTGGTGGTGGTGGTGGTGGCAAAGAGCAGAAGAGGCTGCAAAGAAATGGAAAAAAAAAACACATAAGAAAACTCATAGGGGTACAAATCACACGAGGCCCTCCAAACACTTACCTAATGGCACAAACACAGTGGTGGTGGTGGTGGTGGTGGTGGTGGTGGTGGTGGCAAAGAGCAGAAGAGGCTGCAAAGAAATGGAAAAAAAAAACACATAAGAAAACGCATAGGGGTACAAATCACACGAGGCCCTCCAAACACTTACCTAATGGCACAAACACAGTGGTGGTGGTGGTGGTGGTGGTGGTGGTGGTGGTGGCAAAGAGCAGAAGAGGCTGCAAAGAAATGGAAAAAAAAAACACATAAGAAAACTCATAGGGGTACAAATCACACGAGGCCCTCCAAACACTTACCTAATGGCACAAACACAGTGGTGGTGGTGGTGGTGGTGGTGGTGGTGGTGGCAAAGAGCAGAAGAGGCTGCAAAGAAATGGAAAAAAAAAACACATAAGAAAACTCATAGGGGTACAAATCACACGAGGCCCTCCAAACACTTACCTAATGGCACAAACACAGTGGTGGTGGTGGTGGTGGTGGTGGCAAAGAGCAGAAGAGGCTGCAAAGAAATGGAAAAAAAAAACACATAAGAAAACTCATAGGGGTACAAATCACACGAGGCCCTCCAAACACTTACCTAATGGCACAAACACAGTGGTGGTGGTGGTGGTGGTGTAATCCTTTATAGGCAAAAGGAGGCTGCAAACATTAAACATACATGAGAAATCGCATGACCTACATACGTGCACATAATAAATTACAGTTATCAGGAAAGCAAAAATGGTGTCTTTGGAAGCTGGGAAGGTAAGGGGGCAGGTTTAGATGCCAAATCTAGACTGCACACCTTTAACAAACATGAGAAAACACATGTCCAAACCACATGCACATGGGGCCAACTGCCAATGATTAAAAGACACTTGAGGGGTTCCCAAGCTATTGTGGGTTGGAGGGGATTCACCATAGACAACTTAAGCACACCCAAGATAAGTACAAATTGTCTCCTTCCTTTTTTTTGGGAGAGAGAGATACAATTGTCTTACCTCCAGATAATGTAGGTTGTGGGTCACAGGGTCTTGCTAGCACATAAGAAACATCGATCTATAACATCCAGCAGCCATATTGGCCATGTGCTCCTTTTATAGCTGGCTCACAGGTGTGATAATTAGCGGCCGTTTCTATATATATCTGCGCATTCGCGAATTTGCGCGTTCAAAATGGAGGACGATATCCCAGACGCATTAGATGGTGCAATGCTGGCATTTATTGGTGCCTTGTTTGAGGAGGCCCTGGCACAGGAGGCAGCAGAAGGTGGGGAAGCTGCAGCAGCAGCAGCAGCAGCACCTCCAGCAGCAGCACCTCCAGTCCGTGTGCCCTTACCTCGCCAGCCACGCATTTTTGCTCCAAGGATCTATTTGGACAAGCTGCGGGATTCTGATGTCAGGAGGAAGTTCCGGCTCGAGCGAGGAACTATTCTACACCTCTACCAGCTCATAGCAGAGAAAATTGACCCGGACACACAGCGCGGCCATGCGGTGCCCGGCATGGCCAGATTGCTGGCCACTTTGTATATTTTAGGGCGTGGCAGCTTCCAAGCCACTTCGGGAA
Source organism: Pelophylax lessonae (assembly GCF_965119305.1). NCBI lineage: Eukaryota > Metazoa > Chordata > Amphibia > Anura > Ranidae > Pelophylax > Pelophylax lessonae. Next base: position 836,222,356 of record NC_138768.1, on the reverse strand, counting down.
GTATCATGGGCATTAGCCAGCCCACAGTTTCAAGGGTGTTCATGTTGGTCATTAATGCCATAGTGGATATAGTGCCCAATTTTATCCACTGGCCACAGAATGAAAATGAGTGGAATGAAGTCAAGTTGGGTTTCTACCGGCGGGCACACATGCCGCAAACCCTAGGGGCAATCGATGGCACCCACATAGCCATTAGGCCCCCAAGGAGCCACGAAAGTGAATACCGGAACCGCAAGCAGTACCACTCCGTGAACGTCCAATTAGTGTGTGACGCCAAACAGCGCATCATGAGTGTCAACACTGGTCACCCAGGGTCGTGCCATGATTCCAGTATGTTAAGAACAAGTACTCTGTACGAGGTGTTTGAAAGTGGACAAATGCCCGAAGGGTGGCTTATTGGTAAAGTATTTTGTCTTAACAACATAAACTGTAAGATTACATAGACATAGGAATAAGCTACATCGGTGTACACCCTGATTTAAGCAAAGCCTACCTAAAATGGATGTGTTAGGAGTTGTCAGGCTGTTCACACACAACCAGATCAGCAGCTTAGCAGCTCACAAAAGAAAGATTTGCAAAGTTGTCTTTGAGTCCAATGAAGGTGGTTAACCAATGTGTAAATGGTGTCCTCTAGCCACCCAAAGAAAACCGACAAATGATTCCAATGGTATTGCCATATCCCCAAAGTACTTTGCATAAGTGAGTCAATATTGGTTTCCTCACTCTAGTTGCAGATATATTCCAGAAGTAAGACCTAGGCTAATGTAATAGGAACAAAATAGGGGCCAAGTTTTAACTTGCAAGAGAAACCCACCACTTTGTGTGTCCTTTTTCCCATTTGTATTAGTGATTTAGGCAGTTAGACAGAGTTGAGATGTTTCATATGATTTTTTGCAAACAGACGAGCAGGTTGTTTAGTAAAATGCCTAATTGTCTCCCATTTTGAGGAGTCATCTAAAGTCACATGATATGAATAACTAATGTATATTTTTCTTATTTTTCAGGGGATGCTGGTTACCCGCAGCTGACGTGGCTGATGGCTCCAATCAGGTACCCCCAGGGCCCAGCAGAGAGGAATTACAACAGGGCCTTGCGGAGAAGCCGGAGTATCATTGAGTTGACCATAGGTCTTCTCAAGTCCCGGTTTCTCTGCTTGGCCCGGCCTGGGGGTGAACTCCTGTACTCTCCTACAAAGGCTTCCAAGATCATCCTGGCGTGCTGCGTGTTGCACAACATGTGCGTTGCCCGGGATGATTCTTGGGAGCTGACGGAGGAGAGGGAGCCAGAGGTCCGTCAGCCGGCGGCCCCCAGGCGGCGGAGCACCGCTGCCGGTATGGCCACCCGGAATACCCTGGTTGCTAGCCACTTTACATGTAAGTACTGTAACCGGTCAAGATAGGGCATGTGTATTAATTAGCTAGTTAGCAGAGGTGCCACTCACAGGGAGACAGAGGGTGATTATCATCTGCCAATGACACTTGCCATTGTAGATAAATGTAGTCAACATTGGTAAAATTGTTGAAAAACATGCACCTCTAACCATAAACATGTTGGTATTGTGAATAGTGTAAAGGGCTGAGAAGAGCTGGCAGGTGTTTATTTGTGTCTATGCCACCTGTGTAGTTATTGATAACATGAACGGCTGCTTGGTATCTTATGGTGTTGTAATTTTCCAGAACATCAACATCTTGGAATCATGGCACGTACCATGGGAAGCCTGTGGTGATGGGCTGTCTGGCGTCACAGGTGTGTATTCAAATGTTTACATTAATGATTTCTGGTTTGTGTAAGTTGGCATAAAATGTGTTATTTCACTCGTGATGTCGAAATTAAATGAAGTTCAGAATGAAGCAAACAGGCATTAAGATGTGATTTTCATTATGAAATGTCTTATCCTTTGTTTTATTTTTCCAGGAGTGGTACTGCTTGCGGGTGTAGGTGGTAGAAACCCACCTTGATGGACTCCACTCATTTTCTTTTGTGGTCAGTGGATATTTGGTAAGGCACATGGCCAATGACCAACATGAACACCCTGGAACTTCGAAAGTGGCTTGGAAGCTGCCCAGCAACCTTGCCATGCCTGTCCCCTATGAGCTGGTAGAGGTGCAGAATGGATTCTGAACTCTGCCGGAAGTTGTGGAAGACATCAGAATCCCGTAGCCATGGAGCAAAGATCGTGGTCTGGCGCTGTAAAGGCACACGGACTGGAGAGTGACAATATTCTTTTGCTGCATCCCTCCTTCTGCTGTCATTCTCAAATAAATAAATACATTAGAATTGAACATGTGTTTTTTTGTTTTGTGTGGGTGCCTACAGACAAAAGGGCCATCCACACTGTAAGATTTAGAGAAGACTTTATCCTTCCGATTGACATTTTCTATGTAGTGCAAGGGCCTGCCTGATTGCATCCAAATTGAAAGTGTTGAGGTTTGAGCTTATATTATATGGTTTGGTTAAGTCTACAGGAAAAAGTCTAGACAAATTGTTAGTGTATGGCCCATTAAGCTGCCAAGGCCGGAGTTTTGCACTTTGCATGCTGCTTGTACTGGTGATGTGAGGGGTTGTAATGTAGAGTAGGGATGTGACAGTGTTGTGTTGAGGTGTGAGGCAAATGTAGTGTTGGACTATGAGGGTCTGTGTTGTTGAAATATGGAGAGAGTCCAATATCAGACACCTATGTTTATTGGTCAAGAAATTGTAAGAACCATGGTAAATATGTAAAGAATTGCATCTCGATAAAACTAGGACCACACTCATAAAATCAAAATTGTGTTGTTTCCATTGATGTGCTTGAAATTTGGGTAGGACACCCCCCTCCCCCCCCCCAAATTCAAGATAGTTTAAAAAAACTGTTTAAAAAAATGAGAGTGAAAAGAGATCCCAAGTGTAGTGATGTGATTTGAACCCATGACGTTGTGAACTGCAGTGAAGTTGCAAAGCACTTAGCTATTGTGCAGAATAAAGCTGTATGGTGGAAAAAATGGAGTGTGTTAAGGCTAAAAAGCACATATAGCTAAAGAACTAAACATTGTATGGAATGTGGGAAGAAGACCATGGTAAAATTGTGAGGTTTCATCTTGCCCTGAAGTAGGGTAGGGGTTTGGTCACTTGCCTTTGGTACTTTCCTTCATAAGATCGATTCGACACACAGACAAGATCAAAAAAACACTTAAAATGGTGTAAGCTTGCAAGCGCTTCTGAGTGTAACATTATTTAGCAATATATATGATGTAATCCGTTACATTTTAGCAATATAAACAAAAAAAGAAAATAAAAAAAGTAGGTGGAGATGGTAAGCCTCGAACCTACAGCAGAGGGAGATGAATTACAGACATGTGATGTGTGCACTAATCCACTAGCCCACATCGCTATGTGAAACTGCTATAAGCACGAAGACATAAGTTTGCGAATTGGCGAAGCCGCGATCGTAAGTGAATCCCGCTGACGGCGGAATTCATTATTGCTGTTTTACTCGCCAATTCGCCGCAGCGCCAGTTAATTGATTTGAACGCGGCGAAACTGAAACACGTCATAGAGGTTTGAAGCTGCAGTTTCTTTAAATCCGGCCCCCCGTGTCACACTCTAATCAGCTAATTATCTCAAAACACCTGTACAGCTTTTAAATGACCTCTCAGTCTTGTTCAGTAAGTTACACAAAAATGGGGAAGACTGTTGACTTGATAGCTGTCCAGAAAACAGTCCTTGACACCATCCACAAGGAGGGTAAGTCACAAAAGGTCATTGCTAAAGAAACTGCTTGTTTACAGAGTGCTATATCCAAGCATATTAGTGGAAAGTTGAGTGGAAGGAAAAGGTGTGGTAGAAAAAGGCGCACAAGCAACAGGGATAACCACAGCCTTGAGAGGATTGTGAAACAAAGGCCATTCAAGAATTTGGAGGAAATTCACAGGGAGTGGACTACAGCTGGTGTCAGAGCTTCAAGAGCCACCACACAGAGTCATATCAAGGACATTGGCTACAACTGTCGCATTCCTTGTGGCAAGTCACTCCTGAATCAGAGATAAGGTCAGAAGCGTCTTACCTGGGCTCAGGAGGAAAAGGATTGGACTGTTGCTCAGTGGTCTCTCTTTTCAGAAGAAAGTAGATGTAGCAACCTCCTAGGTAGGTGCTAGAGAGAGAGTATAGTTTAGGATCGTTTCTGCTTACCAAAAAGGTTGCCAGGTAAATCTATATTTTTCTCTGCCTACCAGAGAGCAGGATCTGCTAGTGAGGTCTGCTCGTGGTGCTCAGGTGTAGCTCAGTTTGCCTGAAGTGTTTCACACTGGTCCAATAGGGAGACACATTGGGCAGTGGGAGGAAACCTGACAAATGAGTGCACGGGCATTTAGTACAGCCCTGGTGATTGTGAGAGGAAAGTGCCTCGGTGCATGCTGGAATACTGTATAAATGCCAAGGGCACATGTGCTTGGGGTCTTTCAGCTGGAGAGCTGGGTCCCGGAGGGAGGTGGCTGCTGCCCCTCCTGAATAAAAGTTGCCAATGTGGCCTCAGGGGGTCAACCTGAAGGCCGCAGAGTTAGAGAGGAGCTGAACCCGGATGGCCTGCAGAGCTGACTAGAAGGGAGACACTGGAAAGGATCTGATTCTGCATACAGTGAGTACAGATCTGTGTCATGGGGCCTGTCCTGAGAGGGGCAAGGGGATGCTAGAGAGTGTCCTGAAGATAATGTTGTTGCATCAGGTCTGCTGCTGGAGAGCAAGAAGACTTAACCCCCTCCATACAAATGGCAGTATGGTTAAAGCAGTGTAACTGCTTCCACAAGTAACCTGGTGAGGCCAAGTGAGAGTTGTCCTTATCAACTGCAAATAGTTAAAGTTGGAATATCTCGCTACAGTGCTGCATTTTTTTGCATTTCATTTGAAAATCAAGGTCCCAGAGTCTGGAGGAAGAGTGGAGAGGCAGAAAATCCACGTTGCATGAGGTCCGGTGTGAAGTTTCCACAGTCAGTGATGATTTGGGGAGCCATGTCATCTGCTGGTGTTGGTCCCCTGAGTTTTATCAAGTCCAAAGTCAGCACATCCCTCTACCAGGAAATTCTAGAGCACTTCATGATTCTCTCTGCTGAGCAGCTTTATGGAGATGTTGATTTCATTTTCCAGCAGGACATGAAACCTGCCCACACTGCCAAAAGTACCAATACCTGGTTTAATGATTATGGTATCACTGTGCTTGATTGGCCAGAAAACTCGCCTGACCTAAACCCCATAGAGAATCTGTGGGGTATTGTCAAGAGGAGGATGAGAGACACCAGACCCAACAATGCAGACAGGTTGAAAGCCACTAATAAAGCAACCTGGGCTTCCATAACACCTCAGCAGTGCCACAGGCTGATCACTTCCATGCCACGCCGCATTAATGCAGTAATTCATGCAAAATGATCCCCGACCAGTGCATAATATACTGTGCATGGACATACTTTTCAGTAAGCCAATTTCTGTTTTAAAAATCCTTTTTTATTTTTTTATTTGGTCTTATGTAATGCTCTAATTTTTTGAGATACTGAATTTTGAGTTTTCACTAGCTGTAAGCCATAATCATCAAATTAAAAGAAATGCTTGAAATATATCACCCTGTGCGTAATTAATCTATATAATATATATGAGTTTCACATTTTGATTTAAATTTCTAAAATAAATGAACTTTTTGATGATATTCTAATTTTTTAAGCTGCACCTGTACTGTATGTGCACACCATAGTTTGTAGATGCTATAACTTTTGCACAAACTAATCAATATATGCTTATTGGGATTTTTTTTATCAACGACATGTAGCAGAATACATTTTGGCCAAAATTGTATTTTGAATTAGATATAGCAAAAAATAAAATACCCCATGCTGATCAGGTTGGGTGCTTAAAGCATAATTCCACTTTTGTTTAGAAAAAAACATTCCCCTCTGGGTGATCTCTATATATTTTTTCAAATTTGTCTTTTTTTTTTTTTATTAATTTAGAAAAAAATAAAAAACCCAGTGGTGATCAGGTTGGGTGCTTAAAGCGTAACTCCACTTTTGTTGAGAAAAAACATCCCCCTCTGGGTGATCTCTGTACATTACAAGGATTATAACAACCTTTGTTGCAGATTCCTATCTTTTGTTATTCTGAAGAAATCACTGTTTGTTCCTCTGTGCCCCTGAGCTAAGTGAGTCTAATGGGAGTGGTTTCATAATTATCAATCAGCTGTGCACCTACATGACACTAATGAGGAAAGCAGCTGGGCCTGCATCCCTTTAGATGTGTTCCTATTGGGAGTATCTCTCCAAAAATGACATTTTTGTTGCAGGGGATGCCTGAAATCTGACTTGTATCTTAGGCAGACTTCTGGGAAAATCAGTGAGCCAATCACACAAGCAGAAAATGATGTTTCTGGGGGGCGTTCTGTACTCATTCTGTGTACAGAACAGCTCCAGGTAGCCACATTGCATTGCATTTTCAGAAAATTACAGTGGCTGCAGTTTAAGAAGGAAAGGTCATTTTAATAACATTTAATTACAATATGACTTGTGTCGCAATTCTATACGCTATATTATTTTTTCTTTTTTTGCTATTTTTTTTCCCCCACAAAATGGAGTTACCCTTTAAAGATACATTTCATGATAGTGTGGGTTTCAGCTTCAAGAGGAGAGTTCTCAGAGAGGTGATTAAAGCTGCATATAAGGGCTTCCTGCCTGTGTTTATTGGTCAGCATGTACAACAAACCAAAAGGATTTCCGCACAGGGGTAGGAAACACAGTCTAAAAAAAACAAAAGCTTAGCAAACAGTTTTAGGCCTCCTGGCTAATAAATTAGGGTGACCAGACGTTCCCGGGCTGAGGACACTGTCCCCGGACCAAGTATGTCCCTGGTTTTGTCCCTGCATTGCACTGTGTCTGTCTCTCTGGCATAATGGATGCAGGGCCGGTGCCACCTATAGGCAAGGTAGGCGCCAGCCTAGAGCGTACACCGGTCGGGGGAGCAGCCAGGGCCAAAATACGGGGGGCAGGCAGTCACCCGTTCTACCACTGTGAGGGGGCTGCCTGCTGTTAGGGTGACCACATTTTCAAACTACCATTGAGGGACCCCCCCCCCCCCAGCATGCACAGGCTGGTGACGTCACAAGGGGACGGTGCTACGTGACGTCGCCGGGGTGGCCCCGCCCCTTACCTATTTAAGCATTTGTTTTATGTGTGTTAGCCAAACATTGCAGCTGCGGATGGCCACTTAGATTCAAAGAGTGTCATTGTTCTTTCAACGTTTACTAACATACATTAAACAAATGCTCTTAATATCTAAGGCACTAAAGTTGTAAATAAAACCCCGTACTTTATACTACATAAGGAATACAAATGACCTGAGGGATCTGGAGTAAAAAATGGACATACGATGACCTACCTGTCCACTACACTGAATCTTACGCTGACCTACCTGATTCCTACACTAACCTACCTGACTCCTACACTGAAATACCTGACCACTACACTAACCTTCCTAATTCCTACACTGACCACTACACTGACCTACCTGTCCACTACACTGAACAAACCTGATCCCTATACTAACCACTAAATTAACCTACCTGATTCCTATACTGACCATTACATTGACCTACCTGAATCCTACTCCCTCCATTGGGGAGGGGGGGGCTGTCACAACCTCATCTCTGAGGGGCTCATGCTGGAACCTGTTGTCTCTCACTTTTGGGGGGGGGTCACATCCCCCAAAAATTAAGGACTGCAAGTTCCAACATGAACACCTTAGATCTAAGGACGTGACTCCCTCCAAAACTGAAGGACTAGAAGTCCCAGCATAAATCCCTGAGATCTAAGGATGTGAGGTGGGTGAGAGAGAGGGGGATGGGTAAGATGAAGTAGAGGTAGGTGAGAGAGAGGGGGTTGGGTGAGAGAGAGGGGGGTGGATGAGAGGGGGGGTGGGGGGGGGGGTGAGAGAGGGGGGTGTGGGTGAGAGAGAAGGAGTGGAAGAGAGAGAGGTGGGTGGGTGAGAGGAACCCCCTAACCCTGCCTGCAGTCCCTCCTGTGCCCCCTTGCCCCAGTCCTTGTCTGTGGGTAGGTGTGTGTGTGATGCACCTACCTCAGGCCCATCCTCGTCCTCTGGTCCTCGGTCAGCTTGTCTTCCTTCTTGTTGATGATAGTGACAACTGGGAGTGAAGGTTGGAGAAAGAGTGCAGGCTCTGACTTGGAGGTGCTGGGGATGCTGCGCCCACTGCTGCTCAGGTCAGGGTGGTGGTGAGGTCTTCTCCCACTCCACTAGGCTGTTGGTTCTACCCAGCCTAGTGCTGCTCACCGAGGCCACCCTCTCAAAGTTTCAAGATGTCGCTGCCCTGCACCCCCAGCAGGACTGTCACCCCCATGACAAGGGGGCAGTGGTGGGGCTCAACTCAAGGGGCAGCTGCTTTGGGCCCCAGGAGCACTAGGCTCGGAGGAGGAGGAAGTTAAATCCTCCTCCACTTTCAACACTGGGCAGGGAGGGAGTTGCAGCCATGACATCACTGGTTGCTAGATGCCAGGCGGCTCTAGCAACCTGTGGCCAGTAGTAGTTAGGTGGAGGTGGAGGCAGAGACGGAGCCAGCGCTACAGCGGCTCAGTATGCTCCTGTCCCCTGCATTTCAGACTGCTCCCAGTGTCATTTTAATTCCGGGACACGGTATTGTCCCAGAATGAAGGTGCCTGGACCCGGGACAGACCTGCAAAATGCGGGACTGTCCCAGGCAATCCGGGACACGTGGTCACCCTACCTTCTGTCCATTCCACCACTGTAGGATGTAGGGACATCCTCATCGCCTGCCCATTCGCCGCTGTGGAGGCTGAGCACTGTCACTGCCCATTCTTTCCAGAGAGAAGTCATGTAGCCTGTAGGGAGGAGGAAACTGAAAGACAAAGTCAGCTGACTAATGAGATCCAATAGAGGTAAGGGGAGGAGCTCTGCGAGGAGTCCCTATGTCATCAGAGCCATCACTGGAGGTGCGTGAAGAGACCAAGAAGGAATCCATCGACTGGCAAAGTGACTAATTGCCAGTCCCCCTCCCCACCACAGGTCTCATCCCTATCCCCCCCTGCCGTAGAGGTAATTGGGAAGGGGGGGGGAATAGGGACGAGACCTGTGGTGGGGGGTGGCACTGCCACTGATCTCATCCCTTCCCCCCCCCCATCCCCTCTGCCACTCATCCTATCCCATCCCATCATCACAGATCCTATTCCTTCCTCCCTTATGCCTGCTGCCACTCGTCCCATCCCTGTTGCCACCCATCCCATCCCATCTGCCACTCATCCCATCACCGCTGCCCCTCATCCTATCCCATCTCAACCTTGCTGCCACTCATCCCATCCCATCCCTGCTGCCACTTATCCCACACGACCCCATCCCACCAAAGCTGCCACTGCTCCCAACACCCCCCCACCACCACCGCTGCCACTCATCCCATCCCCCCACCACCGCTGCCACTCATCCCATCCCCCCATTCCATTCCATCCTACCACAGCTGCCACTCATTCCCCACCACGACCACCGCTGCCACTGATCCCATCCTTGCCCATCCCACCTCTCCCCACCACCGCTTCCACTCATCCCATTCCATCCTATCGCAACTGCCACTCATTCCATCCCACCACCACTGCCACTAATCCCATCCCACCACCACTGCCACTCATCCCATTTCACCACAGCTGCCACTCATCCCATCACTGCTCCAACTCATCCCATCCCATCAGTGCTGTCACTTATTCCATCCCATCCCACCACCACTGCAACTCATCCCATCACCGCTGCCACTCATCCCAGCTCTGTTTCCACTCATTCCATCACATCACTGCTGCCACTCATCCCATTCCCACCACTACTGCCATTCATCACTTCCCTTCCCATCCCATCACCGCTGCCACTCATCCCATCCCTCCACCACCGCTGCCACCCATCCCACCACCACTGCCACTCATCCCATCCCACCACTGCTGCTACTCATCCTATCCTACCACTGCTGCCACCCATCCCATCCTCCCACCACCACTGCTGCCAATAAGCCAGAGGGGCGTCAAAATTAGGTTTAACCTAGGGTGTTGAAAATACTCATAACATGGCTGCTGGGAGTTGATTATTGGTCATAATTTACCAAAATCAGTACCCAGCAGCCATGTCATGTGACACACTGTGACAGAGCCAGCCAGAGCCATAATAGAGTGCCTGTTGCCTGTAAGTTATCATAATGCTGATGATCTTAACCAGTTGCCAACCGCCCTATAGCAGATTTACTGCTACAGGGTGTTCGTGCTGCGCAGGATCATGTATATATACACGATCCTGCATTTCTTGGTATTGGAGCCAATCATTCTGTACACTGGTAGAACGGCAGTCTGCTATGTTAACAAGGCA